>NC_086448.1:139585508-139958008 GCF_028390025.1 Pseudophryne corroboree | reverse complement strand
TCGTAGCGTGCGACTCATTCGTTACATATTTTCACAATTAATGTAGTTTATAGATCATGATCCCTTTGATAGTTTCTGAAAGTTTGGTTAATATAGAAGGTCCCTGTTTAAAGTAATCCCTCTTTGTATTGTACGAAGGGTCTAACAGGAATCATACAGCAGTGTTTGGTACCCATCGGAAGAGTATTTAATTAGCAATATTCCGGTGTTGGTTTGGAGCGTATTAATCGCTCGTGCGAATAGTTATGGACATAAGAAGTTTATGTCCATTTCTATTATTTACTCATACTCAGGTATGCGGCGGGAAACCTAGTTTCCCACCCACCTGAGCTGTTGGAAATCGTCACAGCCCACCTGTATGAATCAACCTATGACCTTTTGTTGTGATACAGGGTCGAATTCCTTCATCCAATGGACAATGGGATTGTAGGGACTATGAGATTGCATTGTGTGTGGGGCATAAATAGGCAGGCCGACCACATCCAGCTCTCACTCTTCAACGGTTCTCATTGCTGAAAATCGGGTGCTGGATGTCCAGGCGCATGCGATCGTTTACCCTGTGCGTAAGTTTCTCTCCGTAATCATTGTCTTTCTGTGAGCCAATTTCTCTCATCTCTCTCCGTCTCTCTCTCTCTCTCTCTCTCTCTCTCTCCTCTTTTCTCTTATATCTCTCATAGTATTATAGTATTGTATTGTATTAGATAGTATTGTATTTTGGTTAGGAAGTCTCTGTTATATTGTAGTGTATCATTTGTACTGTTATCCCCTTTTACAAATACATTAGATATAATACAGTTAATAGGCTTTGGACCCTAAACCAGTATCTGTGTATTTCCTATAGTGTTAAGTGTTCACTTGAGCGTCAGTGACGCTCAAGCAGCTTTGTAGTTAGTCAGGTTACACAAGGTTGCACTTACACCCTGTACTCACATTAAGGTATTCTGTGAATTTTATTGGTATAAGGTTTAGACATAAAGGTATAGCGTTGTGAGCGTCTGCGCCGCTGGTGATCTCCTCGTGGTCTCGAGCGTCCGCTACGCCATAGCGAATCATTACTCTAGTCATAGCCAATAACGTGTCCTGTGATCACTGGGCCGTGAGCGAACGTGACGCTTGAGCGTCTCGCCTACGGCTGAGCGATCGTTACGCAACTAGCGTACCATTACGGTACTTCTTAAGTAAACAGCGTACAGTGTTCTTAGACTTCATAAAGGGTTGTTTATACGACAAGGGAATTTAGCATTGTCAATACATTACACACATACACAGTCACACATATATACAGTATACACATACACACACTCACTCTCTTTCCAGTCACTTACCTAAGGAAGTCTGGCAGCTGGCTGGCCGGAGCTGTAGTAGCTCATCCACCTGCTGGAGCATGGTCCCGTCTAGCTCCGCCCCTTAGTCCCATCTAGCTCTGCCCCCTTTTGATCCCTTCCGGCCACTGCATTGTCACACAGCGTAGGGGAGAGGGAGAGGAGGCTTCTTTGTGCTGCCAGCGCCGAGGGGGAGAGGAGGGGCCTTTGTGCTGCCAGTGCCGAAGGAGAGAGGAGGGGGATTTGTGCTGCCAGCACCGAGGGGGAGAGGAGGGGGCTTTGTGCTGCCAGCGCCGAGGGAGAGAGGAGGGTCCTTTGTGCTGCCCGCACCGCTGCATGTCAAAGAGTGTGACAGCAGCAGCTAGCAGCAGTAGCAGGGACAGCAGCAGCAGCTCAGCACAGGGATGCAGAGCAGGAGGAGCGCCTCTCCCACCTGGCGCCTACCTGTACTGCATCCCTTTGCTGAGTGGCTACCGCCGGGCCTGACTATGGCGTCTATGTACTAAGCCTTAGAGAGAGATAAAGTGGACAGATATAAAGTACCAACCAACCAGCTGCTGTCAATTTTTAAACACAGCCTGTACATTGGCAGTTAGGAGCTGATTGGCTGGTACTTTATCTCCTTCCACTTTATCTCTCTCCAAGGCATAGTACCTACATTCCGACCCCAAAATATGATTTTATCAGAATTTATTAACTCTGATTGGGAGGATTTATTCTTATTTCTGTAATCTAACCATATTGCTGTAATCTAACCACAATGTTCAACAAATCTTAATTTCCACAACTAAAAATATAAAATAAATGTACAGCAGGTGGAGGTTTGATTGACTTGTGGGGAAACCTTAAGGCTGCGTCGTAGTTTGTGTGGTACTTGTGCTAAGGACTTGTGGTATCTCTAGACTGAGAACAATGCGCGTCCTCTTGAAAGTGAAATGGTCGCATTTTCTGCCCTAGAAGTGTGTCAGAGAATACAGCAGCACATGCAACATTTCATTATATTAATAATACACATTCAATTCATTTGAAATAGTACCACCTGGTGTTTGTACTCATACCAATACATAACAGCTAATGCATCTCTCTGTGGGGGTGGTCTTCTGTATGCCGACTGATGGGATCCCGGCGCACAGTATACCGGCGCTGGGATCCCGACAGCCGGCATACCGACACTTATTCTCCCTTGTGGGGGTCCACGACCCCCCTGGAGCGAGAATAAAATAGTGTGGCGCGCGTAGCGCGCCACCGTGCCCGTAGCATGCCGACCGCAGCGAGTCCGCAAGGGGCTCATTTACGCTCGCCACACGGTCGGTAAGCCGGCGGTCGGGCTCCCGGCGCCGGTGTGCTGGTCGCAGGGAGCCCGAACGCCGGCATATCGTAGTGAACCCCTCTGTGGCCTTGGTGCTGAAAGCCCATTATTACTCTAACACAGGGCTGACCAAACCGGTCCTCGAGATCTACCAACAGTTCATGTTTTCCAGGCCTTCTGGAGACCTGTAGAATTGTCTGTTAGGAATGAATGCAGCACATCTTAATTAGTACTGACTACACCTGTGCACCAGCTAGGTGATCTGGAAAATGTGTACTGTTGGTAGATCTCGAGGACTGGTTTGGCCAGCCCTGCTCTAACAGAATGCTAAAGGTTAAACATGTTGGGGGTCATTCCGAGTTGTTCGCTCGGTAAATTTCTTCGCATCGCAGCGATTTTCCGCTTAGTCCGCACTGCGACTGCGCCAAGTAAATTTGCTATGCAGTTAGGTATTTTATTCACGGCTTTTTCATCGTTCTGGTGATCGTAATGTGATTGACAGGAAATGGGTGTTACTGGGCGGAAACTGGCCGTTTTATGGGTGTGTGCGTAAAAACGCTACAGTTTCTGGAAAAAACGCGGGAGTGGCTGGAGAAACGGAGGAGTGTCTGGGCAAACGCTGGGTGTGTTTGTGACATCAAACCAGGAACGACAAGCACTGAACTGATCGCAGATGCCGAGTAAGTCTGAAGCTACTCAGAAACTGCTAAGAGAGGTGTAATCGCAATATTGCGAATACGTCGTTCGCAATTTTGAGAAGCTAAGATTCACTCCCAGTAGGCGGCGGCTTAGCGTGAGTAAATCTGCTAAAATCAGCTTCCGAGCGAACAACTCGGAATGACCCCCCGTTATTTTAATAAAGTCTGCGATGTGCATGGGAAACAACAGACCACATATAACAACCACGGTTGATATTTTGCATGTTCTGTTCAGCTCAGATGCTGCTGACCTTATTGTGTAACGTGACAAAGGAGTTATCTTTGTCTGCTAATGTGATGATTTCTTTATAAAAAAAGAGCTTTGTTTACAACTTGTGAATGATTGCATCCTACGGAGTTTTAGAAAACGCGATTAGTTGCTCAGAGCACTGCATGATGGGATCTGGACGAAACCTGCCACAAATGTGCTTCAGGCATCATCTTTCCTGTTCTGCAAAGTTTGTTTACATTTCTCAGACTCCCAAAGGACTAATATTCTGGCATTGATACTGGAGTTGCTTTTAACCATTTTTTCATGTTTAAGTTATAGCATGTGATGCTGCAAGTTATTTATTTTATATGTCACTGTTTGTAAGCGTTACATTTCACGTGGCTATAATATATCACATTTTTAACCCATGTATCACATGCATAGAATATTTTCTTTGTTTAAAAGACTTACTAGCTAGATGTTAATTTTGTCTTCTTAATGGATGATCACTCCCCAAAACCCAGCTCTCTATAGACCCCACCATCCCAGTCAGACCAGGGTTGTAAATACAGGAGACAATGGGGGTCATCCCGACCCGATCACTCGCTGCAGTTTGTCGCAGCGCAGCGATCGGGTCAGAACTGCGCATGCACTGGCGCCGCAGTGCGCCGGCGAATGGCAGCCGTCATTACCTAGTGATCGCCTCTGAGACAGAGGTGGTCGCTAGGCGGGAGGGGGCTGAATGGCGGCGTTAAGCCTCCGTTTAGGGGGAGCAGTTCGGCCAATGCAGGCATGGCCGGACCGTTCGGGGGGAGGCCCGCAGCGGCTGCGCGACGTGTCACGCAGCTGCTGCGGCCAAAGGGAGTGACGAGTAACTCCCGGCCAGCCGCAGGAGCGGTGCTGGCCGGGAGTTACTCCTCAAATACAAAGACATTGCCTCTGTGCGATGCTTTTGTATTTGTGCGGGGGAACCGGCACTGACATGTGGAGCGGACTAGCCCGGTTCTGGGCGTCCCCCCGCATGTCTGATTTTACGATCGTAGCGGTGCTAAATGTAGCACAGCTACGATCAACTCGGAATGAGGGCCAATGGAAGGCTGTCACCTCCGTGCACCAGCACTGACGTGGGAACCCAGGCCACCTCCATTGTTCTAGGTTCAGTTTTAAGTGCCCCAGAGAATGAATAAGCATGTGGTACAGTTCTCCCTCTTCCAGGGCACTCACCAAGGAGTCCGGCCCCAGACTAGGGACGTATCTCCAGCAAGCAAACCACATACCTCCCAACTGTCCCAATTTTCTCGGGACAGTCCTGTTTATGCGCACTGTTCCGCTGTCCCACCCACAGGCCACAGTGTCCCGTGGTTTGGAGGTGCAGTTGGGATGCTCCTGTCACTCACTGCCCTGCTTAGCAGAGCAGCAGTGAATAGACACTGTGCACATGCGCACAGCATCTATTCTTAGCCGTCAGAAGGAATGGGGGCATGCCAGCAGCTCACAGATCGCTGGCTAAGTCCCCTCAGTGATTAATTCGGGGGCGTGGCTTTGCAGGGATGCCATGATCGTAAGCCATGCCCCTTTTTCGGGAGCGCGAGCGGGAGCGGCTGCGCTGCGCTGAAGTACCGACTTTGGCGTTAACAATGTTGGAAGGTATGAAACCACACCATTGTACATAAACGCAGCAGGACACAGGCATGGACCCTCCCTCCTTTGTTAGCTCTCCCTCTCACATATACAGGACCTGCTGCCATTGCTGTTCCTGTGGGAGCAGCAAATAGCAGGAACAGAAAGAAGACCCTAGCTATAGGTAGAGTTTGTGTGCTGGGGTGTGGGTAATTAATTGGAGGAGAAGATTGTGTCTGGGTGCTGCTGAAGTTTTTAAATGCAGGAGGAGGAAATTGTGAGTCTGGATGAATGTTACGGCGGTGTTGGAAGTGAAGGTAGGGCTGGGTGCTTCTGAGTGCTGCTGGGATGTTGGTTGTGAATGTGAGTTGGGGGGTTACTGAGCAGTGGTGCAAGTAGAACAAATGTCTTATAGGTACTGTGTGCGGTGCGAGGGCCAAACAATGGGGTATGACCAAATACCACATGGGCCGTGGCCAATGAAAATGGGGGCGTGGTACACATGGGGGGAGGGGCAGATACACATATAACCCCAATAGTGCCAGATACACATTGCCCCACAGTGCCAGATACACAAATGCCCCCACAGTGCCAGATATACATAAGCCCCACAGTGCCAGATACACATTGCCCAACAGTGCCAGATACACAAATGCCTCCACTGTGTCAGACATGCATTGCCCCCAGTGACTGATACAGAAATGCCCCCACAGTGCCAGATATGCCCCCAGTGCCAGATATAGAGATGCCCCCAGTGCCAGATATAGAGATGCCCCCAGTGCCAGATATAGAGATGCCCCCCAGTGCCAGATACAGAAATGCCCCCAGTGCCAGATACCAAAATGCCCCCACAGTGCCAGATATGCTCCCAGTGCCAGATATGCCCCCCAGTGTCAAATACAGAGATGCCCCCAGTGCCAGATACACATGTCCTCGCAGTGCCAGATATTCCCCCAGTTCCAGGTACACATGCCCCCCCTCCTGCTTACCGTGCTGCTGCTACCTGTTCCTGTGTGTGAGGGGAGGAGAGCGCAGCGTGCGCCTCTCCTGCCCCTCAGTGTCCGGTGGCAGTGCAGGTCACGGTGTCTACCTTCAGTTAGGCGCCGATCCATGAGCCAATCAGAAGCCTTGGTTGTTGGCTCACGGGCCGGCGCTGAATTGAAGGTAGACACATGCTGCGCTCTCCTCCCCTCGCATCAGTGCGGTGTGAGCAGCAGCAGAGGGAGGGAGCGGCAGCCCGGTGGCAGTGGGTACGGCATACCCACGGCTAAATTCTTAAGAGGGAGAAGATGCTGCTCCTGATCCGGCCAGACTGACTTAGGTGAGTGGAAGGAAAGAGAGAGTGAGTGAGAGAAAGTGTGTGTATGTGTGGTGGGGGGAATTATGGCAGTACTTTTGGGGGTATTATGTTTAACTATTACTAGGGGCACTATATTTCTAAGTGGCGCTACTACTGTGGGCACTGTGTATAAGCAGCACAACTACTGTGGCACTGTGTGTAAGCAGCACA
Source organism: Pseudophryne corroboree (assembly GCF_028390025.1). Classification (NCBI taxonomy): domain Eukaryota; kingdom Metazoa; phylum Chordata; class Amphibia; order Anura; family Myobatrachidae; genus Pseudophryne; species Pseudophryne corroboree. The sequence goes on along the minus strand of NC_086448.1, from coordinate 139,951,338 downwards.
ACCACCGTGGGCACTGTGTATAAGTGGCACTACTCCTGGGGGCACTTTGTGTTTAAGCAACGCTACTTCTGGAGGCACTACTACTGGGAGCGCTCCTACTGTGGGCACTATGCATGTCAGCGGCCTCACTACTGGGGGCACTATGCATGTCAGCGGCCTCACTACTGGGGGCACTATGCATGTCAGTGGTGCTCCTACTGGGGGCACTATCCGTGTCAGCTGTACTCCTATTGGGGCACTATGCATGTCAATGGCACCACTACTGGGGGCACTATGCATGTCAGTGGCACTACTACTGGGGGCACTATGCGTGTAAGCGGAGCTCTTACTGGGGGCACTATGCGTGTCAGCTGCGCTACTACTGGGAGAACTATGCATGTAATTGGCGCTACTACTGGTGGGTACTATGCGTGTCAGCGGCGCTACTACTGGGGACACTATGCGTGTAATCGGCGCTACTACTTTGGGCACTATGCGTGTAAGCGGAGCTCCTACTGGGGGCACTATGCGTGTCAGCTGCGCTACTACTGGGAGAACTATGCATGTAATTGGCGCTACTACTGGTGGGTACTATGCGTGTCAGCGGCGCTACTACTGCGGACACTATGCATGTAATCGGCGCTACTACTTTGGGCACTATGCGTGTAAGCGGCGCTGCTACTGGGGACACTATGCATGTAATCGGCGCTACTACTTTGGGCACTATGCGTGTAAGCGGCGCTGCTACTGGGAGAACTATGCATGTAATTGGTGCTGCTACTGGGGGCACTATGTGTATAAGCAACGCTACTACAGGGGGCACTATGCGTGTAATCGGCGCTACTACTGGGGGCACTATGCGGATTATGCTACTTTGTGGAGTAATTCGAAATGGGAGTACTATTGTGTTGCCACGCCCCCTTCTTGTGAGACCACATACCTTTTTTTCGCTGCGTGCTGTCCCTCTGTAAAGTATGGGAGGGTGCAAATTTATAATTTGCAGGGGGGAACTGAACACACTAGCACCGGCCCTGGTCTAGATCGACCACTATTGGTCGACAGGGATTCTTGGTCGACATGACAAAAGGTCAAAATGACAAAAGGTCAACATGACAAAAGGTCTACATGAGGTTTTTGGGGTTTTTTAATATTTTTTTTTACTTTTTCATACTTTACGATCCACGTGGACTACAACTGGGAATGGTAACCTTTGCTGAGCGCAGTGGCGCGAGCCATGCGAGGGGACATGGTGCACTAACTGGGGTTCCTGGTCACTCTACAAAGAAAACACCAAAAAAAGATTAAAAAACTCATGTCGACCTTTTGACCTGTCAACCTTGCCCATGTCGACCTAATGCTTGTGTTGTCCTATTTCAGGTGTCGACCTAGTTACTGTCAACCAATAGTGGTCAACCTAGACACTGTCAACCTAAGTATAGTCAACCCTATATACCACACCTGTAGGGGCACCAATAATGATTTTCCCTCCGGGCTCCTGGTATGAATTTATGCCCCTGCAGTTTGGGAGAGCTCAACCCTACAAACGCACCTACAATGTTTCTCCAAGCACTGAAAACCTGCCCGCTGTAGCTCAAGCGGCGCTGTCAGTGTCTAAAATACTAGGGAGATGTATCAAATCTACAACATGAGACAGATAAAGTGGATATGGTGCTTATAGCAACCAATCAGCTGCTGTCATTTTACAGATTGTGCTAAATGGGTATTATTCAATTGTTATCACGGCCGGATCTCCCATCTAGAGTTGCAGCGTAAAACAGCTAAACCCAACTAAACTAATGGGCGCGATTGCGAAAAATGCTGTTTCGGTGTCAACTTTATGCACATATCAGCTCACCACTACTGGGGCGTGCAAGCTGAAATGCTGGCATGGCAGCTATTCATGCACGACACTTGAATAGCTCCGCTGGGCATGCATACAGGAGGCTCTAACAGTGTGGCAGCAGCTGTGTGCCAGCTAATGCGGCTCATACATCTATGTGGCCATTCCACAATGTCGATCTGATCAACCCATCGGTGATCCAATTCACCAATTGTCGGACTATGATTGCTCAGGGGATTTTCAAAATACAACATGAGGGAAACCCCTGACTCACCGATTCCAATCATTTTTGCTGATCCCCAAACCCAGGCAATTAACAGGCAGGTGAATTGCTGATGAATGGCCCCCTCATTTCATTTTAAACCACCCCCCTCCACAGGATGCATGCTGAGTCCTACACCTTATGGGTTAATATGTGCTGCAGTTAGAGTAGATTACATTGACAAATGCATCTCAATCAAGCATTCGCTCTTGCGTTTTTACCCATATTCCCAGCACATATGGACATGAGTCGTGAGATAGAGGGATCAGAATAAATGTAATCAAGCATAGCGTCCTGTGTATGTCTAGCAGCTAGTGAGAAGCAACACTTTAGCAGTAGTATCAAATCCAAGCACAAAGACTTAGAATAACCGGTTACACGGCAAACTTGGACTGATGCTCTACTCCTGCCCAGGGTCCCACAAGTCGGCGAGGAGATCACATATATTATTCTTGTACAAAGGCATTGCCGCAGTGCGCTGCCTTTGCACTTCTGCGAGGAGGGGCCGGACTAACATGCGAGGCGGACTAGCCCTATGCTGGGCGTCCCCCCCAAATGTCAGGGAAGAAGATCGTAGCTGTGCTAAATTTAGCACAGCTACAATCAACTCAGAATTACCCCCATAGCCAATATCGCAAGAACACATAGGGGGTCATTCCAACTCAATCGCTCACTGCAGTTTATCGCTGCGCAGCGATCGGGTCAGATCTGCGCATGCGCCGACGCCGCAGCGCGCCAGCTCATGATGGACGGCCAAAGGCCGTTGCTCTCTAGCGATCGCCTCTGACTGATTGACAGGCAGAGGCGGTCGCTGGGCGGGAGGGGGCTGGACGGCGGTGTTAAGCCGCTGTTTAGGGGGCTCGGTCGAGCCAACGCAGGCATGGCCGGACCGCTGGGGTGGTGGGCCATGGCGGCTGCATGACGTCACACGCAGCCGCTGTGACCCGGGCAGCTAAGAGGTTCTCCCGGCCAGTCGCAGGAGCTGCGCTGGCCGGGAGTTACTCCTCAAATGCAAAAGCATCGCCGCTGTGCGATGCTTTTGTACTTCTGCGGAGGAAAGGGGGGGCGGCACTGACATGCGGGGCAGGCCAGCCCAGCCCTGTGCTGGGCGTCCCCCCCCCCCCCCCCCCGCATGTCTGAGTGCCTGATCGTAGCTGTGCTAAATTTAGCAAAGCTACGATCAACTCAGAATGACCCCCAAAGTCAATATCGCATAGCCAAAATCTCACCATGTGTATGCACCTTTAGATGAGTTGTATCAAACCTTCCAAAGAGGACAGGTGGAACTGCTGTCCATATTAGCTTCTAGCTAACATTTTGTAGAATGTATTTGATAGATGATAGCTACTGTGGAAGCTGAGCTTAGTAAATCATTTTATTAGCTAGCTATGTTGCTCTGTTCTCTGTTAGATTTAACATTAAACATTAGATATGCATGGGCATCTCTTCAATAGTGTGAGAAGAGGTGAAGGGTAGCAGAGAAAATATAATCTTTTAAGTAACTGACATATAAATTAGGTTACGGTATTATGTAATGGAAAACAGGATGCCGGCTGTCAGTATACCAAAAGCGGCATCCCGTCTGCTGGAATACCAGCAGCAAGCCTGCAATGTGCTCTCCACGCTGCGGGACCGGTGGCGAGCTTTGCTCGCCACAGGTTCTTTTCCCACTCTGCTGGTGGCATGGACCAACCAACCGAGTGAGAATAAAGGAGGGGTGTCGGTATGCTAGTCGTTGGCAAAATGTTAGCTGTTGGGATGCCATCGTTGGTCTGGTCTCCTGTACGCCAGCATTTTGACTGAATCTCATATAAAGTAGAATTGCAAGAAGTTACCACCTGCGCACTGAGGCAATTTACCTATTGAATTTGGCGAGCTGCTAATGTTTGTAAGTGATCTTTCCTACTAAACAATATATATATAGCACGTGAAACACTGCCCTCAGCCCCTGGTGTCTGTCCTCGATAGTATCAATGTCAATAGTATCTCTGTGCGTGTGCAGTCTTATTTGTGTTGATCCGGTGGAGATTCCTATCTCGTGTGTTGCAATCTAATATAGATGATGATTTCAATGGCAGACTTGATGCTGTATCACAGAAAAAATGATTACTAATGAAAACTGGTGTAATCACCTTCCAAATTGTAATGGTAACCCTTGCTATAGCTAATTTACATATGTACTGTATAGTAAGAACCAATTGTTTAGCCAATTTATGTCACACAGGTGTACAATGGCAAAAGTGTAAGTGGAAAGATATATTTTATTAAGGAGTCACAGTGCTCCTAACGATGACTTAACAAGGCTATAAGCTGTCTTGCTACAACCAACAAATACCTCTGTCCATGTAAATAGCACAAATAGATCCAATATAAAATCTCTTTAAAGTCTCTAGTCACTGGTGACAGCCATCAATACTACTGCACATATACGAGCCAATGAACAAAAGCTGATCGCAATAGGTATGAACTGATCGATGTATAATGGAATGAAAATGATTATCACCATGAACAGAAAAACCTTTAGTTCTGCTGACAGCAGCAAATGTTCAATTAAACAAAACAAGTGTGTGGTGGGGGATATATGTTCTGGGGGTGCGGCGTCCCATAACCCTCAGGTACATATACTTACCCTTCTTTTCCTTGTCGTCCTTGACCGCTGCTGCCCGTTGCGCCTCCTTCTTTTCCCCGTCCCGGTCCCAGGCAGGTGTGATTCTGATGTGTGCAAGCCTGCACACTGATGATTGAGCCTCCGGGACAACGGGACCACCGGCGGCTGCTGCATTTCCGGGTACCGGTAACCTGGTACGGGTGTCCCATCCCCGGCGCGCTGCAGCGCTGATGGTCACTCCACTTCACTAGCCCTTGAAGGAGACTAGGGGGTATATTCAATTAGCAGTGATAATGGACTTTTCACGTGAAACGTCCGGTTTTCGGGTGAAAAAACTGACTTTTCACGTGAAACGCAATTACAGCCTATTCAATTATCCTGGAAAATTTATCGGTGATAATTTTTTCACTAATTTCACTTCACCTTCTCTGAAGCAGGTGAAAAGTTGGGAAAAGTCACTATTTTAAGGTAAAAATTTTTGGAATTGGTACAGAACTCCTGGGACACCCCCCTTAATGACTAATTGGGCACATTGAAGTTTTTAATTATTTTTAATTGGCCAATAATTACATGTCATTTTTGGGGTGAAAAAGTAAAAAGTGATGGAAATTGGGGTTCAAGGTATGGGACAGGTATATTGGGGTGCTTTATGAGTGGGACAGATGTTTTTTAGGCTTGCAGATGGGAGTAATCGGTCTGTTTCCACTTTTTTTTTAAAGTACCCTAAAATGACCCAAATATATACTTATACCCATTTTCATGTACCCCAAATTTAATGAGAGCATTTATTTTGCTCAAAAAAATTTGCTTTCTATCATTTTTTTACATTTTTTTAAAAATGCATATAACAGCCATTTCACGCAATTTAAGTCCCCAAAAACTCTCTAATGTGATCTCTAACACACTTCTCTTCTGTTTTCCTATGTTAGTTTAGCATTTTTTTGGGGTACAGGCTGATTTCCCCATTTTCACCTGCACTTTTCACTGCAAGAATTTTCACGTGAAATCCGGTCGGAATTGAATAGGTCGAAAAACGGAGCGTTTTCGCGGCAATTTTCGGCCGATTGGCGCGGAAAATTTTCGGCAAAAAAATTGCTGCGAATTTGCAGATAATTGAATACCCTAGTAGGGGTGCAAAGCAGGGGAGGCTGTCGGCGGCTCTTTACGGGTGACATGTGCGAGTTTGTGTTCTGTTACCTCCAACGTGTTTCAGCCTTGATTGGCCCAGAGGAAGGCCAAAAAAGAAACTCCCTGTACCGTACATATCCCTTTCACGATATCTGCTAAAGGGATTTTTTCCTGTCTGCAGTCTGCTAGCCCTAATATCAGGCCAGAATATGGCGGTGCTAAGTGACCCAGCTATTACTGTGGTGATGTCACTTACCGCTGGATGTCTTCTCCAGTGCTGGCTTCCTCACCTCTAGCTGCTGTTATCTTCCTCTTCTAGGTATAGCCATTGACAATCGATGTTTCAAAATCATTGATGGACTCTGCCGATGGTGAATTATTTTACAATCTACGGGAGATAACCAATTGGTTTCCCACCACCATTTTACATGGTGCTAGGACATGGAGCATAGCTCCGCCTCTGACACCCACAAAGCCCCGCCCCCCAGGTTCTTATAGGCCTGCAGCGCAATAAATAGAAAGCTAGGGGTAACCATTGGTGGGTTAAACCATTGATGGTTCTCTTGCAGATGGTATTTATACCAATAAAGGTTAACAATCAAGGGTACCATCAATGGTGAACCCTCCGATGGCCATCCCTAGCCTTTTCTCACTGAAGAAGCAGGAAGTGATCTCTTTCACATTAGTTATCAATGAAGTTTATTTTAAAAAAATTGTGCTACAGGTGCAAGGGATGGGAGTCAGGAGAGAGGGGAGTATACAGTGAGTACTGACACTGCCGAGGGGATCTGTAACCCATAGCATAATTTTATGCACATTCATCTGTGATCCATATCTTCTAAAAGTTACCATCTGGACCTTGGGTCTGACGTTCAGTGCATCGCACTGTGGTGTGGGAACAGTGTGTGTTGGATACAGTGCTAGTTGGATACAGTGCAGGTTGCATACAGTGCTGGATACAGTGTGGGTTGGATACAGTGCGGGTTAGATACAGTGTAGGTTGGATACAGTGCAGGATATATTACTGGTTGGATACAGTGTGAGATACAGTGCGGGTTGGAAACAGTCCAGGTCAGATACAGTGCTGGATACATTGCTGGTTGGATACAGTGCAGGATTCGGAATACGGTTTGGATTGGATACAGTGCTGAATATATTGCTGGTTGGATACAGTGCAGGTTGGATACAGAGCGGGAAACATTGCTGGCTGGATACAGTGTGGGATGGATATAGTGCAGGATACCGTGTGGGTGGGATACAATGCAGGATGGATTCACCAATAGTGCACTTACTTTGACAGGGTATGCCGGTGGTGTCCTCAGTGTGGTAGTGATGGCAGTGCAGGGATGCTGGCAGTGTTCTCAGTGCAGGGTTGCCAGTGGTGTCGGTACTGCTGGAGTGCTGGCGGAGTCTGCAGTCCAAGGGTGTCCGCTGTGTCCTCAGTGCAGGAGTGCCGGCAGTGTCGGCAATGCAGGAGTGCCTCAGGGTAGGAGTGTCAGCGGTGTCAGCAGTGTGGGGGTGCCGGATAAGTTAGCAGTGAGGGAGTGTCGATTGTGTCAGCAGTGCAGGATGCCAGCAATGTCCTCAGTGTGGAGGTGCTGGCAGTGTCTGCAGAGACGCCAGTTTCGGCGGTGTCCTTAGTGTGTTAGTGCTAGCAGTATCCTCAGTGTGGGGGTGCTGGTGGTACCAGCAGTGTAAAAGTCACAGCAGTGCAGGTGGCGGTACCGACAGTGTGGGTGGCAGTATCATTAGTGCGGTGGGGGCCACCATTTTGCTCGATTGAAGTCTATGGGGACGCTTTGATTGGCTGAGGGCTGTGACAGACGGCTCTCTGAGCCAATCAGCAGTCAGCCCATTGATTTCAATGGGATTTTTTAATTTGTCACCTGAGCCAAAAACTCAAGATCCAACAGCGGGATCTCAAATTTTTTGTGCCTCGAATAGAGATCCGAGGCAGACGGGCAGATCCAAACCCGGCTCGATTGCTTGGGATCCCGGAAGTTCGGATCAGTTCAGATTTCTTAAAACCTGAACCGCTCATCTCTATTTCAAATGAACACAGATCCTATAAATGTGCTTCTCCATGAACTGCCACTGGGAGGCGCACTTTTGAAATATAGTACAAAACTCAATTTACCTGGCTTATAGCAGTTGCAAAGTTTAAGTTTTTTTTGCGAAGAGGAATGACCACATAACTCTCTTCTCTGCAGTGAATGCCCCTACCATGGCACGCTGCACACTTACTCCTTCACTGCCGCTATCTTGTTCCACAAAACTATCTGCTTTGGAGCAAATTGATTAACATAGAATAACCAAAGGGAATTTTGTGGAGCGTGGATGCCTTTTTGATCATTGTTAGCAAAGCTCCCTGGGTAAAAATGGCACATATAATTATGATGCCTTGGTAGAATAACTTTATGGTTTGTAATAATGTAATGCCACCTAGTGACCACAAACTATACAAAAAATTACATCAGTTTAAAAAAAAACACCACGTTTATTAAAAAAATAAACACTATGTTCTACAGTGTCAGTTCATTAATAAATACATTAACATACAGTTTAGTAGTCATTAAATTAACAAATAAAGACTAGCTCGTAATTAAAATACAGTATATACATGACTAAAAAAAAAAAAATACAATAAAATATTCCAGGAGAACATATCGGAATGCAGAAATTATATACAGAATGATTTTAGCCACAAAATGTTTGACAGAAGTGAAAATTTCAAAAATCATTATTTAACACAATGCTGGCACTACACAGCCACTATAACAACCGTACTAAGAATAAAATCAATAGGTTATTTCCAAATCAAAATATTATTATTTTTTTTATAAAAAGCAAACCAGTTAAACTGATGTAAAACAAAAATGTTGCCTGTTACATGGGATGTCTAATCTAGCATATTTTGCTTTCTAAGCTCAATGGTAAGGATAATCTCTTTAAATGCTGGTATGAAAAATATATCTTAAAAACAATGGGTAAAATACATAAAGTGGTTCAGCTTTTAATTGAGAAGCAAAGCAGACCTGGGCTTTTCCCTTTGTTAGAAACTAAAGCCCAGATTTATCAAGCCTTGGAGAGTGATAAATTGCACGGTGATAAAGGGGGTAATTGCAAGTTGATCGCAGCAGGAATTTTGGGGGTAATTCCAAGTTGATCGCAGCAGGAAATTTTTTAGCAGTTGGGCAAAACCATGTGCACTGCAGGGGGGGGGGGGGGGGGGGGCAAACATAACATGTGCAGAGAGAGTTAGATTTGGGTGTGGTGAGTTCAATCTGCAATCTAAATTGCACAGAAATAAAATAACCCACCCAAATCTAACTCTCTCTGCAAATGTTATATCTGCCCCCCTGCAGTGCACATGGTTTTGCCCAACTGCTAAAAAATGTCCTGCAGTGATCAACTTGGAATTACCCCCTTTGTTAGCAGTTGGGCAAAACCATGTGCACTGTAGGGGTGGCAGATTTAACATGTGCAGAAAGAGTTAGATTTGGGTGGGTTATTTTGTTTCTGTGCAAAGTAAATACTGGCTGCTTTATTTTTACATTGCAAATTAGATTGCAGATTGAACACACCACACCCAAATCTAACTCTCTCTGCACATGTTATATCTGCCTCCCCTGCAGTCCACATGGTTTTGGCCAACTGCTAACAAAATTACTGCTGCGATCAACTTGGAATTACCCCCAAAGTACGAACAAACCAGCTCCTAGCTGCCATGATACAGGCTGCATTTGAAAAATGACAGTTAGGAGCTGATTGGTTGGAACTTTATCACCTTGCAATTTATCACTTCTCCAAGGCTTGATAAATCTGGGCCTAAATTTGATGAAAGAGGCAAAGACTTTGGAGAGTGAAGCAAGTTTTGGTTGGTGTAAAATTATAACTTTATGCAATAAAATGTAAAAAAATTTCTTTACATACAGTAATGCTCAGTGTTTTAAAGGTGCCGTCTGTCAAATGAACATAGAAAATATAATTTCTAGACTAGAAAACATTAATTACTGGTGACAGGTCCTTTTCAGTAATGCAAAAAGTGTGGAAACAATTTAGTTGATCAAAATAGAGTATTTCATTCTTTTCCATGTGAATGTATTTGTGAATGCATGCATATGCAGAAGTCACTAAAAATGATGTGACGGTAACAGGTAAATTATACATAAAAAGATACAATATTAGTTTGCATGATACGTGACTGGATATAATTAGAAGCACATTTCGTACTCTGGAAATATGTTTTAAAAAAAAGTCTATCAATATTTAGTTTGGAAATTAATAGGAAACTATGTGAATATGATGATGTGAAAGCCTTGACTGCACATGCCATTGAAATCTCATGGCTCTAATGTAATTATCCCATTGCTACACATCCTTATTACTATTACAAGGAGAAAAACAGAGAAGTTAACCACAATTTGTTATGTAAATTAAGCCATGCATTATTCCAGTCCAATTTAGGGGGATATCCAATTATCCCCGGTAAAACATTGGGTCTGAAAAATTCCAGTTTTCCTGACTTTTTTCCGATGTTTCACCGATTTTTTTTTTTTTTACAGTCTATCCAGATGGATCGCCTGTAAATAAAATAAAATAACTTCTACCAAAAACACACAGGTTCAGTGAAACCTGTGTGTTTTCGTGTGAAATAGACCCGTTTTCGGATGAAAACGGGGCTGTTTCCGGGAATTCTGCTTCGCCTGCCGCAGACAGGTGAAACAAAATCTCCAATAAGCCGGCGCGTGCCGCAGCTTATCGCGGGTGATTAGCTAGCCAAAGGCGGGACAATTAGCCCCGGTAAATTACTGGGGCTGATTGGGTATCTCCCCATGTCTACACCAGGAAGGAGACAGTGCAGGTTTTATTCTCCTAAATTGGGTAAAACTTTAGTACATTACATAGAGTGTGTTTCTGTGTGTGGGGGGGCTCATGCTTCAAGTCACCGTAAGAGGTCAAGTGAAGTTGCCCATAGAAACCAATGAGTGTGTAGTGGTCATTGTATATAATATACTAGGTAAATGATAGCTAGTCTGATTGGTTGGTATTAGTAAACATCTCCTGTTGTGCTCTCCCCTTTCATTTGCTACAAATCTCCCTTTTGACTATCATTTCACAAACTAAAATATACTAGGTAAATGATAGCTAGAGTCTGATTGGTTGGTATTAGTAAACATCTCCTCTTGTACTCCCCCCTTTCATTTGCTACAAATCTCCCTTTTGACTGTCAGTTCACAAACTGTAAGACACTGAGAATTAAACTGCAACTAAATTTCCTGATAGATTTATATTTCACCCATATTACTTGCTTATCTGAAAATCAGATTTTTTTGTTCTTAATCTAATTCTGAAAAACTTCCCAATTGTGTCTGTTCCTAAAGTCAGAAAATGAATTTGGGATTTGAACCACTATATTCAATTTAAATTATGTTATAAATAGATACTCAGAAATGAACAGTTACATGTGAGTTTCAAGTCTGGCAACTTTGCAAATGTGACTTAGAAGACAGAAAATTGGCTGCAAATGAATATACAGTATATATAGGTCACCTTCTAAAATACAAAGTAAAGAAGAACATATTGGGACTGATTCAATTGTTTTGGTCATCTAATTTTTCTGTCTTGGATTAATTAGAAGCCCAAACAATTATCACAATTCAATTGTTGTTTGGGTGCACATGCATTTCGTGCATGTCATACCCAAACAGACAGGGTTTAGCCACCTAAAATGGCTAAACCCATCTAAAGTTCTGCTTTGGGTGTCCAAACTACAGTTTGGATGTACAAAGTGCCAAATTTGCACACATTTTTTCTCGTACCTCATGAGACTGTGAGAAAAAAATGTGTCCTCCGTGGCTGCTGTGCGCCCAAACGTCAGTACAACTGAATTGTTGCCTTCGGGCGCCATCTAGTGGCGGCCAAAATAAAAACAATTGAACCCGCTCCATTGAAAGTTATTTTATTGCTAGTTAACTGGGCAAAGAACCTATAGATGTGTTTTCCTGTGAACTGCCACTGCAAAATCCGTTTGCTAAAAAAGAATCCGGCAAGACTTGATCTACGCAGCTTATTACTACTGCAGAACCCAAGTCCCTTTACAAAGTGGAATTGTGTTAAAAATGCATTTTTCAATATTTAGTTTGGTAATTAATAGAAAGCTATTTGAATATGACAATGTGAAAGTTATCTTAATAAACTCAGGGGACACAATTAAAATTGGAACCAACTTTACATCTCTTCATCCATATTACAGGTTATTCAAACAAAATATTAATATCTGATGGATTTTGTTGACTATTGGGATGCCCTCTATATGGATGTATGCATGACACAAAAGTATTTGCAGAAACAGTATCCTGGCTTCCTGAAGATGTTGACATGTATTTTGCCATTCATATAGAATTCAAACAAAACAAATTGATAGACAGTCCTTCCCTCAAAGATTGCAAATGCATAAAGCTTAAAACCAACATATTGGACAAATATAAAAAGATGTCACAAAAAACATCAATAACATTTTTTGAATGACATTGGTTATACATTTGTTTGTACACAACAGTAAAAAAATAAGATGTGATTTAAATCATAATTCAACATGGTCCCCAAAAAAGTATTAAACTGTAATTTTTACGGCATTTCAAAAACAGCTCCAAACCACTGTCATATACTAAGGCTGAAGATAAACCAAAACCACACTACAAAAACATCTAAAACTGTCAATGTGACATAGACAAATCTTTTAAGTCAAATGGATTTAATTTGTAACGGTGAGAATAATATTGATAAGCAGTTATAAATCACTGTATTAGCTATACTCAGCATGTACAGGAAGAGTGGTCCATTGCTATTACCACAGATGATATCTTATTTTTGTTAGGTCCATGTCTTCATTTTGAAAACCCCATTTGTCTTCCATCCCTACAGTTCAACAAAATAATAATAAATACATCTAAATTTATTGGCATGATTTTAAAGAGCAACAATTGATTCAATTAAAAAGCAAATATTTTCTCAACTCAAAATAAATAGTTGTCATTTTTTCTGTCACTTGCAAAAAAGAATGTCTGTTTCTGATTGGTGACAGCGGCTTATTCTTTGTCGGTTACCATATAATTTAGGGAAGGAATGCTGTAACCAAAACAATGATGGAAGCAGAGATCCACAAAATTAAACAATGTTTTCTGGCTACTTTGTATTCCTCAGACCATTATTTTTTTTTCTGTAGCACATAGATTACACAGATTTGAAGTTAGTTGATAAGAAAGTTCTGCTCTACCGCGGACTTGATTACTGTATAGTCTTCCTTGTGAGAAATGACTTTAACACAGACCAGATATAAGAATTTGTCACCCGCTAGGAATTCCATCTGTCTCAGCTTCCTGACTTGCTGTCTACCATTTGGAATGAAAGGAAAAAAAATTTCCTGTCCTCACACTGCACTTAGAATGTGTGGATCAATTTCACAAAATTCAATTAAACAATAACCTAAATAGATAAAAATAAAGTCCTTGCTTTTTTCGTGTCATAGTAGCACAATTCACACAGCAATGCAACAACTTTATCATGCAGCCACTGCAGATCTGCCAAGTTAAACTTTTTTCACAGTGTGGCCGTTTAGTTATCCTAAGGAGTGATTGTCTCAGCTGACCTTGTGACATGGTCCACTAGACTGTTAGCTCTTCAGAGCAGGGCCCTCTTTCCTCTTGTTTGCAAAGCCCTCTTCTCGACACATTTCACTCGCAGCTCTCTCCTACTCAGCGACCATTTTTACCCGCTTTTTCTCCTGCTGGTAAAGGCTCATCTCTATCTATGGTGGCCAGCCCCAAGTAGTACGATGATTACTCCCTCACTACTTACATCTTATCTGTATTATGTTTTGAGAATTGTAGTGCTCTTTGTTACCTGTACTCTATTTTAGTTATTTATTTACTGTAATGCTAAGTTTTGTCTCCCTGTACTGTCCTTTGTACGGCGCTGCAAAACACTTGTGGCGCCTTACAAATAAAATGTAATAATAATAATAAACCGGCAGTGGGCTTAGTGGGCAGTCTGTATGGGTGTTATCTGTAGCCTGACACACAACAAAGGGAAGACAATTCCTAGTGTGGACCAGAATTTATGTAACGCACGCATCATTATACTATGTAATACATGATACTCCATATTCTAAGGGGCTGCACTATTGTATGTGTGGGTGACGTACAAATCACTGGCAATACATGACAGCAGTTATAACAAATGTAGCAATATACCTGGACCATCAATCCTCTGTGGCAGGTCACACACTCCCAAAGGAGGTTACTTTATATATGATACATCGAAAACATCCTGCAAATGTGATTAGGGGTCTACTCTACATAAATGCACTTCAGAGTATGTGACCTCACATATTACTATTGTCAGTGTTCTCCAAGAGATCCTATCCAGAGAGAGATGTGCCAAGTCTTCAAGAGAGAAGTGGAGAAGTTGCCTATAGAAGTCAATCAGCTTCTAAGGGGGAGATTCAAAGGTTTGAAAAGTCGGTTGGGTGTCTGTTTTTTCCTGTCTATTAGATAGGAAAAAACAGACTCCCAACTGACTTTTCAAACATATTAAATCTCCCCCTAAATGTCACTCATCTAACACAGTTTGTAAAATGACAGAAGCTGATGCTATATGCTACGTCTCCGCTTTATCTCTTTTCAAGGTGTGATACACCTCATGAGTGATCTAGCACAGTGTACACTGCTGCATCAGGCGGCGTGTTATAAGCACAACGCTGTCATAATAGACCTTTGCTTGTAGCTGAAATCACTAACACATACATAGTTTCACAAATGCATTTACACATTAACCGACTATTTGTAGTGTTCGGTTTAAGGGCCAACAAATGAAAACAAATAAATGAATGCCATATATAATTTACAGATGATACTGCATACAGTATATCCTTCTCCCTTTATTTAAGCAATCAACTATAGAAATAGATGGGTGCTAGAGTGGTCTTTCATTTTTAGCAAAGTCTCTTTGTTCTATTCCAAATAGCAAAGTCTGTTATTCGACTGCAACTCCAGACCAGAACCTCAGCCCCATAATCATGAGACAGCCACTCAGACCTAACTTCACCAAACCCTTACACAAGCTTTTTCACTATTTTTTGCCCAATCTTTTTTTAGACAGTTCAATTAATGCCCCTTTTTCCATGGAAAAATGTACCTAATTCCGTACAAACAAACACAGGATCCAGTAAGTTCCCAAAGCCATGTGTTTTCACAATCACTGCCGCGAAAAAATGGCATGGATTTTCTTTCTACTGCCTCTGGACAGTTGAAACAAAATCCCCGATAATATCGGCTATCAGCATCAACTGAATTACCCTCCCTACACACACACACCTCCCCCGGGGATTAATTAAATGTGATAATTTACTGTGGCTAACAGAATTCCTCCTGTTATCAGTTAATACAGGCAGTATTAGTCCCATTTAGCTCGGAGTCAAGGAAGACCTCAGCAAAAGAAAACAGAGAGGATGCCATCCCAAGTTCTAGACAATTCTGAAGCATACTGTTCCCAATGTATTTAACAAAATGATGGTTAATGAGTGCAACACATAATGTTGCTACTCTGATTCAACATTTAGAAACTTACAGTATCAAACCTTCTGAACAGGACACATGGAGAAGTTGCCCATAGCAACCTATCAGAATTCAAGTTAACATTTTATAGAATGTACTAGATAACTGGTAGCTGGAATCTGGTTGGTTGCTATGGGTAATACCTCTACTTGCCCTCTTTAGAAGGTTTGATACATCCCCCCCCCCCCCCCAAACCTCTTTTATCCAGCAGACCAATTATGTTGCATAACCACTAGGTAACGTAAGCAGTGTCTTACGGGTGAAAGATAAATCAAAACGGCAAAGAAATATACACAGTTCCATATGAATGACTAGATATCTCCACGACAAAGACTACGCTATATAGAATCTTTCAAATGTAATAAACAAA
Source organism: Pseudophryne corroboree (assembly GCF_028390025.1). Taxonomy (NCBI): domain Eukaryota; kingdom Metazoa; phylum Chordata; class Amphibia; order Anura; family Myobatrachidae; genus Pseudophryne; species Pseudophryne corroboree. The sequence goes on along the minus strand of NC_086448.1, from coordinate 139,935,534 downwards.
AGTATTATTGAATATGAAAAAATAATAAGAACAAGTATTGCAAATATTTATCATGAAAAGGAACAGATCTTTATAGCAGAACCCCACACATTTTGTATTCATACGGACTCGCTAATAACACTATTTTATGATACGATAGACTTATCTGCTGCCTGATGGGATGAAGTTATCGTGCTCTAACTATGTGCTAAAGATTACAGCTGACAAGTCTCAACTCAGTTTGGAAAAACAGAAGTCTGGGCTCTTGTATCCCCTTTACCTTCTCATGCACTGCACTATACATTGCAGCCAGTAGTATGTTGTATTTAGGTTCAATAAATTGCTACATCAGGAAAAAAGAGACCAATTGTGCTCAGAGAAAATGATAAGCTTAAGAGGCCCATTCATCATTCCTTAAAGTTGCTGAAAAGATTATTTTTCACCTACTTTTTAGGGAATAACCTAATGGAGCCATTCATCATGAATGTAATGCAAGAGATATCACTACTATCTACTTCGTACAAGCATTAACCCAGCAGTAGAACATTCCACCGCTAGTCATCAGCAGTGGAATCAGTAGTGGTAGGGCTCGCTTAGCAGCTGTTCCGGCAACGGAGCAATATTGAATTGCTACTTGTGGTGAGTCAGGGGCAGATTTATTAAACTCGGTGAAGTGATAAAGTGGAAGGTGATAAAGGACCAGCCAGTCCAGTTAGGAGCTCTAACTGTCATTTTTCAAACCCAGCCTGTGACATGGCAGTTAGGATCTGATTGGCTGGTCCTTTATCACCTTCCACTTTATCACTTCACCAAGCTTAATAAATCTGCCCCTCTGAGACATAACCGATGTGGAGTAAATTTGGCACTATAATCCATAGCGTTAAATAGGAAATGCCAGCGGTTGGGATGCCGGCGGGCAGAAGCCAGAATGCGGCATCCCGATGATTAGAATCCCGACATAGGGAAGGTAAGTATACTTACCATACCCAAATGCCCCCCCAACTCTAATCCTCCTTCCCCGCAGCCTAAACCTAACCCTCCCCCCGCCGCCGCAGCCTAAACCTAACCCTCCATGTTGGTGCCTATACCTAACTCCCCCCTTTACGCAGCCTAAACCTAACCCTCCCTGGGAGTGTCTAAGCGTAAACCCCACTTCAGGCAGCCTAACCCTACTCTCCTTTCCCCACAGCCTAATCCTAACCCTCCCCCCACAGCCTAAACCTAACAACATCCCCCCCTTCCCTGTACCTGGGAGCCCGGTCCGCACTTTTTCGGGATCCCGGCAGTCACGATTACAGTTCCCGATCAGTGTCGGGATTCTGACATTGGTATTTCATCTGCCTGACCCCATCCCGTTGGATAGGCACCCTGAATCTACCTTGTAGACTCGCGAAAGTGACAATTATACCACTGAGCAGTTATTATTTGGGGCACCTATATCTACTTGTTTAGGTACAGAAATATATTTGTTGAAAGGCCATTTTGAGAACATGTAACTGTGGTATTTTCTGGAATACCTCTTCAACATCAGTATCATACACTGAATTGCTATACATTAATCAATCTCTACATGTTTGCAGTTTGAAAAGCCTAACTAATCCATAATGGGTACTTTAAAGAGAAAGACATTTTTTAGTTATATAAATCAATGAAAATAAAATGTATCAAATAAGAGAAATAAATCATTACTATTTTCCCTGAGTACAATCCACAATGGTTTAGACACACACACAAAAATAAAAAAAATTAAATATCCCTATTTGAACAAGTCAGCAAATCTGGTTTTGGTTTAATACTTGGCACACATATTTCTGCAATACAATTGCCACATAAAAGTCATTTGGCCAAGGCTCTGTTTATTTCTGCTGCTAAATTCGCAGAAATACTAAATTCTAACTAGGATTCAAATGTTCAATGTTTCCGTATATCTGTTTAACTCAGCATTAGAACTATGCAAAACATATACAGATTATGTCTTTGTGGTTCTCTAGTCATTCCCTGAGTTCCCATAATGACTCTGTCACATCACATTTCAATTTGTTGAGTTAGAATTTGGTAATTAAACTGCAAAGTTTTCTCATTTTTATCACCTAAAACACCTAAACAATAAATTGTATATAAGATTCTGTATTCCCAAAATCTATTTGTGGTTCATTTTTGACTTTGAAGCTATCTATATGATATCCAAAGTCAGTGTTTTGGATCTCATCATATGCATGGTAATCATGCAGTTACAGAGATTGTAAATTACCTGATCCCCTGCATAGTATATATCATATGAGAACATTTATTAAGAGGGACATTTTATCAAACCTGCTGGGTGTTTCCTATAGCAACCAATCAGATTCTAGCTATTATTTATCTAGTGCATGCTAGAAAATAAAAACAAGAAAAGGACTGGATGCTATGGCAACTTGTCTGCTTTAGAAGGTTTGATACATCTCCCCCTAAGGAACCAATGCATTTTGGGGCCAATTTATCAATTAATATATGCATTTTTAGGGGCCAACAAGTGTTAAGAATCCTAAGGAATTAACATAGATGGACCGCAACATATATCTCCTATATCTGTCACAGCTGCTCCATTTCCGACAGCAGAGCAACCTCCATAGCTTTCTATGTAGTCTACTGTGCCGTCACATTTACCAACATCCAGAGTATGAAGAGCTTGGCCATGATAGCTAACACCATCTGAAGATGGCTTTAGCTTATAGTAGGCTATGGACTACTGTATCAGGGATTATTTCGGAGAGGGATACTCCTGGTAATGCTCTGTTATACCCCGCTGCATTAAATGGGCACACATGCTCAGAAAGCAGACAGAACCAGGAAGCAGAGCTCTTTGCCAGGACCAAGAAATGATTGCTAAATTCACATGAAAATGTAGTGAATTTAGGTTTTAAATATTTACAACATCCACATTAAAAATGCAGACTGTGATAATTATGCCCGTTAGCACAAACATGTCAAAGTCCAACTGACCACACAAGGGAGTTTAAATAAACGCTTCTGAATAAACAAAATGCGTAATGTCAAGGGTTATGGACACAGATGTGAAAACTTATCAAAAATAACAATATTTGAATTGGCGCTTAAAAATTATCAATCCTTTAACCATCCCCGATGATTACTGCTTTAAAAAAAGGACTCTGAAATTTTTGGTTGGTCTACACCAGTGGTTCCCAAACTTGGTATGCATGGACCGCCAATAGTTCACATTTTCCAGGTCACCTGGCAGGTGCACAGTGTATCACCAACTCTTACATTTTAAAAATCCACAGGTGATCTGGAAAATGTGAACCATTAGAGGTTCTTAAAGACCAAGTTTGGAAACCACTGCCCTACACTAATGCTCAAACATACACAGTATACAACTGTATATATTATAACGTTAAGTGATCAAAAGTAGTTATGCCTTGAAGACCAAAGATAACCCAATAAATAAAGTGTTATTTAACATCAAATTAATATATACTGCAGACACCTCTTAAATATAAGGCAACAGGAGCAAATCAGGTTGTAGACCACATTACTGAATCTGTATCGAACATGGCCACACATATTATGGTCAATGGCCACACATATTATGGTCAAATTCGCAAATTATAACCTTTCATTAGGTTAGACAAAAAAAAAAAATGGATCAATACCTAGCTGTTAGATTAACATTGCTCAGAATAATAATTTGCGTAAGTGTATCTCTATCTTTTCATCCAACTACTTCAGCTAGGTCTAATCTGTACTCAACAGACATGACAGTACTGTACAATTTTTTTTTCTTTCTTTTTTTACATTTTCATTATAAATTTAATGACTATTGAATTGTTGCCATGAAATGCTTATTTATCTATAAACTTAACTGGATTTTTTTTTTTTTTACTGAAGTTGCAATTTCACTTATCAATGTCTAAATTTTAGCACCCTAAAGTTATATTTTCCTCTCTTTTTACAGGAAAGTTAATTAAATTGAAAAGGTACCAAACCTCTCCATCGAGTGCACATAAATTCTCGCTAAAGTGTAATCAGTGCTTTGCTTTAAAAAACAAACAAAAAAAACACAAAATAAAATAAAGTGCTACATTCATACAACCATGTACCATACAGTAGTAATGCACTTGGATCTGTTAGAGCAGCTAAAATTGTGAAAACAATCACTACGTAGTTGAATTACCATAGGTCGGTTACAAAATCTACCAACCAAATCACATGAGAAAATAACACGGAGTAGTGTAACTTGACTGTTGTGTGTCAATATTTCCAGAATGTCACAGTCTTTTGTTTTTATCTGTATTTCGCAAAGAAAATAAATGTCCATTATTGTGTCCTCCTTAAACGCTTGCCTGGTGGCTTCATCCATTTATGGGACTTTATTAGTTTTGAAAGACTTTTGCTGGAAAATGCTTATCAGTCATGGAATCCAAAGAGTGCAGTGCGATGAGGGCCACCTAACATCAACATTTTCTATTTCTTAGAACTTGTACTTGAAAGCTTCATTTACTGCCAGTTTGCCAATATTAATGTCTTCTGGTTTTTCCCGGGTATAAGTTACTGTCCTTGAGTAAACATTGTGCAAACCATTTTTATCCTTTGGGAAAAAGATTATATTATTATTATTATTATTATTATTTAAAAAAGTAAAACAAAGTACATAAATCTAGAAATAGATTTGATGTGAATACTTACCTTCGTTGATGTAGACACCCTATATTCAGATGAAGAGGTTTTTCTGTTATTTCTACTTTGTAGAAAAATGAATCTAATTATAAGTACAGAGAGAAAACCAAGTAAGAATGTTACGGTAAATATAATAAAAAATATCTTCAGGATCCAAGGGTCTGAGAAGCATTCTGGGGAAAAGAAGATGCAGACAGTTAACAACGGCAAGTCATTTTTTTTAAACATATGTTAGATGTAATAACATACTGTCAAAATGATAGTAACATAAATATGGCAATGACTTGACTAAAAAGGAATGTTGTGAAAATATTATTTTGTAAAGTAACCAATATCACAAAGCTGCTTAGCAGATTACCAAAGATACGGACAAATCTGCAGATAGGAAAATGCATGTACAATGGAACATAAATAATGGAACAATTACATGAAACTGTTAAGGACCCTACACACTGGGCGATTTCAGTGATATTAATGACCAACGATATTATCGTTGGTCGATTTTATAACAGCGATTTTTGCATACACACTAGACGATATCTATAGCCGATTTCGATGATATGACATTACATCTATATCGTCCAAATTGCCTTGCATGTATAAGCGATGATAGACCAACAATGAACGACTGCGGGGACGCGCATCATTCATGTATACACACTGAACAATACTGCAGGGCTAGTGTTGTCACCATAAAAGTTTTAAAATGAATAGTACAGGTTGAGTCTCCCTTATCCAAAATGCTCGGGACCAGGGGTATTTTGGATATGGGATTTTTCCATATTTTGGAATAATTGCATACCATAATGAGATATCATGGTGATGGGACCTAAATCTAAGCACAGAATGCATTTATGTTACATATACACCTTATACACACAGCCTGAAGGTCATTTTAGCCAATATTTTTTATAACTTTGTGCATTAAACAAAGTGTGTGTACATTCACACAATTCATTTATGTTTCATATACACCTTATACACACACAGCCTGAAGGTCATTTAATACAATATTTTTAATAACTTTGTGTATTAAACAAAGTAGGTGTACATTGAGCCATCAGAAAACAAAGGTTTCACTATCTCACTCTCACTCAAAAAAGTCCGTATTTCGGAATATTCCGTATTTCGGAATATTTGGATATGGGATACTCAACCTGTAATCAATGAAATCATAGAGAAATTTTTCAAAAGAGGTTATGCTGTAGCTATATAAATAACTGATAATAAATAACTAAAAAAGCATTTAAGGGTACTGATAATTCGGTCCTTCCCAGTGTTAATAGATTTAATGGAGCCTCCCAAGAAATGAATCAAGTTTAGAAGAGTTATGGCCCATTATACAAATGGATGTGAACCGGAAATATTTGCACACCAGCATTTGGACAAAACTATTTATATCAGACATTATTTAAATTGTAATTCAAAATTTTTAAATATATAAAATAATTTGTCCATGTGCATTCTCATATATTGGTAAGACCGAATGCAAATTTAAAGAACGGATGGCCCTCCATCGATCGGCCATCCATTCTGCAACCGGTTGCTCATCAATTTGCAGACTCTGACATTTCTCTAGCTAGTCTCCGGTTACCAAATTATTAACCATGTCCCCCCTCGTTCTAGGGGCAATAAATAGGATTTTAATTACCTACCGGTAAATCCTTTTCTCATAGTCTGTAGAGGATACTGGGGTCCACATTAGTACCATGGGGTATAGATGGGTCCTCTAGGAGCCTTGGGCACTTTAAGAAATCAATAGTGTGCACTGGCTCCTCCCTCTATGCCCCTCCCACCAGACTCAATCTAGAAACTGTGCCCAAGGAGACGGACATATCCTGAGGCAGGATGTAATAGAACAATGGTGAGATTCAAACCAGCACACACAAACAAGAGGATAGCCATGCTAACCAAACTGAACAGGATCAGCAACAGCTGAACCCACAACATTACTTAACTAAGTAACAGGACAGGAAACATGAAGCACTGGGCGGGCGCCCAGTATCCTCTACGGACTATGAGAAAAGGATTTACCGGTAGGTAATTAAAATCCTATTTTCTCCTGCGTCCTCCAGGATACTGGGGTCCACATTAGTAACATGGGGATGTACCAAAGCTCCCAAACCAGGTGGGAGAGTGCTGAGGTCCCTGCAGAACTGATTGACCAAACTGAAGGTCCTCAGAGGCCAAAGTATTGAACTTGTAGAACTTAGCAAATATGTTTGATCCAGACCAAGTAGCTGCTCGGCAGAGCTGTAAAGCCGAGACAACCCGGGCAGCCGCCCAGGAAGAACCCACCGACCTAGTAGAGTGGGATTGTACTTTAGGAACCGGCAATCTTGCCGATGAATAAGCATGTTGGATAGTAAGCCTGATCGAGTGAGCAATAGACTGCTTTAAAGCAGGACACCCAATCTTATTGGGATCATAGAAAACAAACAGCACATACCATCGAGATCCTCTGATTCAGCAATACTATTACGGCTTGTTTGAGCTGCTTCTTATCAATTACATACAGGAGCAGGGAGATTGAGGATAATTTACTTACTCCCAGGTACTGTGGAAGGCTATGCTCGAATAGGATTAACCCCCTAACTGACGTGTGTGAATGCATGTTATATGAGAATATCTATCTAAGTGATTTCGTTCTGCACAAGGGAAGTGTTCAGATCATATCGCTGCAGTGCCCTAGTTTTTCACACAAACCTTACATGGTGGGAATATGTCCTGTTTGGAATATACTTAGAATTTTAGAAAGTTGGGAGCACATAAATAAAAATCGCTCTGTATTGAGATAGGGTCACTCTAACAATCCCTCTACATTAGCAGTAGTCACAAGTGGTTCAGAACTGTATCCACTTAGGGTATCAATACGTGAATTGCTGATTATGATCACTGTATCCTGTGATCAATAGTGGAATCCTCAATTAAATTATCCCAACAGTAAGCCTAAATATCCCAAGGAGGGGAGCGCACAATTTATGTATACAACCCTATAGGTCAATATTGACAATAAGCACAACGATATAGTTGTATAATTATTACAAGAGAGAATTATCTAGCTGACTGATCATATTCGAGACTAGTGTGTTTTAATTTTATCTTTTGATTTTTTCTTTTGCACTATTCACTATTTCACATATTCTCTTTGAATACTTTGCTAGCTATCCACTATTAGTATTTTAAACTAATTATAATAAAGGTTATGTTTTATAGGGAGTTGTCCCATACCCAGATTCAGATTTTCCATTACAGTTACAGATGAGTGCCCCAATGTGGAATACTTTTTCTTTTTGTGTTTTAATAAAACAAACAGCGAGTCAGATTTTCTGTGACGAGCTGTCCTCTTCACGTAGATCTTCAAAGCCCTCACAACATCCAGGGACTTTGAGGTAGTGGAGGTGTCAGTAAGCAGCGGAACAACAATAGGTTGGTTGATATGAAACGCAGACACCACCTTAGGAAGAAATTGCTGATGAATTCAGAGTTCAGCTCTATCCTCATGAAAAATCAAATAGGGGCTTTTGTGAGACAACGCCCCTAGTTCAGACACACGCCTTGCAGAAGCCAAGGCCAACAGTGTAACAGTCTTCCACTTAAGAAACTTAATGTCAACCTCCTGTAAAGGTTCAAATCAGCCCGATTGCAGAAAATGCAACACCACGTGAAGATGCCAAGTTGCCGAGGGAGGCACAAAGGGCGGCTGGATGTGCATAACCCTTCAACAACGTCTGAAGCTCAGGTAGGGAAGCCAATTGTTTCTGGAAGAAAATGGACAAGGCCGAAATCTGGACTTTCAAGGAGGCCAAACGTAGGTGCACATCCACCCCTGACTGTAGAAAAAGGAGAAAACATCCCAGTTGAAATTCCACTGCAAGAAATTTCCTGTTTTCACACCACGAGACATATTTTTTCCAAATATGGTGGTAATCTTTAGACGTTACCCCTTCCTAGCTTGGATCATGGTTGGAATAAATTTGCTCGGAATGCCTTTCCGGGCTAAAATCTGATGCCCAACTTCCATGCCGTCAAATGTAGCTGTGGTAAGTCTTGATAGACGAACGGCCCCTGTTGCAGAAGATCCTCTCGTAGAGGCAGAGGTCACGAAGGAGCAACTCCAGTAGATCCGCGTACCAGGCCCTTCTCGGTCAATCTGGAGCAATGAGAATAGCTTGAACCTTTTCCGTTTTTATTCTCTTGAGAATTCTTGGGATCAGTGGAAGAGGTGGGAACACGTAAACCATCTGGTAGACCCATGGAGTCACCAGAGCGTCCACCGCCACTGCTTGTGGGTACCTCGACCTGGAACAATAGCGCTTTAGCTTTTTGTTGAGATGAGATGCCATCATGTCTATCTGTCGAATTTCCCACCGACTTGTTAAGGACTCGAACACCTGCAGGTGAAGGCCCCACTCTCCTGGGTGGAGGTCGTGTCTACTGAGGAAATCCGCTTCCCAGTTGTTGAAGATTGCCGACAGTGCCACCACGTGTCTTTCTGTCCAGAGGAGAATTTTTGTTACCTCTGACATTTCCATTCTGCTCTTCGTTCCGCCCTGTCGGTTTATGTATGTTACTGCCATTACATTGTCCGACTGAACCTGAATGGCTTGATCTTGAAGAAGATGCGATGCCTGTAGAAGGGCATTGTATATGGCAATTAGTTCCAGATTGTTGATAGGAAGAATTCCTGAGTTGACCATTTTCCTTGGAACTGTTCCCCTTGGGTGACTGCTCCCCAACCACTGAGGATTGGGTCTGTGGTTAACAGAATCCAATTTTGAATCCAGAACCGTCAACCGTCAACCGTCGGTCAGGTGAGTAGTCTGGAGCCACCACAGAAGAGAAATCCTGGCTTTTGGTGACAGACGTATTCTCTGGTGCATGTGAAGATGCGATCCGGACCATTTGTCCAACAGATCCAGCTGGAATGGCCTGGCATGAAACCTTCTGTACTGCAGAGCCTCGTAAGAGGCTACCATCTTCCCCAGAAGGCGAATGCACAGATGCACCGATATCCAGGTTGGTTTTAGGATATCCCGCACCATGGACTGGATTACCAATGTCTTTTCCAACGGAAGGAACACCTTTTGCTCCTCCGTATCCAGGGATTTTGGCAGGTTCAGAATCCACCCATGATCCTGGAGAAGTCGGGTTGAGAGGGCATTGCTGTCCAACAACCTCTACCTGGAAGGTGCTTTTATCACCAAATCGTCCAGGTATGGTATTATGTTCACTCCCTGTTTGCGGAGGAGAAACATTATCTCCGCCATTACCTTGCTGAATACCCTCGGTGCCGTGGAGAGGCCAAATGGCAGGGCCTGAAACTGATAGTGACAGTTCTGCAGTGCAAACCTTAGATACGCCTGATGAGACGGCCAAATTGGAATGTGAAGATACGCATTCTTGATGTCCAGAGATACCAGGAATTCCCCCTCCTCCAGACCAGAGATCACCGCTCTCAGAGACTCCATCTTGAATTTGAACACCCTTAAATACGGGTTCAGCGATTTGAGGTAGAGAATGGGTCTCGCCGAACCGTCCGGTTTCGGTACACAAACAGGTTGGAGTAATAACCCTTGTTTTGTAGTGTAAGTGGAACTGGGACAATGACCTGAGTCAGCACCAGTTTTTGAATTGCCGCCTGTAAAGTCATACTTGCTTCCGGAGAAGCTGGTAAGCCTTATTTGAAGAATCTGTGAGGTGGGAGTTCCTGAAACTCCAGTCTGTATCCCTGAGTAATAAGGTCTGTGACCCAGGGGTCCTGGCAAGACGTTGCCGAAACATGACTGAAATAACGTAACCGTGCTCCCACCTGCCTGTCTTCCAGGCAGTGTGGTCCACCATCATGATGAAGGCTTTGAGGAAGCAGACCTGGAGGTCTGTTCCTGAGAACCTGAAGCTGCTGGTTTCCTGGTTTTACCTCTATTACCTTTGAAGGTAAAAGAGGAACCCTTGGACTTGCCTTTGAACTTTGCTGTCCGAAATGACTGCAGAGTTGGAGCAGTGTAGGTTTTCCTAGCTGGGGGTGTAGCGGAAGGAAGGTACGTAGACTTACCCGCCACAGCCTTGGATATTACCTTATCAAGTTCATTCCCGAACAGGACCTCTCCTGTGAAAGGCAGATTTTTCACTCCTTTCCTGGAGTCCACATCCGCAGTCCACTGGCTTAGCCACAATCCCCTGCGTGCTGACACTGCCATGGTAGTGGTGCGTGCGTTGAGCAAACCAATTTCCTTTAAGGCCTCCACCATAAAATTAGCAGAATCTTGGATATGCTGCAGGAGTAAAACAATGTTTCCCCTGGGTAAGGTATCCAAACTGTCAATTACGTTACCTGACCATTTTGCGATGGCTCTAGTGATCCATGCGCAAGCAATAGTGGGTCACTGGGCCACCCTCGCCGACATGTACAGTGATTTGAGAGTGTTCTCAATTTTGCGGTCAGCTGTGTCCTTTAAGGATGCTGCCCCAGGCACCGGTAAGACAATCTTACGTGACAATCTAGATACTGATGCGTCGACAATTGGCAGGTTTTCCCATTTCTTTCTATCATCCAGGGGAAAGGGAAAGGATGTAATCAACCTTTTTAGGGATCTGAAATTTCTTGTCAGGGCTAGCCAAAGTTTCTTCATACAGGGCATTCCATTCCTTTGATGCAGGAAAAGTAGCTAAGGATTTATTTTTTCCATTAAAAAAGGATTCCTCCTCCACCTCTGCCGTCTTGTCATGAATGTGCAGGACATTTCTGATAGCCTCTAACAGGGCCTGTATGCCCTGTGATAAGACAGCATCCCCCCCCCCCCTCCCCCGCTCGCATCCACCTCACCCTCCTCTGGATCTGATGTATTGTCATCAGTGTCATCCTGCATAAGCTGGGCCAGAGAACGCATTTGTCGGCAAAGACACTGGTATAGGAATTGAACCTCTATTTATCAGGTCATCCATAGACTGTCTTAAAATTTGTGTCTCTTTCTCATTATTGGATAATTTAGTTGAAATATTCGATATCATCCCTTTAATGGAAGCTAACCATGGGGGTTCTGCCCCACTAGCCTGAGAATGAGCACTATCCTGGGTACAGGGTAGTGAGTCTCAAGGGGAAGAAAGGCACTCAGTCGTGCAAGAAACACAGTCCCTGGACATGGTAATGTGAAGGGACATACACACACCCACACACAGAAGGGGAAAAACACAGTTTAACCCACACAGAGCCCCCAGGGAGACACAGAAATTGGAGCCAGTCACTCACAGCGCCCCTGTAGCCACTAAATGATCAGCTGGGTCGCCACACTAAGTCCCTTTAGAGGGATTAGTATTTAACACTGCCCCCCCCCCCCCCTTCTAAGACCCCCTGGTACTGCTGAGACTTTGAGTCTTTGTGGAGAAGCTGCGCTTCCCTGTGATTCCTGTCAGAGCATGCTGCAGAGGGAAAATGGCGCTGGTGAGCTGCTGGATCCGCTCTCAGTGAAGCCCCGCCCTCTTAATGGCGCTGAGCTTCCCGCTTTTATTTAGACTGGCCTGAGGTCATTTTCAGACTAACAGAGGGTTAAAACCCTTGTCAGCCATGGGTGCCAGTGTGAGTATCATTGGTGGCTCAGCGTGCCCCTCACAGCGGGACACACGCATCCACATCTCCTTCTAAGCTCCCTGGAAGGAACGCAGCCTGTACTCAGTGCTGTGCTACTACCCTTGTGCCACCATTCCCGCCGGCGACCCGCTAACCGGGACGCCAGCGCTGTACTCACCACTCTTCTCTCTTCTGGCTCTGTTAGGGGTAGCGGCGTGCTGCAGGAGGGTACGCTGCGCCGTAGTGTGGCTTGCCATTAACTCTCCAGGAAGTTGGGCCGTTCTCCCCCCTAAGTCCCACGAAGCAGGTAGGCTGGTGCCAATCGGCCCTGCCTGAAAACAACAAAATAGAAAATAAATGCAGAAAATCTTCAGGAGCTTCCCTAAGCGTGAACGCCTCCTCCGGGCACATTTTCTAAACTGAGTCTGGTAGGAGGGGCATAGAGGGAGGAGCCAGTGCACATTATTTATTTCTTAAAGTGCCCAAGGCTCCTAGTGGATCTGTCTATATCCCATGGTACTAATGTGGACCCCAGTATCCTCTAAGACGTAAGAGAAATTGGACTCTTCCATTACTTCAATGTGAAGCGTGATGGAAACTGTATATCGCCTAGATTTCATTATCCCTGTATAATTTTACAGTATCATGTTTCTATTGAATTGCTGTACAGTGACTTACAATATATTTACTAATTTTATATTAATTGTAATATAAGGTATATTATTTATGGATTACATATTTCTTATATATATATTTTGTATTATCATTTATGCTCTTTCCCTATTGTTTTTTTGCTTTGTTGATTTATTTATATGGTGATGGTTGTACAGACATTGGACACTGTAGCTACAGTACATTATGATGTAATGACATCATTGCGCTGTGACACTGGATGGGGAGAGGTTCCGATTACAGAAGATCTGCATTCATATGGTGGTTCACCTTAGCAAAGTACTGTACAGTATATGTTTTACATTTGTACGCGATGATCCTGAAGACAGTGATAAACTAAAACGTTGATGATAGGTTATACTGTTTTTAGTACTTTTTAAGATCAGAGTGCCGTACCTACACACACATATATACAGTATATATCGTATTCATATACAGGTTGAGTATCCCATATCCATATATTCCGAAATACGGAATATTCCGAAATACAGACTTTTTTGAGTGAGAGTGAGATAGTGAAACCTTTGTTTTTTGATGTCTCAATGTACACAAACTTTGTTTAATACACAAAGTTATTAAAAATAATGTATTAAATGACCTTCAGGCTGTGTGTATAAGGTGTATATGAAACATAAATGAATTGTGTGAATGTAGACACACTTTGCTTAATGCACAAAGTTATAAAAAATATTGGCTAAAATTACCTTCAGGCTGTGTGTATAAGGTGTATATGTAACATAAATGCATTCTGTGCTTAGATTTAGGTCCCATCACCATGATATCTCACTATGGTATGCAATTATTCCAAAATACGGAAAAATCCCATATCCAAAGTACCTCTGGTCCCAAGCATTTTGGATAAGGGAGACTCAACCTGTATATCGGATTCAGTACTTTCATAAAGTAAGAGAATAATTAACAAAACTTTCAAATGACTATAAATTATCATACTCAAAAACAAAAAATGGGGCTATGAGTGCAATTGTGCAGTAACTGAAAGCAACAGATTTGTGCCCTCATTGTGTAGCTTACAGTAGATCTATCAAAGCTAATTGCTGATTTATTTTTTATGGATTACTGCACATTTACATTTTTTCAAAAAAAATATGAAGAAAGGTACATCATGAGAAGTACTGTATACAGATATGTGCACATCTCAAATGTTTCAGAGTTAGTTCTACTAATATACTGTATTCTCCATAAACCTTTCATTAAGTAGTTCAGTAGTTCTTAATCGCTCCTACTAGTCTGTTAGGGATGCAGAAACACTGCACATTATCAGTCATCGATTTGTAAGATTATAATTCTTTTAATTCCCCTGACTTCCTAAACACAATAGAATGTTGTTAATAAACTGAAGGAGGAACAGTCTGGCTGACACCACAAGACCTTTTGATAACCTTAACATATTTGGGATAATGAAAAATCATGTTGTTGTAAGGATACAAATTACTAGGCTCTCCGTTTATCAGACTGCATGACCTTGCAGTTGACGATGACCTTCTGTAACTTTGAAGTGTGTTCATGAGGTCTGGAATTCATCTAGACCTAATCATATCTTAGGCTACACAACCGTCTTGATTTTAAAGAACGGGTAAACACAGCTTGCGTAATTTTCTCCCTGTCACAGGGTATGTCAAAGATGTCTCTGAGCAATTTCTGGTCTGTACTGGCTTTACCTAAAGGGCCAGTTTAAGGTTTGTGGGGGCCCCAGGGCAACTATCTTGTTGGGGCCCCCACCAACACAACTGTCAATAAGATATGCTGATGATGTTATTAAAAAGTATAATGTGGAAATACTCCCATCGGTACTTGGTCAGCTAGTCGATTCCAGAATGGCGACAGAATGTCGGCATTGACATTAGGTCGGCAACCAATATGTCGACATACATTTAGGCTGACATGGATAAAATGATGACACATTCAAAATGTCGACATTTTACATGTTGACATCAAAATGATAACATTTTTTTGTTAATTTTTAGTGATAGGGTTAGATTTAGGCTAAAATAAGCAAAAAAAACTTTGACATTCTGGTGTTGACATATAAAAGGTAGGCATTTTGAACATGTCAACATTTTAACTATATTAACCTGTCATCCTTCTGACTTTTAACATTCTGGTGTCAACCTTCTGAATGTTGACTAGTCATACCAGCACCAAAATGTGTAAAACACACTGTAGTCCCTCAGTTTACATTATACCATGCAGAAATGCCACTTCACATGTATATGCCACAGTGCTCTCTTGCTGGTGATGTAGATATATGTGGGGGATCCCCAGTATGTGAGGGCCCCTGGGTGACTGCCTCAGCCACCCCCTTGTCAATCCAGATCTGGCTAATGCCTAACAAAATGAGTATGAATAAGCACCTTATAACAAACCACATGTGCATGAGTTTATAAACCATAACCATATTTAAGATCCAGGTTATACCCCTTTCACACCACCGCAATAGCCTATTACCAGGTTAACCTGGGTCGCAGTTTGGTGTGAAAGGGTCTCTAAAAAATAACCCGTCCAATGACCCAGGCTGACCCGGAATTTTGGAATGAAAGGGGTATTACACTTCTCTGTGTTTCAGTTTCTGGAATTTAAAATTTCTAAACTATATAATAGTAATAATGATATGTGTTAACTATAAATAACACACAATGGGGGAGATTCAAATGTTTGAAAAGTCGGTTGGGTGTCTGTTTTTTCCTGTCTATTAGATAGGAAAAACTAGACTCCCAACTGACTTTTCAAACATTTGAATCTCCCCCTATGTATAACAGCGACTTAATGCAATCACTTCAGAGTGCATTAGGGGGACTGGTGAATTATAAGGAATACACTGCTCACTGACATAAGTGATCACAGATTTCTGTTACATGTATACAAGTTGTACATCTCTTATATTAAAATAAATAAATAAATAAATAAAAACGGAGTTCAATTTTAGGAGTAGAATAATTAAAGATATGAGCAATTGTTGACTTTAGGCTCATTACATTTAAGGATATAAATAATTTCAGTAAATTCATCCTTCGGAATGCAGTCAAGATCCAACACTCAGAATATCGACTGCAGGATCCCGATGGTGAGAATTTCAACAGATCCTAACAGTAAGTACTGGGGTTAGGCACTAGGGGGGAGGGTTAGGGTTACTCTAGGGGTGGTTTAGGCAATGCAGTTTAGGCCCCTGGGCAAAGCAATGCCATAGGGCCCCTACCCAACCTCCAGTGGTAGGGGAGGGGGGTGCTAACAGTGGCAGCTTTGATGTCCCCCAGTCGGTAGGAGGTGTTCTATTTTCTAACCTGAAGTAAAGGAAAATATTATTTATACTGACTGACTCAAAAGTAATGTAAGTAATAGCGACCTACCATCAAACATTGCTTAATAACAGTAGACGAGGCATTCTAGGTTGACATAATTTGATGGGATCCAGAGAATGAGTCACATTATTGGTTCCCATCCAATTATGGATTACCCCAGACAATGCAGACACTTTCAGTCTTTTCCGCATATCACAGTCTATCACTTCTAATATACAATAGCAATTGATTGCTATAGTGCATGGAATGGGAGTTGTCCTTTGAGGCCAATACATTTAACAAGCCATACTGTTCTTTTGGTAGGCCCTCCTCTAGTGTTTTGATTCTTTCCTGTTCTTTTGTCTGATACCTTGTTATTCCAGGGTGCATCATCCAAGTCATAATAAATTACAGAAATTGCTTATATTGAGGTCATTAATTATACTTGAATGGGTACGAAAATAACACGGAAAGAGGGGGCGTGGCCTAGCTACTGTGAGGAACAGACACGTTTGCCCTGAGCTCCACACTCTCAGAGGCTTAAACCACCTATTTTTGCCCAAATCCACTCACACAGTGTCCCTGTTTACAGACCTCCACCTGCAGTGACCAGAGGGGTGCCCAGACTACGGCCACGGAATCGGGGAGCAACTTATAGAAGCTCCTGCGGATTGAGGCCTAGTCGCACCCTCCGGCCTGGGACCTCGATTTGGAGCCGGACCCGACGCGACTCCCTGACGCCCCGCACGCTACTACCAATACGGCCTAACCGCCCGCCAAGAGCCCTCTTGCCACCGGACCCCCCCCCCGAATGTGCCTGGCCCTCCGCCGCTGTCCTCACTCACCCCGTTGACCGGCGCTGGGCGCCGCTCCTGCCGCGTGTGACTCGTCCGGCGGCCATATTGGAGAGGGCAGACTGCCACAGCAGGCCCCACACCGCCGTCAGCACTGCTCAGCCAGACCCGGCGCGGCTCTCCACTCAGCGGCCTCGGGCTCCACTCACCGCCGAACCCGACTGACCGGCCCGCACGGCCTCCGCCGCATCTCACATTCACCCGACACACGGACCCGTCCGGCGGCCATCTTGAAGGAGGCGGACGGCCGCAGCAATCTCCACACCACCAACGCGGCCCTCATCACACACTGCGGGACCTCGCTGGGGGAACCCCTTTGAATGCTCCCTCAGACCCTGAGTGTGCCTCTGCTGGACTGGTAAGCACAGCTACATTAAACACACCATTCTGCGCCTTCCCTCCCCCTCCTCCATTGCCCATCCTCCTCCACGCTCTCCTGGCACGTGTCCCCTGGGGCCCCTCATAAAAGGGGTTGGGGCGGAGGTGAGGGAGGAGAGAGGAATTAGAGAGGGGAAAACAAATTTATATATTTGCACGCCCTGGACACTGCCTGGCTGCCTGGAGGCTACACACAACCCCCAGTATACTACTGGGAGCGCACACAGGCGACACCTCACCTGCTTGACTGGCCCTCAAGACACCGGCCGACACACCGCTGCCTAAGGATACAACTATTGAGTGCCCCCCCCCCCCCCCCCGGATGGTGCTGCTCATCTGTGTCCTCCATTCCTATATTACAGTGCCTAGTTCCTCACCACATGTGCTCTCTTCAATTCGCCTGATGATGATTTACCTTTAACTCACGGGATGACCTGACCTGAACAGGGGCTCAGCTGCACATTTCTGTTATTAATGCCGCCTGCTTCTATTGCATCTATCTTTATGAGACCGTAACTGCCATTCTTTCACGGGAAGCCCCATAACATCTATTCCGCATTGCAAAACTTTAAATTTTTATTTTATTTTTTCCCACGGAATGCCACAGAAGCGCCGAAAGGCCCCTGCTCCATCCAAACCCAGTATTATTAGGGCGTGGGAAAAAGCTGGTTCTCTTCCGAAACAATCACCTGGGGCAGAGAGCGCTCTGACCATGGCTGGTGCCTCTCATACTGACCCCCCTCTAACGGCTCAGGATGTGATCTCTATAGTTACTAAAACGATACAATCAGAGATGAGATCGGCCCTCGCAGATTTTAAATCGGAACTGGAAGACCTAGGTTCCAGAACGGCCACTCTCGAACTGAAGGTAGATGAAATCTGT
This sequence comes from Pseudophryne corroboree, assembly GCF_028390025.1. NCBI lineage: Eukaryota > Metazoa > Chordata > Amphibia > Anura > Myobatrachidae > Pseudophryne > Pseudophryne corroboree. Next base: position 139,917,231 of record NC_086448.1, on the reverse strand, counting down.
CAATACCAGAGCGTGATGGACCAAGAATTCACGGATCTGCGGGCTGAAATGGAAACATACAAAGATCATCTCGAGGACATTGAAAATCGGAATAGGCGGATTAATATCCGCGTACGCAACATCCCCGAAACGATAACTGCCGACACACTTCCAGCCTATTTAGAGGACCTTTTTCTCCACATAGTCCCTGACATTTCTGTAGATCTTCTCCATTTGGACCGGGCCCATAGGGCTCTCCGCCCTAAACCGCCCTCGACCCAACCACCACGGGATGTTATCCTCCGCTTTCATTACTTTAAAGCGAAAGAGCAAATTATGACCGCTGTTAGAGGGCTCTCCACGGTCTCCCATTCTGGGTCTCAACTTCAACTTTTTCAGGATCTGGCCCCGTTGACCCTTAAGAAACGAAGAGATCTACTGAATGTCACCAAGACTTTGAGAACCCACTCTATCAAATACAAGTGGGGCTTCCCCTTTCAACTATTGGTCAACAGAAATGGCACGACTCACGCTGTTAAGACTCCAACCCAAGGTTATAATCTACTGAAGTCGTTTGGTCTTCTAGAAGATGTTCCAGAAATATGCCGACAACCTGCTCCGCCCCATAGACCCGTGGCGCCAACGAAGGATTGGTCCCCGGCTTAATTGCATTTGTTCTGTTACTATAGAAAGCTATGCTTTACATCTTATTAATGTTATTTCTTTATGCATTTTTTGATGCTCCTTAGTAATAAGTTTAATAATTGCTCTCTAGACAGCCCTGACGCCTTATTTTTTTTTTTGTTCCACCCCCCCCCCCCCCCCCCAATTTTTTTTTCTTTCTTCCCCTTTCTCCTTCCCTTCACTCACTCTTATCTCAGGCGTTAATATGTTAACATATCAATATTTTCCCTTGTTCTTCCTTGGGTCATCCCGTTCTTATTGTTACCCAATATGTTCACTAAGCTTCACATTCTGCGAATTTTGTTGTTCTTACTCACCCATGTCTCCAGATGGACGTGTCATAGCGACACTCCCTCTTTCTACATTGGACCTGACTCCACTATAGGAGTAGGTCGCCTTTTCTTTTCCCTAATTCTTAACCCCTCTCTCACTATCTTTAACCTTCTTCATGTTATCCCCCCCTGCCCTTCCCGCCAGTCGGGGTGTGGATCCTATTTGCTACTAAGCTCATTTTCTTTTGACCCACCATGAAGTTGACAGTTCTAACTCTTAATGTAAACGGTCTTAACTCCCCAACCAAAAGAGCTATGGCCATTCAATATTTCCACAGGCGTAAATCTAGTATTATTATGCTACAAGAGACCCACCTTAAGACTCCCCATTCTTCCCTCACGTCCAAACAATATCCCACGGCCTTTCATTCCTCAATGAATGCTAAGCGTCGAGGCACTGCGATTCTCATTCATCACAACACACCTATTACTATACATGATTCTATTTCTGATCCACTGGGACGTTTTCTTATCCTTAAGGGTACGTACAATCATGCCCCAGTTATATTAGCCTCAGTTTATGCCCCTAATGGCCAACAAGGTTCCCTCTATGCTACTTTCTTTAATCAACTTGCCCAGCTGCCCCGGGGACTTACCATTATAGGAGGGGATTTTAATACTATCATGGACCCCAAACTGGATAGATCTCGCTCCTCTGACACCCCCCCCCCCAGACACGCCAAGACGTCCAGGGCGCTCTTGTCACGATTGGCTCTCCACGACCTATATGACGCATGGAGAATACAGTACCCCAACGCGAGAGGATTCACACACTATTCTCCCCCCCATGACCTACACACCCGCATTGATTATTTTTTTGTAGACCGTGCCACATCCCAAACCCTTCTGGGCGCTCAGATCCTCCCTGTATCATGGTCAGATCATCTAGCCATCGAACTGGAAATCTCTTCTCATATGGGCCCTCGCCCTGTTCGCCACTGGCGACTTAATGAATCCCTCCTCCTGAAACAATCAAATATTGAGGCTATTACCACAGCCCTCACGGATTTTATTACCCTCAACACTACCCCTGGTATCCCCTCACCCACCCTGTGGGAAGCTCATAAGGCTACTCTCCGGGGTACCCTTATCAGTTTGTCAGCTGCATCTAAGAAATCAGAGATGACACGTATATTAGAGCTTGTAAAGACACTAGTCTCCCTGACAGATCTACACCACAATCATCCTAAAAGACGCACTTACCTAAAGATACTCGCTATTAAGGGGCAACTGTCGCAAATTTTATCTAAAAAGGCAGCGCAAACTCTCTTATGGGTCGAACAAACTTTTTACGAAAAATCTGACAAAGCGGACACCATCTTAGCCCGCAAGCTGCGCGCTAAACGCACCCGCAACCGTATCCTTAAGCTGAAATGTCCAGACGGCATTACTACCCACGACCCTCAAGTAATGACCAGACAATTTCGCCAATTCTTTGAATCACTCTACAATCTCTCACATAGCCCCTCTACCTCGCCTTCAGACATCACCTCTCTCACCCAATACCTGGATTCATGCTCTCTACCCACGCTATCCGTGGCTCAGCTTCAAACCCTTAATGCAGCGATCACTGACGAGGAGATTGGGATAGCTATTAAATCGTTACGCCGCTCTGCAGCACCAGGTCCTGATGGCTTCACCGCCCTATACTACAAAAAATTTACAGACTCGCTGCTTCCTATGCTTCGTCCCCTTTTCAACTCACTACTGGAGGGCGGTACACTTGATGATGCCACCACCAGGGCCAACATTGTAATTATCCCTAAACCACAGAGAGACCCTCTAGAGATGGGCAATTATAGGCCTATCTCTCTTTTAAACGTTGATTTAAAACTTTTTGCTAAGATTCTTGCCATGCGCCTAACCCCTATATTGACGTCCTTGGTCCATCCTGACCAGGTGGGCTTTATCCCCAACAGACAAGCTTCCGATAACACGAGACGTCTGATCAATCTTATTCAAATAGCGACAACCCGCTCGCTGTCGACCCTGGTGGTGGCGCTCGATGCCGAAAAAGCCTTTGACAGGGTGGCCTGGCCGTTTTTGACTCAAACCCTATGCCATATGGGATTTCGAGGCGCTTTTCTCAATGGTATTAATTCCCTCTATCATAACCCTTCCGCCTCCGTATTGGTAAATGGCCTCACTTCCGAGCCCTTCCAAATTAAAAACGGCACCCATCAGGGTTGCCCCCTTTCCCCCCTGTTGTTTGCCCTCGTCATGGAGCCTTTCGCAGCGAGAATTAGGCTTAATAGCAACATCACGGGTATAGGGGTGGGACACTCGGACCATAAGATAGCACTATACGCGGACGATGTAATACTGACATTGACCAATTCTACTGTTTCCCTCCCAATCTTATTTGCTGAGGCCCGCACTTATGGCTTACACTCAAATTATAACATCAACACAGATAAAACAGAATTTTTAGATATCAACATTCCACACTCAGATCTAACACTGCTTCAAACGGACTTTCCTTTTCGGTGGCAACCTGAGAAACTCAAATATTTGGGGGTTTATCTAACAAAATCATATCCCCGGTTATACGCTGCCAACTTCCCAAGATTGCTAGCCTCTATCAGAACGGACCTATTAGCGTGGGGTAGACAATATATTTCATGGTTCGGTCGCACCGCGGCGGTCAAAATTAACATTCTACCCCGCTTATTATACTTGTGGCAGACGTTACCAATTCATATCCCCACCTCAATTCTTAAGAACTTACAGCAAGACATTTCAAATTTTATATGGGCAACCAAAAAACCGAGGGTCAAGATGCGAATACTGCACAAACATCAATCCTCAGGAGGAATAGGCATACCTGATCTAATCAAATACTATCGAGCCACTCACCTAGCATCTTGTATTCATTGGCATGCCCCGCCGAACCAGAAAGTTTGGACACATATAGAAGCCCACACATTATCGGTATATTCCCCTTCTACCCTCTTATGGTGCTCACACGCACAACGCCCGCCAACTTCAATTTTGCTCCCCACAATATGATTCACATTATCCATCTGGGATTACTGTACACGTTTTTACAAACTTCGATCGTTTCATCCCCTTCTGGTCCCCTTATGGAACAATCCCACTTTCACTCCAGGTATGGACCACTGTCATTTCCCACTATGGACTGCCCATAATATTTTGTTCCTTCTGGACTTAGCTCCCTTACACACCTTTCCGGACTTTGCTAATATACAATCGCGCTTCAACCTCCCCCACAAAGTTTTTTACCAATTTTTACAAATCCGACATCTTTACCACTCACTTCACCGCCCCTCTTCAGGCACTCCCCTCACACCTACCTCAGCTATTGAATCCCTTTGTCGTTCACACCACTTATCTAAAGGCCTTATATCGTCAATTTATCAGATTTTACTATCTCACAATCAACCCGTTAAGGAATCTCACGAACTGGCATGGGAGAATGACACGGGGGAGGTTCTCACTCCCAACGATTGGTCTCTAATTAAACTGGCCATATCAAAATGTTCAATTTCGGTGCGCATTAAAGAAAATGCTTATAAACTATATACTAGATGGTATTTAGTTCCGACCCGACTCCGTGCTATTTTCCCTGATGCCTCGGATCTCTGCTGGCGACAATGTGGCCAGAGAGGATCTTTATTACACGTTTGGTGGACGTGCCCTAGTATAAGTCAATATTGGCAGGAAATACACAAATTAATTAAAAATATTACTGACTTTGATATGCCCTCCTCACCTTTTTACTCTCTTTTAGCTAGACCGATCCCCAACCTCCCACGCCCCACACACAAATTGGTTAATCATATACTTAACACTGCTAAGTGTCAAATCGCAGCACATTGGAAGTCTACAGCTCCCCCTCCCATCCCTGCTACTATTAACGCCATGTGGTCAACTTACAGATTGGAACGAATCTCCTCAGTTATACATGACACCCCGACTCAATTGATCCGCGTTTGGTCACCTTGGACCGAATATAACAACGCTGAACCTCCCTTGTCGACCATCTAAAACCATCTGAATTCCCCTAGCATGGTGATACACCCCGACTGGCAACCCCCCCCCCCCCCCCCACCTCCCCCCTTACTACTTTTATCTTATGATTACATCTCTGATTTTGTAATTCCTATCCTTCGTCCTACCTCCCCCCTTCTTCTCTCTCCCCCTTTTCTCTTGCTCTCCCTCTCTACACCCTTTCTACCTTCCTGTCTCACTTTCTACATAATCTTTAAAGTTCTGTGTTATCTTTTTCTTCCCTTTCTCCTACATTCTGTTACACATTGTTTAGATCTTTGACTAGTATATTCCTCTTCACATAAACAAAATGTTATGTTTTATTTCAATACTATAATAGGTTACACCTCTACCGATTTCTGTTGTTGTCTACTAGACCGCAGACTCTTTTTACAGTTTAACAATGTCTTGCTGAGATTCCATAATAAGTCTGCTGTTTTTCTCTTCTTTGCTGTAACCTAATTCTGCATCACCTAATAAAATATTCTTTAAAAAAAAAAATAACACGGAAAGAAACTGTTATGAAGCAATCATGAAAATCAACCCCTCTCAAGCTTATCGTTTTCATAGCTTACTGTTTTTTATTCTTTTGTTTGTTTTGTAAGCTATTTCAATCGACATGGGAAGCTATAGTTGTTCCTTTTAGCTATACTCTTCTGCATTCTGGACATCCCTCTGCTTAATCCCACAGGTGACATCTAAAGGCCAAGAACAGGGAACGAGGAGCACCCTTACATTGATGATGCCACTTGCATCATTATGGATCTGCCATTCCTTGTGTAATGCTAAGATGTGCATTATATTACAGTGGTGGTGATTGTGGGGGGTTGTGGGGAGGAAAGGGGTGGGGCTTATGATGGGAGGGTTTGAAGCAAATTGCATTACCACTTAATTTTTGGAAGTAAGCAGGATAAAGGAGAGTGGTCTATTTATCAGGGAGTCTGATAAAACTACCTGAAATTTGGGAGTCCAGGCAGCATACTATAAACTGTGCTAATTCTAGACATAAAGAAGAAAATAACTTTTCAACAGTTCTCGTTCTGCACATAAATTAATAAGAGACCCCAAAGATTAGCACCTATATTCACATGTACAAATTCAAGAGTATGGATAAAGTTAACAAGTGATGATACCCACAGAAGCCAATGTATCAATCCCAAATAAAATAACTAGAATTGGGCCATAACTTCTCTAGAGCTGTGGGCCCAGGGGCTGGCTGGGCAGGGGGGCAGGGTGCCATCTGCCCCCCGGGTCACTGCAATTTAAGTGTTCCAGGGCCATCTGACTGCAGATTCCCTGTGAAAAGCTGGACCGCTTGCTTGAGTCTGCCCCCTGGGCTGAAAGCTGCCAGCCAGCCCCTGTGTGGGCCTAAACATTTTTATTTCGGGCCCCTGCCTAGAGGACCAGGTGAGATGTTCAGAAGGCTGGGCTTTATAAAATGTACGTGGAGGGGTGTTTTTAACGCTGTATTTACTTTCTGCTCCTGCAGAGCACAGAGTAGGTGTGAGAGAACCCTATTTTTTTTTTACTAATAAGTGGCAGTGTGTCAGGTATAAAAGATTGTTTTGTAGTTTTAATTTTGCAGCACCTGGAAAACATTTCCAATAAAAGCATGAAACGTTTTCCACAATCAAAACTGAATTATAATCAGGACAGGACTACTTTCATTTTTATGAGTATACCATACAAAGTTCAAAATATTCATGAAGCAGAATAAGATTTTAAAAATACACTGTGGCATATTTTTAAGTATAGATGTTATGAGTTTCCAGCCAGTAAAAATAATGGAATAATACAACAGTAATGTCAGCGCCGGCAGCTGTGTGCGCATGAACGTAGCAACACTTGAATTGCTCCCCTGGTCGCCATCTAGTGGCCACCGGAGCATAAAACACTTGAATTTCCCCCATAGAGGTGAGGAGCAGCGTTGGTCTTTTATTATATAGAATATGGAAATTTGCAGAACACAGAATAACATACCTGAGGTCTGGTCAATGTAGTACACCAGTGTGTTGCATTTGGTTTCAAATGGATTCATTGGAATGACGGATCCATTTAATGAGCGATGAGAGTGCTCACAATTCCTGTGTAATACACAAACAATGTATGTTATAATAACCCATCATACACTAAATTTAGCACATTCAAATCTGATAATTTCAGGCACAAAAAGCAGCAGTAAGCATAAACAAGTAATGGATTTCTTCTCACATTTCTCTTTGCCATTTCTTTACTATGCATTAGTTTAATGTCATCTTGTCATGTTTTTATTGTAATTCTTTATGTCAACAAAAGCACTGAAACTTTTTAGACAGGACATTGTACTATATATTCTTATAATATCCTACCTGTAACTAATCTATATAATAAAACTAACTACTTATATAAATTACGATAACCAGTTGGTGCCCATGTCAGACCTACAGTAATATGCACAACAAGAGTCCACCAACAGACCACACTCCAATATCCTACACTATACAGGCTGAACAAAGCTTCACACTGAACTTCAAGGTAGAAAAAGACTGGGAGATACACAGGGGAGGCTCGAAAGGGAAACAAAGAAAGATGGACAGAAAGGGGTTTGTAGAGAAATATTAAGACCCAGAAAGAGAAGAGAAGGAGACACTGGAGAGAAGTAAAGGGGTAGAATAAAAGGAGACAAAAAGAAAAAAAAACTCCATGCAACTCCAGGGATAAAAGCTAGAATATATATAATCCGCACTCCCTGACCAAATCATACCTCCAAAGGGTGGAAGCAGAAATTAACATTAACTACAGGCTGTTTTTTTTTGGTAACTGAATAACTAAAGTTACTGTAGTTTACACAGGGAACAGACTGATGGGTAGATGTACGAAGCAGTTAAAAGAGTGAAAAAGTGTGCCAGTGGAGAAGTTGCCCATGGCAACCAATTAGCTGTTACGTATAATTTTATAGAATGCACTTGATAAATGTTCCCTCAGAACTGATTGGTTGCCATGGGCAAATTCTCCACTGGCTCACTTCTCCACTCTTTTCACTGCTCCATACATCTACCCGTGCGTGAGTCAACCATGCGTGAGTTAACTGAACTGCCCCCACTCAGGTGTGTATTAAGAGAGGAGGGGGCCCTTGTGCAGTCTCCATTGGTGCGACAGTCACTTTGAGCACTCAAGTTTCCAAGAAAATGGCGTGGAGGACATTTTCCTGGCGATTTTCTCTAATGCACATGTGCAAAACGCCGGGAAAATGGCAATCGCAGCATCTAGTGCCCTGAGTCACTGCCGCAGGTGCAGAGTATGTGGTGTGGGCCAGTCTGGACCCATGGACCAGTGTAACCCACACACCCATTATAAATATGCCAGCGGCCCGACTATATAGCCTCCCCAGTTAACCTCTATGGGAGTCATGTCAACCGATCTGCCCCGGGGGCTACTCTATAGTCTCTCAAACCTCCGTACTGGTCCAAACAGCGTGTAGGTATCATTCCTGTCCCAGAGCTGCCAGATTGTGTACTTACAGGCTCTGGGATGGAAGAGATGCTCACATGCTGCCTGTACTACTGAGATTGTCAGAGAAAATTATGGGGCCAAGATGCTTCCCTTCACAGGGCAGTTACATGGGTTGTGGCCCCCTGCAACAGAAGGAAGATAAAAGGGATCAGAATTATCTTTTGTGCAGGTAAATGGCTGGTATGTGGTGGGCAGGGTATTTATTTCAATATTAAGAATAAAAACGTTAATGTAAAAAAAAAAAGAAAGAGAGAAGACTAATATATAATCATTAAGTAGAAATAAATATTCTGTGTTCTGTGTGGCTGCATAATAGTTATCACAATTTGTCGAGAAGATAAAACAGAAGAAGCACTACATAAACAATGCTTTCATATTGTGTAAGGAACATGACCGGTACCAGCTTTGCTTTAGTACTACAAAAATATCTTCTGCATGCTGGACTGAAGGGAGTATCTGTATAAACAGAAGGAGCCTGTGATTTGCAGCAGAGTCAGGCCTCAGTTCATAAGCAAACAGGATACGATGTTAGCATGTTTAATTAAATCAGAAAAACATAAAACCACAGCGGTTATGGGAAAAATAAAGAGAATTTTGAAAATATTTAAGTCACAAAATATACAGTGTCAAAGAATGCAGAAAGCAATGGATGTAATAAAAGCTACGAGAGAATGTACAACCCAGTAACTTAAAGTCATCATATGTTGGTGAAAAAAGGAACCTAAACAGAGATAGGGTCATTTACAGAAAGGAAGACTTCAACTGTGAAGTGCAGGGCCGTCTCCAGGCATGTTCGACTCGAGCGGCCGTGCAGGGTGCCACCCTTAATGGGCGCCGCACACTGGTGCCGCCATATTGGAGCCTGGAGCCGGCCCTGTCCTGTAGCCTGCAGCAGCTGCCAGCCTACGTCCATCCCAGCCCGCATCCTGTTAGTGGGAGTGCTGTAGGCGGTCCTATGCTAAACTGATCTGTGCGGCGCAGGCATCTGACGTCAGACGCCAGCGACGCACAGCGCGCACTGAGTAGTTCAGCCTAGTCTGCCCACAGCAGCACTGCCCCTCCCTTGTCGCCGGCACAGCAGGTACTGTGGGGGCATATCTGGCACTGTGGGAGCATTTATATATCCGGCACTGTGGGGGCATTTATGTATCTGGCACTGTGGGGGCATTTATGTATCTGGCACTGTAGGCATTTATGTATCTGGCACTATGGGGGCATTTATGTATCTGGCACTGTGGGCATTTATGTATCTGGCACTGTGGGCATATATGTATCTGGCACTGTGGGTACATGTGTATCTGACACTGCTGGGGGGCATATCATGTGTAGCTGGCACTGCTGGGGGGCATATCATGTGTAGCTGGCACTGCTTGGGGGCATATCATGTGTAGCTGGCACAGCTGGGGGGCATATCATGTAGTGTTCCTGCTAGGCGTTTTTCACAGGGCGCTGCGCCCTGCCCCTTTTTACACTGCTGAATTCCGCCCTGCCCGTTTGTGTGCGCCCTGCCATTTACTACTGACCGCCGGTCCCCGCCGCGACGCCGGACCCAGCCGTGTACCACCAGACCCAGCTGTGCGCCGCCAGAGCCAGCGGTGCTGACACAGCACACTGTCTCCTTGCATTAAAGTCTGCCGCGCCCCGCCCGTTGCTGTCAGCCGCCGCTGTCTCAGCCTTGCTGCGCTGACACGGTGACTGACAGCAGTTCCCCCTCTCTGCGTGCAGACTATAGGTCTGCTGATGATCTGATGAGACAGGAGGGCTGGGTTTGCCTCTCCCGCCAAGGCAAACCCAGCCCTCCTGTGTGCATGAATCTTTAAAAGGAGATGCCAGGGAGGATCAATCAATAGGTGGCCATCTTTACAGCAGTTCCGCAAGCGAGCGGTGATCAGCGCTCCCCATATTTAAAGTTCGTCACCCCCTCATGTGTGTCCTGGGCTAAAGCATTTTACTTTGTAAGTAGCTGTAAACTTTGCAGAGTCAGCTGCTAGCAGTTTAGTTTAGTGCTGCCAGAATAAGTTATATATAACGCCTAGTGCAATGTGTCTCAGTGCAATACCTGGTGCAATGTGTCTCAGTTCTCTACCTGGTGCAATGTGTCTCAGTGCTCTACCTGGCGCAATGTGTCTCAGTGCAATACCTGGCGCAATGTGTCTCAGTGCAATACCTGGTGCAATGTGTTTCAGTGCTCAACCTGGCGCAATATGTCTCAGTGCTCTACCTGGTGCAATGTGTCTCAGTGCTCTACCTGGCGCAATATGTCTAAGTGCTCTCTACCTGGTGCAGTGTGTCTCAGTGCTCTACCTGGTGCAATGTGTCTCAGTGCTCTACCTGGCGCAATATGTCTAAGTGCTCTCTACCTGGTACAATGTGTCTCAGTGCAATACCTGGTGCAATGTGTTTCAGTGCTCAACCTGGCGCAATATGTCTCAGTGCTCTACCTGGTGCAATGTGTCTCAGTGCTCTACCTGGCGCAATGTGTCTAAGTGCTCTACCTGGCGCAATGTGTCTCAGTGCTCTACATGGTGCAATGTGTCTCAGTGCTCTACCTGGCGGAATATGTCTCAGTGCAATACCCGGCACAATGTGTCTCAGTGCTCTACCCGGCGCAATGTGTCTCAGTGCTCTACCTGGTGCAATGTGTCTCAGTGCTCTACCTGGCGCAATGTGTATAACATGCTCTGCATGGCGCAAAGTGTATGACGTGCTCTGCCTGGCACAATGTGTATAAGTGCTCTACCTGGCGCAAAGTGTATAACGTGCTCTACCTGTCACAGTGTGTATAGGAGGTTCTACCTGGTGTAATATGTATTAGCTACACTACTGTGTGGTGTAATGTGAATTGCCACTATTATGTGGCCACGCCCCTTCCCCATGAAGCAACGCCCCTAAATGTTTGCGGCGCACCTTCGGCGCGCACTGTCTATGCTTTTGCATGTAGGGAGGGGAGCACCAAGCATTACAGTATGTACATAATTTTGCCCTTCTAACTTAAAAATGTGCCCTCCCCGTGATCAGCACCCTGCCCTAAAAAAATCCTAGAGTGAACACTATCATGTGTAGCTGGCACTGCTGGAGGGCATATCATGTGTAGCTGGCACTGCTGGGGGGCATATCATGTCTATCTGGCACTGCACTACTGTAGACATTATGTGTATCTGGCACTGCTGGGGGGCATGTCATGTGTAGCTGGCACTGCTGGGGGGTATGTCATGTGTAGCTGGCACTGCTGCAGGGCATGTCATATCTATCTGGCACTGCTGGAGGGCATATCATGTCTATCTGGCACTGCACTACTGTAGACATTATGTGTATCTGGCACTATACTGGAGACATTATGTGTATCTGGCACTATACTGGAGACATTATGTGTATCTGGCATTATACTGGAGACATTATGTGTATCTGGCACTATACTGGAGACATTATATGTATCTGGCACTATACTGTAGACATTATGTGTATCTGGCACTATACTGGAGACATTATATGTATCTGGCACTATACTGGAGACATTATATGTATCTGGCACTATACTGGAGACATTATATGTATCTGGCACTATACTGGAGACATTATGTGTATCTGGCACTATACTGGAGACATTATGTGTATCTGGCACTATACTGGAGACATTATGTGTATCTGGCACTATACTGGAGACATTATGTGTAAGGAACACTACTATGGCTGTTATGTGTGAGGCTACCAATTGTGTGTGTAGAGGGGGTGTAAAGATATATTTATTTATAGTATGATAATATGAAACTGCGAGGCCACGCCCACTTTTATAGGAGCGTGTGTGTGTGTGTGTGTGTGCGGGCGGGGGGGGGATGGGATGGGTGTGCTTTGAAATTTTCTCGCTCAGGGTGCTAGTAGGCCTGGAGCCAGCCCTGGTGAAGTGTACATCACTACTCTCCTGGAATGTCAAGAGACTCCGTAACTTTGGGGAGTTCTCCAAGACTCCCCGATGTATCTTTACGTGAGCAGGGCATATGTTTATGATGTTATTTGCAGTGTATTGCATCATTACAGCAATGCCTTTTGCTGCATGTTACTCCAAATAAGGGCACTGTGCAGGAGCAGATGCGCCACGGCCTGTAAGGACAATGCCATGCCATTTGAATCTCCCTTTCGAGATCTCCCAGAGGAGAGGTCTCAGAAGTAGGCAATTGATGTATAAATGCATGGGTCAGCTCACATAACCATTGAGACTTTTGTTTTCAACCCTCCGGGAAAAGCCAGAAGAAGATGAGTAGCTGACCGCTGATGGGGACGGGAACAGGTGCTTTGCAACATTTGGCCCAGCTGCCTCGCCTCATTATGTCACTAATCGCAGGTCTCTAAAGAGAAACCTTCACAGTTGCACAGTGCCAATTGCACCATGTCTTTTTATTTTAACTTTCCACTATAAGGGGGATTCACTTTCAGTGGCAGCATACAGCACTAAAGACAGCAACTGTAGCTAAACTGTGGCATTTTAATAGGGGGCCTGTAGGTAGACTCCGGGTGAGCCCCCTCCACTTCACGGTGCAGAAGACTCTGGCATTGTGCCAGAGTTTACTGTGCATGCGCAAGTCTCAAGAAACATGGCGCCCATCATGTTCCGGAGACTAAATCCCCACTGTGCATTCGCGGTGGCCGTGCAGCTTCGACACAGGACTTCGGAAAGGTAAGTAGAAAAACATGGGTGTAGTATGTGCAGTGTTGGCCCCCTTGGACCCAGGGGCCTGTGTGCACCAGAGGGGAGACCCTGGGGCCCGTGTGCATCATTATAGAAATGCAAATGGCAACAATGCTTAGGTAGGCTGTGGAAGTGAAATGAAGCTCAGCTAGAATCATCGACACAAGGCAGGATGGATCCTTCCATTTAATTTGTTTAAGCTAATTTCTGAGCCTACCATCTCTACGACTCCGTAGAAACTAGATTTGTCAGACCGAACTTTAACTGTCCAGTTTTGGTGAGACTATGGCCACTGAAGATTGCTTTTAGATTTGACTGGAGTGCAACCTGGTATGGTCATCTGCTGCTGTAGCCCATCCACTTCAAGACTCGATGTGTTGTGTGTTCAGAAATGCTCTTCTGCATGCCACTGCTGTAACTGTTGTTACTGTCACCTTTATGTCAGCTTGCTGCAGTCTGGTAATTTACCTGTGACCTCACTCATTAACAAGGCATTGTTTCCTACAGAACTGACTCTTGTGTCTGCGCCATTCTCTGGAAACTCTACAGCAAGTTTGCTCAACAGGTGAGCTTCCAGCTGTGGTACTAAAAATCCCAGCATGCCCTGCCTCAGTTTTGCTATTAGAGAATGGTAAAACTGTGGCAGGCCATGCTGGGATGTGTAGTACAACAACAGCTGGAGGGACGCATGTTGAGCACACCTGCTCTAGAATGTTTTTGAAAATGTTAGGTGATCAGCAGTTTCTGAAATGATCAAACCACCTCATCTAGCACCAGCAATGATTTCTGCTGATATTTTGTATAAAACAACAACTGAACCTCTTGACCATATCTGTGTGCTTTTATGTGCCGAGTTGCTGCCATTTAATTGGTTGATTAGATATTTTCATTAACAAGCTGGGGTACAGGTGTACCTAATACAATGGCCACTGAGGGCCTTAGTCATGTTTGTATGCACATGACTACACAGCTGTAACTTTTCAGGTTATGGAATTGCTGATCATCGCAAGTGAAGCTGCCACCCAGGAAAGCCAACCAGGTCCATTGCATCCTTAGCAACTGCGTACAGCTATGCAGTATCAATGCAATAATGAGGAATATGGCCACACAGACTGGCTGCTACAGTAGCGATGCTGGAGCCATGTTTCTCTGCATACATGATCACATCTAAAAGTAGATATACGCAACACGGCTGTGACATACCTGCATTTTTGCCGCCACTCCACGTTACCTCCCCCCGAACGGTCCCTTCCTGTCAATTCACCCTGCAATAAAAATCTCACTGCGTACGCAATCGAAAAAATACCTTTGCTCGTGCAGAGTGTGTTTGCAGCACATGCGCAGTCTACCAATAATCTCTCAGTTGCGTGAACATCGGCATTGCGTACAAACAAGAAGTAGGCCCTGAGTGTGTATCCCCTTTCTGTGCCATGCAGTATTGTAGCCTGGATATGGCCAGAATCTGCTGTGTTTCTATTGTAAAAGCAGTTGATAATAGACGACGTACCAGTTGTCTGTGCAGGTATTGCTACATCCAGAGCAGTATTGGCACAAAGGACCAAAACTTTTGTCGTCAGTGCACTCGCATTTTCCACATGTGCAGGTTCCTCTCCCACTGCAAACTAGTCCATTGGGATCCATACAGTGTATTTTTGATGAGGAGCATTGACACCGGTCACCTTCCCAGCCACTGTGGCATTTACAGTTTCCGTTTTCACATTCACCATTACCTACAACACAAAAAGTAAATATTGCTTACACAATAATTAGCAGTATGTTATTTTTAAAGAGACATACAGTAACTTTAAACAGACCATTTCGTCTCAGACTGTGCAAGCACTCCGTACGGTTCCAGAAGCTGTATAAAACATAGTGTGCCTAAAATCACACGCAAATTGTTTCCACTACAGTGTTCACATAAACCCATGTATACATATATTGATGTACAGTTGCAAAGAGTTCCTGATTTGCCAGTTGCGTGGACGTGGGACTTACGAAGTGGGTATCAGCAACAAATTTAAAGTGGAGCTAATGTATTCTTTTAACATTTACTAGCTTTCTTAGTAGTTTGGAAGACCTACAGTAGCACAATTTCCAGAATCCCAGGCAGTGGCAGCTCCAAAGGTGGGATTGCAGCGCAGTCCAAAATTCAAATAGGAGAGTCGCACCAACTGCCACCGCAAATGCTGCCAGCTGGGACTTACTTGCTGTTGGTGTGGCTCCCCAATTTAGATTTTGGACTGCGCTATGGGCCCACTTCTGGAGCCGCCACTGGTCCCATGGATATTCCGGGGAAATTAGTTATATCTATAGGTCTTTCTGACCTATCAAAATGTTATATCATTCATAGGCAACAGGTGGGGCTCTTCACTCATTTGCTGCCTCTAGCTCCTTCCATGTGGCAATTAGTAAACAAGAGGCTGATCTGCAGGCATCTAATATTGTAAACAGAGTAGCCTTTTCCGCATCACGTGACCTCACATTGCAGGAGGTGAGGTCTGCAGAAGGAGTACACTTCAGTCTTTCCGCCTCCTCCACGAAACGTCATGATTCCTGAATGGTGACTGGCTGACAGGCAAGTGTAGAGTTCTACATGCCAGTATTAATTAGTGGTCATTATTTATTAGTGTCCATGAGCTGATTATTACTCGTGAGTGTGTACTAGATACCTACCAGTGAAGGGTGAGTGGTGGCATGTGAGTGATTTAAGTGACATATGGAGAAGTAAATGGATTACACGTGGGATCTATGACCATTGAGGTTGTGGTGGGGACTCCTTGAAGATGCCAGGGCTGCACATGTAGCAAACAGCATCACAGACAGATTTAGTAGTTATTATAATCTATTAAAAATGCACAATCTATTATTTATAATCTATTTGTACTCTTTTTATTTTTATTGCGGCCCTTTATACATTCAACTTGTATATGTACTTCATAAGCCAAGAACATTCCAGTGTAGATGATCCTGTTCTAGGGGTGCCTAGAAAAAACATTCCAAATTGTAAATGAAATTCAGTGGTGTTTTTAATGGCTCCCCTGCAGAGGAATTTCTTCTTACAATAACAAACACCAATAATAATCAGCAATACAACATGTAGCGCTCATAGTTCATTCCCTATGTCACGCTGTGAACAATATACACATTTACAGCATGGAGGGGTACCAGACAAAATGCAATAGAAAATGATAACACATGGGTGAAACATTGCAATGCTTTATGTCCTGAGAAAGTGCAACGTGCAGCCAGAAAGGACAGTTCCCTTTTAAGCTCCATTATCCGATGTACTTGTGTGATAAGGGGTGAAGTCATTGCTTAGCCTCGCTATGTCAGCCAGAAACACACAAAGGCAGTGCGTAACTCACATTATTCAGTGAGTCAGAAATTGTATGATCAGCTCAACTCCATGTAGAGCAGTAATTATGATTTGAACTGTCTTTTGGAACTCAGATCTGCTTTACTTGGGAGCGAAGCTCATTTATTGCATTTGGAGTGTGGAATCTTTTCAACATTTTGGACCTGATTTACAGTTGGACAAGTCCAACTCCCGTTCGTTATAGTTGGACAAGTCCACCTAAAAACGCGATTTTTGTTATAATGAATGGAATTAAAAGCTAAGCACTTGTGGACCTGTACACTTAGAGAGGCATGCCATGCAGTTAATGGATGCCAAGGCTTGCTGGGACTTGTAGCTTCACAAACTAAAATGCAACAACTGACATTAAACATGGTGGGGGGGATTTATAAAGAAATTACGCTTTTCATGATTCTTCCAATTCCTAGGGTGCTGGTCATTCTAGTGCTATTTTCAGGCTCTTCGAGGGAACCTCCAGGTAAGTTACCTCCCATTTGTGTAACGTCTGCATTTTATTTACAAATAGAACAGAAGGGTTGTTTTTTTAATGGTTTACAGCAGTGTACCCTGGGTTTGTTATGTGTAAGAAGAGAGAAGATTGGAGTGCGCTGCTACTCAGCTAATGCATTGGTGGTGTAATATATGGCAGACAAATAGGACTCATAGGTCAGACTGGTTCAGCATCATTTATTACCCCACTAATGATGGTAATGTTGCAGCAGGACTGTACTGGGAGGATGCCTAGATATGGGCAAATGTGATCAATTCTAACGAAATTACAACGTGTCACTGTAGAGTACAGATGTCACTGTAGAAATAATAGGATAAGCAGAGTGAAAGGATGTTCCAATCATGCAGCGGTGACCCCAGCTGAGGCCTGGCACAGCAATCGACCTGAGGTTAGTGAAATGGGCTCACACACAAAAGTTCAATGTCTAATGCAATTCAATAGTCAAGATTAAAAGCCTGATGTAATGTTAAAGAGCTCTCTGATGTAATGTTAAAGAGAGTATGTGGTGTAAGAGGGATCTGTTAGGTTACCATAACCAATGGCTCAATCGTAGAAAAGTGACCTCAGTCCCATCAGCAGCCATATAACCTTTCCAAATTGAGCATTCCTGCTGGAGGGTTGCTCGTGATGTTTGCCGTAAGAGACACAGGTGGTGCGGGCGATCAGTCGGGATACATGCTACATAGCTCCTATGGAAGTACTGTAGTTCAAATTGATGTTTTTTCGATACAAGGTGTTTAGGATGATGAAGGTGTGCAGTTCTACCCTCCAGCAGGGAGTTTTCATTTTGAAAGAATATCTGGCCACAGACGGGATCACCATAGGCAAACACGGGGGGGGGGGGGGGTTCTGGGTAACCAGAAACCCCCCTCCTCTTGGCCAACAGCTCACATTATGACCACAATAACAATAGTATATAAGACGATTACTAGAGATGCTGCCACAACATGCAGTTTAAGAGACAGAGCAGAGTTGCTACACATGCTCAGTGGTAGCAGTTTCTGCTACAAAGTTTGATGTGTGGGTCTGGGTGATCAATCAGTGCACTGGACCAGAGAGTAGTTGCCAGAAAGAAGAGACAGGCGCCTTACCATGGGGTGGAAGAATGTGTGCTTAGAATGTGCAGTTCTATTTCCTACTGGTTCTGCTATGTTTATGTATGTATGTATTTATTTATTTATTTATTTAGTTAGTTAGTTAGTTATTTATTATGGGATGTTAACCTTTTCATGATCACTTATATTATTTATATTCATTAAATATGTTTGATAGAGTCTGTACTATAAACCATCTATAGTGTTAAAAATGAATATTGTATTCCATACAGTATTCAATGTATAAAAAGACCAATGTCTTTATTAATATCCAAGGTCGGTACTAGGTTCTTCTACGGCTCCCCCAGGCTCCTGCATTTGCTCCAATGTTCCACAGAGAGGGAAATTATGGATAGTATTTGGAAACCCTGATCTAGAAATCTTGTGCTTGCCCCTGAGGATCAAGGCCATTTTTCTACAATCTAGCCTTTTCATATAAGGTATACAGATGACCTCATAACCTATCCTTTTTGTACCATGTCACGTGAGAAGCCTTGCATGATTTTCGTACTGTGCATTTTTCCCTCAATATTTGCTGCTTTTCCCTCAATTTTGATTATAGTGTATTAACTACATATTTAGGATTAACATTTTTATTGCAAATAAATTGGTGTAAAGTCACAGATTAAGCAGAAAGTTGCATGGTGAGGGTCACTGGTATCGGACCTTTCTTTTCCCTTTAAGCCTCGATTGTGTCCTGTTTCCCCCCATTGTGCTACTTTTTCCTCAGTTTTGCATTCTTGCATACTTTTTCGCTTATAGGGGGTAATTCCAAGTCGATCGTAGCAGGAATTTTGTTAGCAGTTGGGCAAAACCATGTGCACTGCAGGGGAGGCAGATATAACATGTGCAGAGAGAGTTAGATTTGGGTGGGTTATATTATTTCTGTGCATGGTAAATACTGGCTGCTTTATTTTTACACTGCAAATTAGATTGCAGATTGAACACACCACACCCAAATCTAACTCTCTCTGCACATGTTAAATCTGCCTCCCCTGCAGTGCACATGGTTTTGCCAAACTGCTAACAAAATTCCTGCTGCGATCAACTTGGAATTACCCCCATAGTACACTAGTTACTTATGATCAGTATTTTTGTACCATCCTTATAATTACTGGCCATGTCACAAAGTTCATGGGGCACGTGCTAAATGAAGCTAGTTGGCGCAATTTGAGGATAGGGGTATGTGACAAGAGGTTTTTGGGAATACAACCTACCATCATAGACTTTGATGTCAAAAACATCCAAATCTAGTGCATGTAAATACATGTTAGATGAACTGAGCCTTAGAATATCTGGATTTTACCAAATAATGTCGCTCAAGCAGGAAACGCTGGTACGGCGAACCCCTCGTGTTACAGGTCAGCCATCGCTGTTTACGTGTGGGCTGGGTACACAAATATTACACACTGAAAACAGACAATACAATAAAATCATGCTTTGTTTGTATAACACGTCATTGCATGGCTACTTACCAGAACATAGTTTTCCACGGTTGTATGAACAAGAAAAGTTGTCCATTTCACAGTATTTCCCATATAATTTTCCCAGTTTGGATTTATAACAGTAGCATTTCCCACACAGACATGTTCCGCGCCCACCACACTCGGGCTCTGACGGAGATCTCTTGCAGCTGTCCGGTAGGGGAGCCTTATCACTCTGGCCACAGTTAGTGTCTCTGCACGGAACTCCCGGACAGTCCGGACTGACCTCCGTTACACATTTCTCCCTAGGCCTTAAAGGACTGTTACACTGACATGTGCAACTTCTGTGTATCTTTATTTTAGCGGTTTCATTGAAACCAATCGGTTTAAGAATTATGTAGTTCTGTCCTCCTTCTAAATCACAACTGTCCATTGTAATTGTTACATTAAACAGAACCTAAACAATAGGAAAAAATGACATTAAAACATACTGTAGCATATAATAACAAGTGATATATATGTTCATTCTAGCAAAAGTAAAAAAAAGGCCCAGATTTATCAAGCCTTGATAAATTGCACGGTGATAAAGTACCAATCAGCTTCTAACTGTCATTTTTCAACCACAGCCTGTAACATGGCAGTTAGGAGCTGATTGATTGGTACTTTGTCACCGTGCAATTTATCACTCTCCAAAGCTTGATAAATCTGGGCCAAAATCAGTTACCATAGATATTCCGGACTAGTTTCAAAATCATACCTGTTCTTAACTGATTATTATTTTAATTGTAATTTTCAAATTTGGACACTGACTATGGGCATAATTCAGACCTGATCGTAGATGTGCTAAATTTAGCACATCTACAATCAGTCACACAGACATGCCGGGGGACGCTCAGCACAGGGCTAGTCTGCCCCGCATGTCAGGCCCGACCCCCCCGCACAAGTACAAAAGCATCGCACAGCGCCGATGCTTTTGTACTTTAGGAGTAGCTCCCTGCCAGCGCAGCTCCTGCGCACTGGGAGGAGCTACTCATCACTGTGAGGGTCGCAGCGGCTGCGTGTGATGTCACACAGCTGCGGAGGCCCGCCCCCCTCCCACCCAGCGACCACCTCTTCCTGTCAATCAGGCAGAGGCGATCGCAGGGCTGAGACAGCCATCGGCTATCTTGCATGCACCGGCGCATGCACACTTCAGACCTGATTGGCTGCTGTGCGAAAACGAACAGCACCGTTCAGGTCTGAATTAGGCCCTATATCATTTATATGTATTTTATCATTTATATTCACTTTATGTCATAATAATGTAGAAAATTCTTCTAAAACTAGAAAGCTGAAATGTCAAATTTCTTTCTCAAGGAGGAGCAATGATTTTCCAACTCATACATACAGTATATACTGGGTGGTCTTCAGGTTGCCGACTGTCGGGATCCCGGCGCACAGTATACTGGCGCCGGGATCCCGACAGCCGGCATACCGACAGTTTATCTCCCTCGTGGTGGTCCCTGGAGGGGTATTAAATAGCGTGGCGTGCATAGCGCTCCACCGTGCCCGCAGCGAGCCCGCAAGGGCCTCATTTGCGCTCGCCACGCTGTCGGTATGCCGGCGGTCGGGCTTCCGGCGCCGGTATGCTGGGAGCCCGGCCGCCGGCATACCATACTACACCCGTATATTCTATATAAAGTAGATGTCCTGCACTCTACTAACAAAATACTGTACACAATCTGTAATGGCAGATAAGAGAAAAACAGCATAATAGGTTGGATTTCATAAACATTTATACGATAGAAGATCTTGGACCCCCTAACAAAACACTCATGAACTGCTAACACCTCCCTTGGCTAGGGAAGACAGACATGCTATTCCATGTAAACCCCCCAGCTTAGCCACACTCTGTCCTTTTGGCTGAACAGCACACAGAGATTTAAATGTAAACCGTTCTGTTTTATTATATCTCATTCATTCTGTTGCTTAGCTTTGGTTTTGGAAGGAAAAATCTAGACATATAATAAAACATGTTAAATTATGTTAGCTGATCTTTACAAACTAATCAGACTAGCGAAGAAAATATCCGTCACCAATGTAGTTTACTGTATAGGGGGAACAAAATCATAACCAAGAGGAAAAAGTGGCTAGCAAACGAGAGCTCACAAGTTCTATCAAAACACTGTTCTAAAAGAATAAGCCCATACTTATATTTGTTGTGTAACAATATGCCCCAAGGGTCTATGTTTAAAAAAACCTGTCTCTTGTCACACTTAACCATTGGCTGGAAAAGATAAGTGTGTCATTGATTCTAACGCTAAGCACACACCTTCCAGTGACCCAGTGACGCGGCATGCAATGTCATGATACATGGTATCCGGATTATAGATCTACACTAAAAAGGTCTACAGTTAATAGGTCTACCACTAATGGTAGACATGCATTAGGTCGACAGGGTCAAAAGGTCGACATGTAAAAGGAAGACAGTTCAAAAGGTCAACATGGTCAAAAGGTCGGCATGACAATAATCGACACACATTAGGTATACACAAGTTTTTTTTCAACTTTTTCCTACTTTCCCATCCACATGGTCTACGATTGGGAACAGTAACCTGTGCTGAGCTGTAGCAGAGCAAGGCGCTTTGCCCGAAGCCGTGAGCCATGTGAGGGGACGTGGTACACTAATGGGGCTTGTTTGTGGCAGAAAAGTGACAAAACACCCCCCAAAAAATAAATTGTGTCTACCTTTTTTGTGTCGACCTTTTGAACCTGTTGACCTTTCCTACTGTTTACTTATTGTTTGTTGTCCTTCTGAACCTGTCGACCTTTTGATCCTGTCGACCTAATGCATGTCTACCATTAGTGGTAGACCTATTGACTGTAGACCTTTTTAGTGTAGATCTAATAATCCATGCCCTGATATACTGCATCGCTGTATACACTATACAACTTATTGTACGATGATACAAAGCATCACCTTCATTTTGCACCCAGGGCAGTAGAGAGCCTGGCTGGGCTCAGGCACTTTTTAAGGGGGCGTAGCCTAATCACAGGAGGCGTGGTCATGCTCCCTTAGAAAAAAATACTGGGAAAAAAAAAAGTAGTTTAAGTGCCTCCATGGCCACACTGCAGCCAAGCACACAGCAGCATGTGCTGGGCTGCGGGGAAAAGCTGCAGCTGATTCTGCTTCTGCCAGGTAAGGGGCTGGGGGCCCAGGGCCCCCACTGGGTCTCTCCATCAGACCTGGGCCCGGGTAATTTGTACCCTCTCTCGGCACCACTGTTTGCACCTACTATGTGCAATACTGCGGAGAGAACATTCCAAAGTGCATTGCAGTCTCTGTAATGGAAACTTCTAAACACACAAGGGTCACAATAATATAACAGCAAGAGTCCTATTGTCCTCCCACTCTTATGAATACTGTAAGCCATGACTGAGACTAAGCAGAGCAGTATTTTTATGCCAAACATTTAAATTAGATGCAGATTTATTTTACAGGGTGTATCTAAGGATGGTGTGTACCGAAACTGTGCCCTGTGGGTGTGTACCCTTAGCTGCGCGTAACAGAAAAGTAAGTGTACTTGTACACACAAACAGAAATATCAAAGCATGAGTTTTTGGCAGTTCTACTGTATTGAGCGAATCTCAGTAAAAAATTAACAAAAGTGAACTTCTCATTTAAAATGCACTCCTAATAGCCGTACATTGGATTTATGGGTTGGGTGGGCATTCAGTGATTCACTAATGTCTTAGGGAACATCTTTCATGAAGCACATTGGATATGCAGAACAGAATGCCTTGGCTTTGCGCAGGTGCACCAGATGATTTACTCAGCGTATATAAAGATGATGCCTAATATCTACTGTTAGATGCTCTGCAAATGTTCACCAAGGCCTGTTTCAATTTTGGCCAGTAACAGTGCTTTGCATAAAAGGTCCTAGCTACTATGAATTACTCCCATCAACCAATGCAAACTGTATCCTCAGCTATTAGTGCATTATAAATGAGGTCTATTTGCTGTGTACAACTGGTAACCTGTAAGGAACTATCAGAAACAAACCAATATTATGCCCTCTAGTGGTGGGCATTAGGAAATACATTTACCCTTCATTGCAGACTTGCATATCTATGAGCCAATGCAAATGTTTCTATCAATTAGTTTAGGAAAGAACCTCAATAATACATTTGACCAGTGGCAAATTTTGCCTATGGACTGCAGGACTGCAACCCCCCTAGGTAAAATCTGCACAGAGTCTGTGAAGCCAGATGCAGTCTGTAAGAATGACTGCAATGCCACAGACGATGGGTTCCCGGTATGTCAGCATCTTGAAATGCAATAAAGGACAGTGTGACTGAAGGACAAAGAAATTTGAAATTGAGTACATGAATGTTGTATAGGTATTAGCGACAGAAGGGGTCAGGGTAGGAGACAGCAGCAGTCAGGAGATGCTTGTCTTCAAAAAGGGGGGAAGCTGCAAGTGAAAGTAATTAAAACAGATAATTGACAAGTGCAACCAACAGCTCCCCCTACCCTGCAGCGCTATGTGCGGTGCCCACTCCGCACACACCTAGTTACGGCCCTGGCCAGTATTTACTATGCTTGCAAACAAATGTATGCATTTGCACCCCTTACATTCTTACATTGCAACATGGTTTGTCCAGGTGTACAGTTACTTGCTTTTATTACTTTATTCCCAAATCAGAATCTGGCCCAATGTGTTTTATAAATATCCTTAGTGTCCGCAATATAACCTCACATTACAAAGCACATTACCTCTTGATGGAGAGTTTTACACATGTGCTGTGTACACTGAATAATTTGAGAGAACATACATCAGAGACCAATACAGGCTAATTAACATTCCTGCTTTACTTTTTAAGCATCATAGAAACTGTTGTCCATCACTTGATGGCTGTCAGGAGATGAGCAGAGCGGTTGGGAAAGCACCTGGTGCAGAAAGTGTCTTGTGTGACTGTAGCTCTGACAATCACATCTGCAACACCTGTCAGCGAGACTGTAATTCACTACCGCACAGAGGAGGTCTGTCTATCTCTCCATTTATTTATGTCAATCTATATATCTGTATAAAGTACATATATAGTACTCACCCGTAGTTACAAGCTGATACAAGATTTACAGCAGCTTCCCCACTCAGGGCAAGTCTTCAGACACTTATTTTATTCATTTCTGAAATTATATCACTGATATCTGACAGTTTCCTGAACTAGTTATACAAATAAAAAATAATACATAAAAGAGGTGCTGCTACTGATTGAGTCCCACAGGAAAAAAGCACTACCAATATATAGAAAACCCATATAGCATATATTATTTTTATCTGTCATACAGCTGCTACATGTTCCACAGTGCTATATTCACAGACAAAAACCGAGATCAGTAAACGTACATACTGCCACAACAAACTATATCATACCAATAAAATAGAAGGAAACAGAAGAGAGTTGGCACAGGTAATGGAGAGTGTTACTGAGAGAAGCAGCATTAGTAGAATACATCTGGCAGTGAAGCAGTGCCAGTGTGGATAACTGAAGTTTGATTGGCACAGGGCCTGATTCAGACGTGGTTATCTACTTCAGACGCGCTATCTACTGGGGCAATTGCCCATTTTGCTGATGATCGGGTCATGTTAGAAATCCTCGATTAGCTGTTTCTGACCCAAAAACGATCGGAATTGGTGAATCGGGGATTTTTAACATACTGTAGTTTACCGATTTCCTGGCAAATCACCGATCATCGGAGTCCACTGATCAGATCGGCATCAGGGAATTGCTAGGTAGATGTATGGCCCGTATTACACTAATGATAAGTGTAAGAGAACATCAGACTGTTTTTAATACATGACACTGTTTATTGCTCATAGTGTTCCAAGAAATACGTTTCTCCACCAAACTGTGCATGGTGGAGCAGAATTGGTCACTTTAAAAGGAGAAGACCTGAGGACCTCCTGCTCTGCTCTGGTACAAAATTCAAGTCTTATTGCTGAGTGGACATGAGGGGGTAATTTAGATCTGATCGCTGGGCTCCTTTTTTTGCTGCCCTGCGATCAGAATAGTCGCCGCATAAAGGGGGAGGGGGAAAATCGCTGTGCAAGTGTGCAATCACTTCATTAGCAGGGCTGCACAAAAATCAGTTTGTGCAGTCTCTGCGCAGCCCAAGACTTACTCAGCCTCTGCGATTGAATTCTCCTGATCGGGGCCCGAGCTGACATCAGACACCCTCCCTCAAAACGACTGAGCAAGTCTGCGTTTTTCCGGACACTCCCGGAAAACGGTCAGTTGCCCCCCCCCCCCCAAACGGCCTCTTCCTGTCAATCTGCTTGCGAACGCCCGTGCGACTGGATCCTTTGCACCATCCTGCCACAGGGCGCCAATCCCTGTAGCAGCCATCTGTCGCACCGGCGCAGTGCGGCTCAGAAGCATTCGCTTGTCGTATCTGATCGCCTGCTGTGCGAAAACGCACAGCAGCGATCAGATCTAAATTAGACCCTTGGACGTGATACTGTGCACAGCACCATACAACTGACCTTATTTATCACACTGCATTAATCTCCTTGTGCATAAGGAACCTTGTTTTAACGCTGCGCATTCTGCACCAGACACCTCCCTGTGCAAAATCCACAAACCTGGAGGAAATCAATGTTATGTGCGCAAAACAAGGCACATGTCCGAAGCAAAGCTGATTTTGCACTGCTCTTTGGAAATGACATCTGATTTACAATGCAAACAATTAGAGAAGAAACCAAATTGTAGGTGACAAAATAAACTCTAAAACTATTTGTTTAAAATCGTTTCCATTGTGCAGAGATTAATGGAATGACCTTTACAGCGTTTGCTAGGATCGGAACTGGGACACGGTCAGGAAATTTGGCAACAGCGAGTAATGATGAAAAATAAACTCAAGGTGGAAAGTGCATGTGGAATAGTTTGACACTTTTAATCTACCGTTTGTGCAATCATTTCCCATAACAGATGTGTAGGTCACGCTGAGGTCAAATGTCCCATGTAAGCTGTAGAGGTGAGCGTCTTCTATAGGACTCTCCACAAGGAAACTACACTTTGTTTTTGTTTTTAGGAATAAGTGACACTGACTCATATGTTTTCTAAATGCAGACTGAAGGTGATCTTCCACCTGTCCAGTTAAAATTTTACAGAGTAATGTATCAATAAGTAATAAATCATATTTGTAAAAAAACAACCAAAACAAACAGAGGAAGGGGGGTCTTTCGTAGGTGTCTATTTATTAAAGATAGTTAATACACGTGGTTTTGCCAGAGTTAGGGCTCCCCCTGCCAGATAAACTGTATCTATTAATCAAGAAATATACAGATGGTGTAATGGTTAGCATTACTGCCTCACAGCACTAAGGTCATGGGTTCGATTCCCACCATGGCTCTACCTGTGCGGAGTTTGTATATTCTCCCTGTACTTGCGTGGGTTTCCTCCGGGTATCCAAAATCCAAAAATATACAGGTAGGTGAATTGGCTTCCAACAAAAATTGACCGTAGTGTGAATGTGTGTGCGTGTACATGTGGTAGGAAATATAGATCGTAAGCTCCACTGGGGCAGGGACTGATGTGAATAGCCAAATATTCTCTGTAAAGCTTTGCGGAATGTGTGTGCGCTATATAAATAACTGGTAATAAATAAATATATATATATATATACATATATTACATATGTAATCCCACCGGGGCGGGATGTCAGCAGCAGGGCGAGCGGTGCGAGTCCCCTTGCAGGCTTGCTGTGCTCACCACGCTGGGGCCTTGGTGGCTCGCTGCACTCACCACAGGTTCTATTCCCACTCTATGGATGACGTGGACACCCACGAGTGGAAATAGCTCCTGTGCACCAGTATTCCAGCCGTCGGCATCCTGACTGCCGGGAACCCGACAGCTGGCAACTTGAACGGATCCTATATATATATATATATATATATATATATATATCTCGGCCCTCAGGACCCCACACAGTGCATGTTTTGCAGGTAACCCAGCAGGTGCACAGGTGTATTAATTACTCACTGACACATTTTAAAAGGTCCACAGCTGGAGCTAATTATTTCACTTTTGAGTCTGTGAGGAGACCTGCAAAACATGCACCGTGTGGGGTCCTGAGGACCGAGTTTGAGAACCTGTGATATATATATAATGTTGTTGGACCGACACTCCAGAGATGAGATTCCTGGGCATAGGTGCCTTTGCATTAAGAATATAGGGGGTCATTCCAAACCGATCGCTCGCTGCAGTTTCTCGCAGCGCAGCGTTTGGGTCAGAACTGCGCATGCGCCAGCATCACAGTGCGCCGGCGCATGGCAACCGTCGTTGCCTAGCGATCGCCTCTGAGGCAGAGGCGGTCGTTGGGCGGGAGGGGGCTGGACAGCCGTGTTAAGCCGCCGTTTAGGGGGAGTGGTCCGGCCAACGCAGGTGTGGCCGGACAGTTGGGGGGGGGCGGGCCGCGGCGGCTGCGTGACGTCACACGCAGCTGCTGCGGGCCGGAGAGCGATGAGTAGCTCCCGGCCAGCACACTAAAGCTGCGCTGGTCGGGAGCTACTCTTGAAGTGCAAAGGCATCGCCGCTGTGCGATGCCTTTGCACTTCTGCGGGGGGGCCGGCACTGACATGCGGGGCGGACTATCCCTGTGCTGGGCATCCCCCCGCATGTCAGTGTGAATGATCGTAGCAGCTACGATCAACTCGGAATGACCCCCACAATACCGTGATGATCAAACCTCGCAAGGTAAGTCAAAGCACGGCACTCCAGGGCTTATTTCAAAATAGTGCAGTTTATTGTGCAACGGTTCGAAGAATTAATCGCTTTTTTCAAGGATAAATTGTGCGTTGACTATCTTGTTTTTGCTAAGAAAGTAGACTCGAAGCCCAAGTTCCAGGTTCTGAGCCCACTGTACACCTGTGAACAGGTGACATTTTATTTGCAAAATGTTTATCATCGCATTTTCATAAATAGACCAGATAAATTTAATTGATTTATTTTTGCCTACTAGACAATTATGCTCATTAAAGAGTACTTAATTGTATTTGGAATAAATGTATCCACTTTAGGATGTGTCCTGAATACTAACAAACAACTGCAGCACTGGTTTGCACAAGTGGTTACATGTTACAAAAAGAAGTAGAGAAACTCTACCCTAGATCTTGCATGTAAAATCATTAAAAATAGTATTAAGAACCAAACAAAATAAATAACTAGCATATAAAGAGATTTACTGGCTGCACTGTACATGTAAAGTAACTATAGCAGAGGAAATAGTTACATTCTCATATCAGTGTTTCATTTTCCACGAGGGACTGCAGTATCCATAGCAAAACTCACAGAATTTTAGGTATAACTTTCTTTTTTTGACAGTTCTGGCAGCATGAATGTATATGCATTGTGACAATAGACTAACAAAGATTTGCAGCTGATTTGTATGCACCTTAGTAACACAGTATAGTGTACACTAAAACAAGTTCAATAAATCACTTTCTTTAAACTTTGTGATTTACAGCTGTATCATGTTAACACTCAGTATGAAAGGTGTCCGCGGCTGTATATCAGTTTGTTATCATACCTACAGTCAGTTCTGAAAGAAGAACAATGTACAGTACTAGTA
This sequence comes from Pseudophryne corroboree, assembly GCF_028390025.1. NCBI lineage: Eukaryota > Metazoa > Chordata > Amphibia > Anura > Myobatrachidae > Pseudophryne > Pseudophryne corroboree. The sequence goes on along the minus strand of NC_086448.1, from coordinate 139,888,052 downwards.
GTTCCTATTCTCAAATCTCCCTAATGTATCTCTTTCGGGTAGAGGGTACAGAGGGCCTTGCTCATGAGAAGGCTTACAATCTAATTGGAAAAGGACACAACTGAATCAAGAGGAGACTTCAATGACTCCATAAACCTGAATATTACAGAATATCATCCATCCATTATCTATACTGGCAGTTTAGTGACGGGTCTGGAGCTTTACATTATTACTTTATGTTTTATAATACAGTATAAACTTGCCTAACTTTTATTCCTCAGCTGAGAGATCTCGGAGGGAAGGAAATGCGGGGGTGTAGCAATGTGGCAAATTAGCCCCAGACTGCCCCTTTCACTAGTGAATCAGGAGAACTTCCCAGATTTTGAGAGTCTCCAGGACATTACGGGCGAGTAGGCAAGTGGGGTCCTATCACTATGTACACAATACAATATTTGTGTGCCAAAATATTTCTTTATTATTTCAACTTTTCTGATTTTTCAAGGTAATGTAGCCAATTGGTGTCCCTGTTCTACTGCTACATGTGAATAATATTTTATTTCAGTTCCTCAGACGGCCAATGACAATATTTGGAAAACAAAAATTCTCTCTGCTAAATAACTTTTAAATATTTCCAACATTTACAGACTATCTATATCGCAAACCCTAATTATACTGTATACTGATGAACGACTGGTGTGAGAGAAGAAACAGCTCATATTTGTCAAGTGTGTTTTAGGGGTGTTTAAAAAGACAATTTCCAGGGTATAATACCATAAACCCCCACACACACCCCTGGTCAGGCACTTGTGTAATACTGCCAAAGACACTGACTTAATGGCTGTAGCAGCTGTGCAATCTAGTGGCAGAACTAGATAATGGTGGGCCCAGGTGCAAATATATGCTTGGTCCCCCCACCACCACTGTGCAAAAGAAAAAAACTGGACACAGGAAACACAAATTAAATGTGTAATCTCCTGAGATGACAATGAGCACAAACTCACTGCCCCCTTCACAGCTTATTATCTCATCAAAGCACACTGACCTGCTCACGGCTCACTTCCCTCATAGCTCACTGTCCCCCTTGCAGCTTTCACCGCCCCCTCACAGCTTACGACACGCCTCATAGCACACACTGCTCCTTCATAGCATACACCCCCATTGTAAATTCTGAGAGGGCCAGTGTGTGCTATACACACTGGCCCTCTCAGAATTTACAATCCACCTCATAGCACACACTGACATGCTCACAGCTCATTTCCTTTATAGCTCTCTACCCACCCTTGCAACTTTCACCGCCCCCTTCACAGCTTACAACCTCCTCATAGCACACACTGACCCTCTCATACCTCCCTGTCCCCCCTTGCAGCATTTACTGACCCTTCATAGCTTACAATCTCCCCTTATAAAGCACACTGACCCCCTCACACATTACAAACCTCCCCTCAGTTTGAAGTAGAGAAGACATCCTTTCTGTGCTATGGGTTTTCAATAGACCCCAGCAAGCTCTAAGCAATTCTTTATTGGGTCTTACCCACCAATTTAAAGGCCATCCAGCGATACCTGGGTTTTGCTAATTATTATTATTATAGGCAGTTTATTTGTGGATTGTCAGTTTTGGCTGCTCCTATTACCGCCTTAACCAAGAAGGAAGCAGATACAGTAAACTGGACTATTCAGGCCTTGGAAGCTTTTGAGAAATGAAAGCAGGTTTTTGTTTTGCCCTGGTACACCGTCATCCTAACCCCAATTTGGATGCCTCAGAAGTCGGTATTGGGGCTGTCCTTTCTCAGCAGGACTCGGACGACAATAAGCTGCACCCTTATGCCTTCTTCCCAGAAATTCTCATCTGCAAAGGCCAATTACAATGTCAGCAACTGGTAGCTTCAAGCTACCAAATGGGCCTTCTAGGACTGAAGACACAGGTTGGAGGGAGCCAAACACGTGATCACAGTCTTGACTGATCACAAGAACTTACAATACATCTAATATCTTAATCTACACCACTAAACAAACCCTAATATCCTATCCCTAATTCCCTAACACCTAAGCAATCCCTAAGCAATATACTAACCCCTAAATCAACCCTAATACATTGTTCCTAATACCCTAGCCTGGAATATTGTGACACTGATTTTCTGAGCAGTTACCAGGTACAAATTTAATTTACATTTCTCCAACGGCTGCTTATGTCTGCAGCCGCCGGGTGGGAATTCCCTGCTGACCGGTCATCAATGATCTGCAGCATGGCAGATGCTGGGGGAGGATGCAGGTCGGGAGGTCCCTCTGGGAGCAGCAGCTGCGGGAAGATTCTCTTCCTGCAGCCGCCCACACTGTATCTTACTGGTCACATCGTTTGCAACCAGATCAGATAACTCACTGCCTGGTGTGGTCGTAAGCAGCCATGCCAGGCAAATGGTTAATACTGTCCATCTTTGTATGCCATAGTCCAGAGTTCCCCAAACTCCACCATTACAGTCCAGGTTTTAAGGACATCCAAGAATCCAGATGGTTAAATCAAATTGACTGAGGTAGTAATTAAGTCACCTGTGCTCAAGCATGGATATCCTTAAAACCTGGACTGTAAAGACAGAGTTTGGAAAACTCTGCCATAGTCCATAACATGAAATCACCATATATTCAGCAAATTCTGTCTAGTGTCAATAAGTAAAATGCGGATGTGAAAATGAAAACGTCACTTTCATCAAAAAGATGGTGTGCAGTGTGCACAAATCCCGTACATGCAATAGGCTTGCATAACGCATTTTCACATGCACCCCTATACGGCTGCAAAATAAAATGCATGATATAGGAGCGATGTATGAATGATGAAGGGTGCCACTACCAGTGGAACTACTCTGTAGGGGCCAGGAAGTCTGCATCCGAAGATGCAGACCCTGGGCTCAATACGCGTACAAAACAGGGATGGCACGCCCTCGATTTGTAGGAGAGTCCCCGTTGCCACCCGCCAAATGATACAGCATGATTGACATAGAGTGATTACGCAGCACAGGCGCTACACATGCACAGTTCCCCACCATTGGGGCTTTAGTTCAAAATCGTTGTAATGTTTTGTTTTTTCAAAAACCACCCTCAAGTGTTTTCGGTTTGGTTTTGGATCTGGGTTTCTCTTAAAATTGATAAAAACAGCTGAAATCATATACCGTGGTTCTAATTTTGTTCCTATAGTATTACTAACATCAATAACACATTACAATAATTTCAGTCAATTTTGCTCACCTGATCATACACTCTCCTGAATAGCACCTGACATGAGGGAGGGTCTTACATGTAATCCAAAACCCCAGATTCAGTTTCTAAATCCGAGTTCCAGACTCAAGGGAAGACCTGACTTACTGGAACACCCAAAAATGATTTGAGCTGGGATTCGGCTTTACTCAGATGCTCAAAGTTCAGGTGTGTTCGGTTTCCAACATCATCTCTAGCTAGCAGGTAAACCATTGGTTTTATGTACTAATCTGAATCAACCCATGGACACCTGGATTCAGGTACCAGATATATGGGGGGAGAATCCCAGGTGAGGGAACTGGGAAGTCTCATAGTGTGATCACACCGCATGGGGTACACAGGACCATAGAGACATACAGTATGTCAGACCAGGGAATACTTGCCTACTCTCATGGACTATCTGGAACACCCAAATTTTCAGGAGTTCTCCTGGTCTACCAGGGTCTTCCAAATCCCGCTAACTTCCACACTGAGGTAAAGAGGGGATGACACAATTCCATCTGAATGGGGAATTTTTTAATATGAGACGGGGCACTGCCATGCCCCCTTACTTGCCTCTTCAACCTACACTTGAAAAAGTGGACAAGTAAGAATAAGGGGGCCTTGCACATTGACGGCTGTGTATTTTGTACTGTGCTACTATCATGGCTGAAATGGGAAAATCGTTATTATACTATAGGAAAGCGAATAGATGAACTGATTGAGGATAAGTGACTGATCAGATACAGTAAGAAACACATTTATTCATGACCGTGCAAACATCTCAGATATAATTGATGTCCACAGCTGCAGAGGAGATTCCAGAATCTGTACCTTGTCATTACTCTTTACATTATGGCATCCTTCGATTCCAGAATGTCTGCTTCCATCCGGACATAGAGACGTAATATTTACATAAATACCCTTGGTGGGATTATCCACTTGAATCTTCATTTCTGAGAGAAGTGCCTGGAAGAACACATCAAAGTTCACTCTGAATTTTATTTACAAAAACATCCATGTCTTCTTTCTGTTGTAGAATGAATGGCTTATTTGTCTGGGTTTGTCTGAATAGATGAATTGTTTCCTTTGCACAAAGAGTGCTCTGTAAACTATATTCACTAGCTGTATGGAAAAACGGACTTTACAAACAGCAGAATGACATTTGTTAGAGGGGAAATTTACTATATTCCCGTCAGCTAACAAAGAGTGAATATGGCCTGTTCTACAGTGCTTACATAGCATTGTATTACCTTGTACCGGTCACCTGCGCACAACAAGACCAGCCATTTGTAAGACAGATATAAAGGCATTTGCAGTCTGTTAGCTCAACAATGACCAGATCAAGAGACGAAAACAATACTAAATATTTTGAATTTAATAAAGTGGTGAACAAATGTTTGGGAAGTCATATATTTAATGAAAAAGTATTAAAATATTGTGTATCATTGTGGTTTTACTGTTTTAGTATAGTCCCTGGAAGGGGGTTCACTATATAAGTAAATGTTAATAAATAACAGATATATTTTATTTATCAAACAGTCCAGCAGCTGTGGTCTGACAGACCCCCCCCGCTATATTTTTCAGCAAGCATATTTCCTTCTGCTCAGACCACTCAAGCTGTCAAATTACTCACTTAAAATTGTCATCATTATTAACCAAAGCATCTGTCATTCGGTATAAAATGCGTTTCTCACAATATCATGAGAAATGCACAATGACTTAACAGCAAGCCATGTGGTAAAACCTGGTCCTGCCAGTAAAACATCAATGGTGTGACGTTTAACGAGAACAATACACAAATAAAAATTGTACTGTAATTTTTACATTACGACATTAAAAAATAGTTTCATGATTGCTACAACTGTACCATCACCCTCTTCTTACGGTAACCCTGGCAGGGCCGGATTAATCCTTGGGGGTGCCCACGGCACTTAAGACAAGCCCCCCCCCCCTCCCCCGGTGAAAGGCGGGAAGTGTATTTTAAATTGTGCATACCTCCCAAAATGACCCATTCCAGGTGGGACAAAATGCTCTCTATCTTGACTACCCTCTTAATATATGAATTGAGTCACCTGTGAACTATTTTTTTAGATAAGAAAGGTGTTTCAACACAGGTGATTGCAGTCATAACTTAAGACAGCATGTTATCCCCCAGAACTGGGTCATGTTAGGATGTATGGATTGTGTATATTAAATTTAACCCAATGGGGTATGTTAGATTAAAACTAATAGTTTAATAATGCCTGGGTACTGTTTATAGTGCCACCTAATTGAATGACAACTATTTTATAAAATTTTCATGTGGTGGAACAAAGACAACTTAAACAACCTTAGAATACACATAGAAAAAAAAATCTATAATTTATATTATCCCATGCAAGAATAGCAGCAGCAGCATCCTCTCTACTACTTACACACTGGTACAGGACTCATGAGGACTCTGTATGTGTGTGTCTCTCTCTAGACCCTCATTAAATAACAGATTACACAGGACTCAGTCACCCTGTTAGGCACGAGGAGATGCTGGGATTCCTGTGTCACTTACAGCTCTCTCCACCCTCCTATCTTTCCTCTGGTCGGAAGGCTCAATCGGTAGCTCATAAAACCTGATACTCTGCTTACAATGCATACTGTCCTGCTTGCATTCTGGCTGTCTGGTTCTGCTACTGCATGGGAGGGCAAGCTAGCGATGTCAGTGTACTCTGGCTGGGGGGCCACCTAACAAAGGGGGGCCTGGGGTACAGTATGACTCTGCGACCCCCCCTTAATCTGGCTATGCTCTGATCCCCCACTTAAATATGGCATTGGTCTTCATAATGTCAGACTATACTTAGAGTGTGAGCAGAATCACAGAAGATGGAAATGAGCAGGTGAACTTGGAGAGAGATAACGTGGAAAGAGATTTATCAAAACCTGGAGAGAGAGATAAAGCGGAGAGAGATAAAGTACTAACCGACCAGCTTCTGTCATTTTACTGATTGTATTTGAAAAATGATGGTTAGGAGTTGATTGGTTGATGCTTTAACTCTCTCCATTTTATCTCTCTCCAAGTTTTGATACATCCCCCTATGTCAGGAGGAAAGCGCATTAGTTAAGACTAAATGAACATTAAACAACGAGTAATGATTACACAGAAATTGTGATAAATCGTGATAAATAACTGTCTGTTGACAAAACTGACCTGATAGGCCTCTACCACCACCTTATTAATATTAGATGCCTCGGCGTCCAGTTCCTTGGCAGCTGTCCCTGGCAGCAGTGGTAAGAGATCCTAGGAAAGTGAGATTCCAAATGTTATCCAGAAGTAAAAATCAACTGATACACTGGAAAAACATTGTCTATAAAACGGCATTACCTTGTACCAATTAAATGAACTTTGCTTTACAGCGAAGATCCCATACACATGGTTCTCTACTAACTTTTCTCCAAGCAAGCCTAGTGATGGGTTCTCCTGTTAAGAAATAAGGTTATAGTAACTACTAAAGATTAAAATGATAATCTATTTTTCTATCAAAACTGTGTATTCGGTATATGAAAATAATAATGCAAATTATAGTAACATAGGGATAAACAAATAAAAAACAAGTAACCACACTTATTAGAAGCAATTTGTGCATTTTGATAACATATTATAACATGTGCATGGATATGTGGGGAAAAAAAAAATATATATTATATAATGCCCTAAGCTGTCTCGGCTATGTCATGCGCAATGGGATCTGCGGCGCCCCCATTAGCTCCCACTAGAGCAGCGGGACAGCCTGGATAGACCAACCTAACAGAACCCTGGGGACCACTGCGCCAGGAACAGGGTAGGGGTAGGAAATAGAGTGGGTAGGACGCATGACGGTAATGGAGAGGAGATGGATGCCAATGGGGAGAGAACAGGACAGAGGTAGGGAGGGAAAGGATAGATAGATAGATAGATAGATAGATAGATAGATAGATAGATAGATAGATAGACAGATATCTTGTGGCTCGGCACTCACTCGTATTAATACATCTGCCTGGGTGCCATTGATAAAATAGAATATATATATATATATATATATATATATATGATATAATATTCTAATATTGCACTAGAATAACTTCACAGCAGCGCCCTCTGGTTTTGTGTGTGTGTGTGTGTATATATATATATATATATATGTATATGTGTGTGTGTATATATATTAGTGATGAGCGGGTTCGGATCCTCGGGATCCGAACCCCCCCGAACTTCACCCATTTTACATGGGTCCGAGGCAGACTCGGATCCTTCCGCCTTGCTCGGTTAACCCGAGCGCGCCCGAACGTCATCATCACGCGGTCGGATTCTCGCGAGATTCGTATTCTATATAAGGAGCCGCGCATCGCCACCATTTTTCACTAGTGCATTGGAGATGATCGTGAGAGGACGTGGCTGGTGTCCTCTCAGTTTCTATGTTCAGTAGGCTGCAAATTGTGCTGCAAATATCTGTGCTCAGTGTGCTGCAAATATCTGTGCTCAGTGTGCTGCAAGTGCAAATATCTACGTTCTCTGCCTGAAAAAATGCTCCATATCTGACTGTGCTCAGTTTGCTGCAAATATCTGTGCTCAGTGTGCTAATTGCTTTATTGTGGGGACTGGGGACCAGCAGTATTATAAAGTAGGAGGACAGTGCAGAGTTTTGCTGACCAGTGACCACCAGTATTATACGTTCTCTGCCTGAAAAATGCTCCATATCTGTGCTGCATTGTAGTATTTAGTAGGAGGACAGTGCAGAATTTTGCTGACCACCAGTATAACTATATATATATAGCAGTACGGTACAATAGTCCACTGCTGTACCTACCTCTGTGTCGTCAAGTATACTATCCATCCATACCTGTGGTGCATTTCAGTTTTGCACAGTTTGCTGACCACCAGTATAACTATATATATATAGCAGTACGGTACAGTAGTTCACTGCTCTACCTACCTCTGTGTCGTCAAGTATACTATCCATCCATACCTATGGTGCATTTCAGTTTTGCACAGTTTGCTGACCACCAATATATACTATATAGCAGTACGGTACAGTAGGCCACTGCTCTACCTATCTCTGTGTCGTCAAGTATACTAGTATCCATCCATACCTGTGGTGCATTTCAGTTTTGCACAGTTTGCTGTCCACCAGTATATAATATATAGCAGTACGGTACAGTAGGCCACTGCTCTACCTACTTCTGTGTCGTCAAGTATACTAGTATCCATCCATACCTGTGGTGCATTTCAGTTTTGCACAGTTTGCTGTCCACCAGTATATAATATATAGCAGTACGGTACAGTAGGCCACTGCTCTACCTACCTCTGTGTCGTCAAGTATACTAGTATCCATCCATACCTGTGGTGCATTTCAGTTTTGCACAGTTTGCTGACCACCAGTATATAGAGCCAGTTTGTGCAAGGAGAGATTGATTGCTTCTTTTTTGGTGGGTGCCAAACCAACCAGTCATTTCAGTCACAGTCGTGTGGCAGACCTTGTTGCTTAAATGATGGGTTTGTTTAAATGTGCATGTCCTGTTTATACAACATAAGGGTGGGTGGGAGGGCCCAAGGACAATTCCATCTTGCACCTCTTTTTTCTTTAATTTTTCTTTGCATCATGTGCTGTTTGGGGACTATTTTATAAATCTGCCATCCTGTCTGACACTGCAGTGCCACTCCTAGATGGGCCAGGTGTTTGTGTCGGCCACTTGGGTCGCTTAGCTTAGTCACACAGCTACCTCATTGCGCCTCTTTTTTTCTTTGCATCATGTGCTGTTTGGGGACTATTTTTTTGAAGTGCCATCCTGTCTGACACTGCAGTGCGACTCCTAGATGGGCCAGGTGGTTGTGTCGGCCACTTGGGTTGCTTAGCTTAGTCACACAGCTACCTCATTGCGCCTCTTTTTTTCTTTGCATCATGTGCTGTTTGGGGACTATTTTTTTGAAGTGCCATCCTGTCTGACACTGCAGTGCCCCTCCTAGATGGGCCAGGTGTTTGTGTCGGCCACTTGGGTCGCTTAGCTTAGTCACACAGCTACCTCATTGCGCCTCTTTTTTTCTTTGCATCATGTGCTGTTTGGGGACTATTTTTTTGAAGTGCTATCCTGTCTGACACTGCAGTGCCACTCCTAGATGGGCCAGGTGGTTGTGTCGGCCACTTGGGTCGCTTAGCTTAGTCACACAGCTACCTCATTGCGCCTCTTTTTTTCTTTGCATCATGTGCTGTTTGGGGACTATTTTTTTGAAGTGCCATCCTGTCTGACACTGCAGTGCCACTCCTAGATGGGCCAGGTGTTTGTGTCGGCCACTTGGGTGGCTTAGCTTAGTCATCCAGCGACCTTGGTGCAAATTTTAGGACTAAAAATAATATAGTGAGGTGTGAGGTGTTCAGAATAGACTGAAAATGAGTGGAAATTATGGTTATTGAGGTTAATAATACTATGGGATCAAAATGACCCCCAAATTCTATGATTTAAGCTGTTTTTGAGGGTTTTTTGTAAAAAAAACACCGAATCCAAAACACACCCGAATCCGACAAAAAAATTTCAGGGAGGTTTTGCCAAAACGCGTCCGAATCCAAAACACGGTCTCGGAACCGAATCCAAAACCAAAACACAAAACCCGAAAAATTTCCGGTGCACATCACTAATATATATATATATATATATGTGTGTGTGTGTGTGTGTGTGTGTGTGTGTGTGTGTGTGTGTGTATATATATATATATATATATATAAATATATATTATATCTATATATGTACATATATATACGCACACACACACACATATCGGGTAACGGCACGTAATATGCTGGTGCTAAGTAAATAATTAAGTGTGAGCTGACATGGGCCGCTATGGGGCGGGATGTAATGAAGTCCAGGTATGGCGGCCAAACTCAGATGATTTTTTAAAGGGGCAATCATGTACATGGCATGTTTTAGCCTTGTACATGACTGCCCCGAACTCTGACTTTATTACATCCTTGCCATGGAGGTTATAAAGTGTGTAGGAAACGCAGTCTAGTGATTTGTATAGAGAAGCCTATCTAGTCTCGTCTGCATGTGAGTGAGGTCGTTGTAGTTCTGGGAAACGGAAATAAAGTGCTTTTAATTTATTACACACTAAAGTCTGGGGACTCTCTCCTATTATATGTTTATCAAACATCAGAAATAGTGAAATTGGAAGCGAGCAGTTGCAGATTATGAGAAGCTGTGTCATACATCCACATTATACCCGTGATCCAAATGCCTCAAAGAGAAACTGAACAATATAAGGTTGTGTTGCAGCAAAGAAAACAATCCAGCATTTACCCAAACACTGGAAAGATACTGAAAGGCAATATCGCAATTCACTACCAGTAATCTGTGCACAATACACAAGTACCTCACTTGCAAAGCACATTTGGGGGATCACGCAGAGCTGGATGGAACTGTCATAGAAATTGCAAGCGCAAAATGCAGCTCAAATGAGTTTGCTTACTTAGGGGGATATTCAATTTGGCCCGGAAGAGACATCGGGAGTAAAAACCCCGATGTTTCTTCAGGTGCAACGGTCGGGCTATTTAATAAGCTTGGCCGGTAACAAGTCCTTTTACAAGTCCTGGCTGATATAACAAAACTGGGTAATAACAAACAGTCATAGAGGTAGGAAGGCCCTGCTCACAAGCTTACAATCTATGGGGGATATTCAATTACCCGCAACGATTGCGGGTGTAAAGTATCGCCGCCGGAGGCTATCTGATTATCCCCAATAAGTCGGCGCGTGATGCCGCTTATCGGGGATTTTGCTTCACTGCCTTCGGCAGGGGAAGCAAAATACCCGATAACAGCCCCGTTTTCATCCGACCGCCCGTACACATGTTGTGGCGGCCGGCGGTGATTGACAGCTGAACTGGGCGGGCGTGTGTACACGCCCGCCCAGTTCATGATGTCAGTCCCCGACGGATCGGCCAGTGTGTATGCTCAACACACTGCCTGATCCGTCTATAGATATATCTGCAGATTAATTGATCGGCAGATATATCTTCCAGTGTGTACCCACCTTAACTCTCTCTGCACATGTTATATCTGCCCCACCCCCCTCCAGTGCACATGGTTTTGTCCATTAGCTAACAAATTTGCTGCTGCATGTCACACGCCATAGGCGGCGTTCACCGCGCTTACCCCTGCGTGCCTGCTGGTCTGTGTTGCGGCCTCCGCCTTCGATGTTCCACGGGCTCCGGCGTCTGGCTGGCGCGGCTCCCGGCGGTTCCCTGGGGTAGGGGCGCAACCATGACACCCGGCATCACGTGGGCGGGGAGCAGGTGACGTCATCAGACTGTTCCGCCAATCCAGCGGGGGCGGGAGATTCGAAGGCAGACGCCGGGCAGAGCATCGGCGCCTGAGTATCGTCTTTTCCCCTGAAGTGGATGCCAGTGCTCTTGTTCCCGGCGAATCTCTCTGCAGTCGTACCCCAGTGTCTCCGGCACTTCCAGGTGCCAGTTGCTGCACAGTTCCAGCGTATACAGCGGCTGGTGTGTTCCTCTGCAATCCAGTCACCAGTGCTTCTTGGAGTCAGCGTGGGCTGCGGGCTAAACGCCGCTCTCAAGTTCTACAAGTCATCAGTGTCTTTAAACACCGCTCTCAAGTTCTACAAGTCATCAGTGTCTTTAAACACCGCTCTCAAGTTCTACAAATCATCAGTGTCTTTAAACACCGTTCTCAAATTCTACAAGTCATCAGTGTCTTTAACCACCGCTCCCAAGTTTTGCAAGTTACCAGTGTCTTTAACCACCGCTCCCAAGTTTTGCAAGTTACCAGTGTCTTTAACCACCGCTCCCAAGTTTTGCAAGTTACCAGTGTCTTTAACCACCGCTCCCAAGTTCTACAGTGTCTTTAATCATTGCTCTCAAGTCATACAAATCATCAGTGTCTTTAACCACCGCTCTCAAGTTCTATAAACCATCAGTATCTTTAGTCACCGCTCTCAAGTCATACAAATCATCAGTGTCTTTAACCACCGCTCACAAGTGTTTCAAATCATCAGAGTCTTTAACCACCGTTCACTAGTTCTTCAAATCATCAGTATCTTTAAAAACATCACTCACAAGTTCTTCAGTCACTATTATCTTGTACCAACACTCACAAGTACTTCTTTTCCTGGAATCTTTAACATTGCTTACAAGTTCTCCTATAGGCCTGGACATTCCCCCCATACGTTCCTTTTCTGCTATGTGACATTGTGTTGCTCCCTTCCTGCAATAAAGTTCTTAAATATTTTCACCAAGCTTTACTGTCAGAGTCCTGTATGAGGGAGACCTATATCAAGCCATCCCTGTTCCGACCCAACTGTGGTTCCTCTCCCCTACCATCGGGAGAACCCCCGAGTTCACAACACCCCCAACCTAGGTCAGTGACAGTATACTTAGGCCTCATGGACCCAGGGGATCGGAGCCTAGAGGCAAGTAGCATCCAGGACTTGATTTCTCGAGTACAAAGTCAGGAAGCAGCACAGGGCCAGGTGATGCATTATCTCCAGGAATTATCTGACCGGCTGGATCAAATTCAGACTTCTCTGGCTTCAGTAGTACCCGCTCCAGTGGTTGTCTCTAGTAATGTTCCATCCTCCTCTGGAACCAGGTCACGCCTTCAGCTCCCTACTCCTTCTCACTATAATGGGAATCCAAAGAATTGCTGTGGTTTTCTCAAACAGTGCGAGGTACATTTTGAACTTCTTTCACATAACTTCCCTACTGATCGGTCCAAGGTGGCATACATTATTTCTTTGCTCGAGGGTTCAGCGTTGGATTGGGTGTCTCCGCTATGGGAGCGATCTGATCCATTGGTTTCTAGTTACACCAATTTCATTACATCATTCCGGAGGATCTTTGATGAGCCCGGCAGGACGACCGCTGCCTCTGCAGACTTGCTTTGTGTCCGACAAGGCTCTCGTTCAGTTGGACAGTATGTAATTAATTTTCAGACCATAGCCTGAGAACTGCGCTGGAATAATGATGCCCTTCGGGCTGCCTTTTGGAACGGGCTCTCCGATCGTCTAAAGGACGAGTTGGTCACTAGAGATTTGCCGGATTCTTTAGAACAGTTGATCTCGCTCTGTGTAAAGGTGGATCTTCGCATGCAGGAACGAGGTGGCGAACGTAGTCGGTCAGATCGATCAAGGGTCCGATCTCTTCCTTCTAAGCAAACGGTTATTCCAAGTCCTGATGAACCCATGCAGATTAATCGATCTCGGCTGTCCCCAGAAGAATGTCAGCGTCGTCGTCAGGGTAGACTCTGCCTCTACTTTGGAGCCGCGGATCACTTTCTCAAGTTTTGCAAGTCTTGCCCGGGAAACGGGCAGTCCTAGCTTGTTCCGGAGGAGTCGAGCTAGGGGTTTCTTCTAAACCTTCTCCGCCAGTGGACTGTTTACTCTCCGTGTCTCTGTTCTCCGAGTCAATAGCCAAACCCGTTAAGGCTCTGCTGGACTCAGAGGCTGCAGGGAATTTTATTTCCCTTTCCTGTGCCCAGGATCTGGGTTTTCAGCTACGGTCGGTCGAACGACCTATTACGTTGACTGCTATCAATGGGACCCAAATTTCTAACGGTCTGATTTCAAGTTGTACAGTACCAATCAAACTGCAAGTGGGAGCTCTGCATCAAGAACACCTGGAGTTCCAAGTGATTCGGGAGATGCCCCACGATCAGGTTCTTGGACTTCCTTGGCTTAAACTTCACAACCCTCACATCGACTGGAGTTCGACACAAATAACATCTTGGAGTTCTTTTTGTCATTCAAATTGTCTCACCCCTGTCTATCCGCTCCGTGTATCTTACATGTCAGATGAAGGGCTCATTCCGGAGGCCTATCAGGAGTTTTCTGACGTGTTCTCGGAGCAAGCGGACGATCAGCTACCACCGCATAGACCCTGGGACTGCCCCATTGAGCTCATTCCGGGGGAAATGCCACCTCGGGGTCGCACTTATCCCTTATCATTGCCGAGACCCAAGCTATGTCGGACTATATCAAGTCTAATCTGCAGAAAGGATTCATCCGCCCCTCTACCTCCTCGGCGGGGGCGGGTTTCTTTTTTGTGAAGAAGAAGGACGGAGGGCTGAGACCATGTATTGACTATCGTGGTCTAAAGGATGTCACCATTAAGAATAAGCATCCTTTGCCGCTCATTACGGAGCTTTTTGATAGAGTTCGCGGAGCCCGAGTTTTCACCAAGCTTGATTTAAGGGGAGTTTATAATTTGATACGTATCCGACAGGGGGACGAATGGAAGACGGCCTTCAATACCAGGGACGGGCATTACGAGTATCTGGTAATGCCGTTTGGCCTCAGCAACGCCCCTGCCGTCTTCCAGGGATTCATTAACGAAGTCTTTCGGGATATGCTATACCTAAGTGTAGTGGTATATTTGGATGACATTCTGATATTTTCTAAAAATCTCACAGAGCACAGAATACAGGTCAAAGAGGTACTTCTTCGATTGCGAGAGAATCATCTTTATGGCAAGATTTCCAAATGTACTTTTGAGGTTCCTTCTATTCCATTTCTTGGTTACATCATTTCGGGCACGGAGCTTCGTATGGATCCAGAGAAACTCACTGCCATCCGGGACTGGACTCAGCCTCTTTCCTTGAAAGCGGTACAACGATTTCTGGGTTTTGCAAATTACTACCAGAAATTCATAAAGGGATTCTCTACCATCGTGGCACCTATTACTGCCCTAACCAAGAAGAGTTCTGACCCAAGTCATTGGTCTTCCGAAGCTGTAGCAGCGTTCGCTCAGTTAAAGGCAGCCTTTATGTCCGCTCCAGTACTTCAACAACCAAATTTTTCAAAACCATTCTTTTTGGAAGTTGATGATTCCACGGTAGGCATAGGTGCCGTGCTTTCGCAGTATGCTCCAGATGGGAAGTTACATCCATGTGGTTTCCATTCTCGCAAATTCTCTCCTGCGGAACAGAATTACACCATTGGAGACAAAGAGCTTTTGGCAATAAAATCTGCCTTGGAGGAATGGAGATATCTTTTGGAAGGTGCTAAACACCTAATTACAATTTTCACTGATCATAAGAATTTGCTGTACCTCAAGACGGCCCAGTGCTTGAATCCCCATCAAGCTAGATGGGCGCTCTTCTTTACTCGGTTTTCGTTTGTTATTAAGTACCGGGCTGGGACTTTTAACACCAAGGCTGATGCTTTATCCCGTTCCTTAACAGCTTCGGATGAGGAGAATTCCATTAAGAAGGCTTTGATTCTCAGTCCAGTTTCTATGTCAGCGGCTCCCACCGCTCTGGGTCCTCCTCCTGGGAAAATGTCTGTGCCAGCTAAATTTCGACCAAGGTTGTTGCAGTGGGCTCATATTTCCAAGTTTTCCGGTCATCCTGGAGTTCAAAAGATGTGGGAGTTTCTACGAAGGTCTTACTGGTGGGACACTATGAAGAAGGATATTCAAGATTATGTCAACTCATGTCCTCAGTATGCTCAGCACAAAATTCTTCGTTTGCCTCCTGTGGGGTTGTTGCATCCACTGTCCATTCCTCAGAGGCCTTGGACCCATATCTCTGTGGACTTTGTCACCGAATTGCCCCTCTCCAAGGGTCACAATACTGTCTGGGTAATTATCGACCATTTCTCTAAGATGGCATATTGTGTACCTTTGACCGGGTTACCATCAGCTCCCAAGTTTTCTTTGTTATTTATCCGAGAACATTTCCGCCTGCACGGCTTACCTCAGGAAATCGTCTCTGACCAGGGAGTACAATTCACTGCAAGATTCTGGAGAGCTCTCTGTACGGCCTTACAAATAAAACTCAAGTTTTCATCCGCTTACCATCCACAAACCAATGGGCAAACTGAACGCGTCAATCAAGATTTAGAGACTTTTCTCCGTGTTTATCTTTCTTCCTCGCAAGATGATTGGGTGGAACTGTTGCCATGGGCCGAGTTTGCCCATAATCATCTGTACCACTCTTCGACTGGTGAGTCCCCATTTTTCATTAATTATGGGTTCCATCCTCAATTTCCTGAATTACCCATTTGTCCTCCGGAGGATGTTCCTGCTGTAGCCTCTACTCTTCGGCACTTCAGCCAAATTTGGAGTCGAGTTCATGCTAATCTCAAGAGAGTCTCCGGCCGCTATAAGTTCTTTGCGGATAGGAAGCGCGGAGCAGCTCCCCAATACAAGGTTGGTGATAGGGTATGGCTTTCCACCCGCAACCTCCGGTTAAGGGTGCCCACTATGAAGTTCGCCCCAAAGTTTATTGATCCTTACCCCGTGTTACAAGTCCTGAACCCGGTTGTCTGCAAATTGGTATTGCCTTCCCACCTCCGCATACCAAACACCTTTCATGTCTCTCTCCTTTGCCCCCTTATTTTAAACTGGTTCCATTTAAAGTCCCCGAGGCCAACCTCTGCAGAGTCTGAAGCTGGAACGGACTTTGAAATCAAAGCTATTCTTGACTCTCGTTATCTTCACAAGAATCTACAGTATTTGGTGGAGTGGAAAGGTTTTGGCCCCGAGGAGAGGAGCTGGGTCAAGGCTACTGAAGTTATGGCTCCCCGACTGGTGCGGTTTTCCATTCCAGACATCCAACAAAACCTGTAAAGTGTCCGGGGGCCACTCCTGGAGGAGGGGGTACTGTCACACGCTATAGGCGGCGTTCACCGCGCTTACCCCTGCGTGCCTGCTGGTCTGTGTTGCGACCTCCGCCTTCGATGGTCCACGGGCTCCGGCGTCTGGCTGGCGCGGCTCCCGGCGTTTCCCCGGGGCAGGGGCGCCGCCATGACACCCGGCATCACGTGGGCGGGGAGCAGGTGACGTCATCAGACTGTTCCGCCAATCCAGCGGGGGCGGGAGATTCAAAGGCAGACGCCGGGCAGAGCCTCGGCGCCTGAGTATCGTCTTTTCCCCTGAAGTGGATGCCAGTGCTCTTGTTCCCGGCGAATCTCTCTGCAGTCGTACCCCAGTGTCTCCGGCACTTCCAGGTGCCAGTTGCTGCACAGTTCCAGCGTATACAGCGGCTGGTGTGTTCCTCTGCAATCCAGTCACCAGTGCTTCTTGGAGTCAGCGTGGGCTGCGGGCTAAACGCCGCTCTCAAGTTCTACAAGTCATCAGTGTCTTTAAACACCGCTCTCAAGTTCTACAAGTCATCAGTGTCTTTAAACACCGCTCTCAAGTTCTACAAGTCATCAGTGTCTTTAAACACCGTTCTCAAATTCTACAAGTCATCAGTGTCTTTAACCACCGCTCCCAAGTTTTGCAAGTTACCAGTGTCTTTAACCACCGCTCCCAAGTTTTGCAAGTTACCAGTGTCTTTAACCACCGCTCCCAAGTTTTGCAAGTTACCAGTGTCTTTAACCACCGCTCCCAAGTTTTGCAAGTTACCAGTGTCTTTAACCACCGCTCCCAAGTTTTGCAAGTTACCGGTGTCTTTAACCACCGCTCCCAAGTTTTGCAAGTTACCAGTGTCTTTAACCACCGCTCCCAAGTTCTACAGTGTCTTTAATCATCGCTCTCAAGTCATACAAATCATCAGTGTCTTTAACCACCGTTCTCAAGTTCTACAGTGTCTTTAATCACCGCTCTCAAGTCATACAAATCATCAGTGTCTTTAACCACCACTCTCAAGTTCTATAAATCATCAGTATCTTTAGTCACCGCTCTCAAGTCATACAAATCATCAGTGTCTTTAACCACCGCTCACAAGTGTTTCAAATCATCAGAGTCTTTAACCACCGTTCACCAGTTCTTCAAATCATCAGTATCTTTAAAAACATCACTCACAAGTTCTTCAGTCACTATTATCTTGTACCAACACTCACAAGTACTTCTTTTCCTGGAATCTTTAACATTGCTTACAAGTTCTCCTATAGGCCTGGACATTCCCCCCATACGTTCCTTTTCTGCTATGTGACATTGTGTTGCTCCCTTCCTGCAATAAAGTTCTTAAATATTTTCACCAAGCTTTACTGTCAGAGTCCTGTATGAGGGAGACCTATATCAAGCCATCCCTGTTCCGACTCAACTGTGGTTCCTCTCCCCTACCATCGGGAGAACCCCCGAGTTCACAACACCCCCAACCTAGGTCAGTGACACTGCAATCAGGTCTGAATTGCCCCCTTTGTACTTTGCAAAGAAAGCCTTCATTCAATCAGTTTCTGCCCATTGCTGCTACTCTACAGACCACTGCATGTTATAGAAACTCTGGGTTCATTAGCATACGGTCAATCAAGGCACACAGTGGGTCCAAAGCTGATCCTGTACTGCACATCAAGGGGGATTCCAAGTAGGAGCTTCAGGAGTGTGGCACCTCGAATAACGTCATTGTGACCCTACCCACCACCGTGCAATGTCATTATTTGTGCTATGGCACAGCAGGAAATTACCCCAAATGTGGGAGTTTCCAGGATATTTTGGGTGTATAGACTAGACTAGTATGCATTAATTGCCATCTATGTAATTGCTTGATGCTTATTCGATATGATTGCAGCAGGCAGTGAGTAGATAAGGCAATCGCACCGCACTGTGACAAGATAACAATAAAGAACACTTGTTAGAAGCTCATACTGTATTTCCTCTGTAATGCATCCTTACCATATCTGTAGCTCTGGTGTAAACATTGTCTTTGAGATGGCAATTGCCATCATTCGGAGTGACTATTCCTGCTAATTTACTGTCAAGTGCTAAATGAGAAGTTTGATCTGTCATTAAAATAATAAAACGTTTTGCTCCTTTTCTCCAGCCAATATCTTTCTGAAACAAAAATAGAAAAACATTACAAAGCTGGTTATGCGGAAACTAAATATGTATATATACACACCTGCACAAAAAGACTATGAAAATATAGTATTTATTACAATCAAGTTCTCTATGTTTACTATGACAGCTATAAAATAGGAAACAATATAGCAATGTATCTCTAATTGTAGCAATGAAACAGCTACAGTATGGACATTACAAGAAGTAACACAGTGGTTAAATGTACAGCTGAACAACAACAGTAAAATCACTACAGAAGATGGGACAAAGAAAGTCAAAAGATCAACTACAAGCCTTTTGGAAGGGCCATGTTTTCAGATTTTATTGATGAAATAAACAACTCTGCATCATAGAACTGTGATAAATATCTCTCATGGCTCTGAAACTGAACAGCCTCCTTCCAGTCTCTGAACCACTGGTAGGTGGCTGTGCTGGACTGAGAGAATGCAGGACAGCTCCCGTTCGGTCCCCCAGCTGTATAACAAGATATGGAACATAAAATATGAAATTGTAATCATCTCTCTGTAGAATGCTATTGGCTGCAGTGTCACTTTGCCACTCTCTCATCCCCAACTCAGAATTCAGAAACCAGAAGCTTATTCACAGGTACTTTATCCTATAACATGGGTGCCAGCTTATTACACAATAGTAAGTTTCTAACCTATAGGCCCTCAGAATAGCCAGAATGTATCAGAGCATGCACAATAAAATGTGTCATAGGGATCATGGTCTAGGCGTATCCCAATGTGTCCCAATATTGCAAGTAGCTGTGGACTTCCACTGTGGACAGAAGTAGAGCAAAAGGACAGAATAGGACAGGAGATGGTTAAACCCTTCAGGCTGGGGGCGGACCTGGGAAAGCACCAGTGTTTAGTGGCCTATGGATGTAGAGGGTAGGGGTTGTCCCTGATTTGTATTAGGGATCTGGCAGTTAGGTCAGCCTCTTTTCTAGAAGCTTTTCCCTCCCTACCTTTGGTTTTTTACTATGATGATGGTGGATTGTTTTGAGATGGTCGACGGTTACGGTGGTGGATTATTACCTGTTGTTGGTTGAGTTTGCTAATTGGTTTGGGTGCGCTAACCTTCGATGACTGTTATAACATCTGCTGGATCACCTTAATGGGGGCAGCCTCACCACCCGGACGGGTGATTAGTCAAGTGAAGGTTGAGTGGATACCTTTGTTTGGTGTTTTAGTGTTGTTTACTTGGCTGGGTCTGTAAAGAGCATCGGGGTTGACTGTTACTGCCATTCTTTCTTGCCACCATACTCTTAATTTCTTTACTCTGCTTTATTAGTTATATTAGGTTACTACTTATAAATAAATAGCCGTCAAGTTTTTCTGCCAAATTCAAGTCTCTGAGTCTTTATTTTAGATGTTAAATTAGTTGTATGTCACTGGATAAGTTTAACTGGACAGCCCTCAGCCCTTAAGTGGTTTATGTTCTATTTCATACATATGTTCAAGGGGTTTAACACTAAAGGCCACTGTTTTAATCTAATTTAACTGTCCTGGAACCAATCCACTCTTGCTACCTTAGGCATTTCTTTACTAACAATAGGTACACTGCTGCCATTAAGTGGTACACCTAATAGTAATAGTAACTAGACATTCTGTGGTATTAGGAGAAGATTTATAAAAGATTGGAGAGAGAGATAAAGTAGAAAGAGAGATGTAGTACCAACCAATCAGCTTCTATAATTTTTCAAACACAGCCTGAAAAATGACAGATGCTGACTGGTTAGTACTTTATCTCTACACAAGCTTTGATAAATCTCCCCTCTCCTTTGTGTAATCAATGGGTTGTGTCTATGTTCCCTTCGTGATCAGGACCAGGAAATGACAGCACAAGAGGGCAGAAGAGAACTTCCGCCCTTACAGCACCTTAATCTTTTATCCATTCTCCATTTGTTTGAGATTATTTTGTATAATTTACGCACAATTGTACCCTCGCGGGCTCGCTTCACTCGCCACAGGTTACTATTCCAAATAGTTGGTGACATGGACCCAGGGGCTTATGGGAAAGGTCCTCTCCACGAAGGGTAACTAGATGCTACCATAATTTAATATATGCCACAAAAGCACATCCCTCCATTACACTATTATCACACGTCTGCACTGCTCACACCCAGCAAGAATGACTTTGATATATCCTGCTCCTGTCCAGAAACACAAACATGGATTCAGACAAGGAAATGATTTTCATTCCTCCAATAACAGATGTTTATATTTCTTGGCTCTATTCTGTGGCTCATTACAATGGCACCTTCCCTTATTTTGCAATGTAGCTCCTGCTGTACCCCACCCATGACAGTGTAATAAGGTTTGTGTGTTGATAAGCCGCTCTCAGAATCACTATAGTGCTGAGATGTCAGCACATGTGTTACGTGACTTACTATAGCCACCCTATTTCTCTGCAAAGGTTGTCAGAGTCTCCGTCGTGTCATCAATGGTCTGTGTCAGGTCACAATGACTACTGTAGGCTGTAGGTTGTTCAGGCAGGGACCTATTGTCAATACCCCTATGAGATTGCTGTACGTGAAAACACGCTGTCTGTCTATGATACACTCTGGGTGATGAATTTGGCCCACATATTTTTATCCAACCAGTGGTACCTAACCTGCTCCACTGATCTGGAACATGTATAGATATGCAACTCTAGCACAGTCATGTACAGCAGCAGTAGTAACATGTTAAGGTAATTTTTTACAAACATCAAAGGTAATAATACATACTCACATGACAAACCGCTGCCTGCAGCATAGCATCAAAGGCACATTCTGGGTTATCTATATTCCCAGCTATTTTCTGCTTGCCAACAATTTGCTTGAATTGTGTAATATTGTTTGTTAAGGACAGAACATGAATGAATCCATGAGCTGGCATGCAGACCTCATAGTAATCACTGTAAGAGATAGAATTCATTATTTGGCAATACTGCACACACAATTGCATAGCAAGCTAACAAAAATAGATTGAACATAATCTAACTCCACCTTTTCTGAATGGGCTTAAACAGTGGTTCCCAAAGTGGGTGTTGTGGCACCCTAGCCGTGAACAAATGTTGATACTCTAGGGACTGTGATTCAGAAAAGTTTGGTAACTACTGGGCTAAAAGAATCTGAGGTGAGACGGCTGCCAAATAACCTTAAATCCATGGATCAAATACTTAATATATCCTATTTACTAATTAAACATTTTTTTTTTAATTACAACCAAAAATGCTGGCAAATTATTTGTTGCTGAGTTCCCCAAATGCACTGAATTTTTGAATATTGAAAAGTCTGCAATAGGTGGAATGTCAGGAGATGCTTTCCATGTTTAAAACATAAGGGGGAGATTTATCAAATCTTGGAGAAAGATAAAGTGCCAACCAACATGCTTCAAAGTGTCATCTTACAGACTGTGGGGGTTATTCAGAGTTGGTTGCAGATTTTGAGATTTTTGCAAAATCTGCGACTACTAAAATCACATGCTGGGGGCCGCCCAGCACAGGGCAAGGCCGCCAAGCATGTATGGCACCACCTTGCACTGTGATCCTAATTCAATTGCGATCGCATTTCAAAAACCTGAAATAGAGATTGACCCCTGTTTACGAAGCATGGCTGCATAGGCAGATGCAATGCTGGAATGTTTCAAATCGCAGGAAACGCAGGCGACATCATCGATCGGCCCCGAAAATGACCATGACATGCCTGTGTTTCCTGCTGCCCTCCCCCCAATGCGCGTCACCACCCCAAGGCGCCCGCCACCTGTCAATCATAATGCTATTGCATCTTTCCCGGATGGCGCTTGCGAATTATCCTGAAAATCGCCCCCTGTGTCAGTAAAAAAAGACAGAAGTGATCGGTTGTTATGAGAAACATCTCTACTTTATCTCTCTCCAATATTTGAAAAACCTCCCCCTTAATATATTCACACACAAAGAACAAAAAGGAACATCTCTGAACCTTTTATGGTTTGTTGCTGGAAGAGAAGCCACATAGATTTGGCTCCCTAAAATGTGAAATGGGCAGCACATATATTAAGATACTGCATTATTGTGAATCATTAAAAGATACATAGAGCTGTAGGAAACAGCATACAATACTATACAAAAAAAAATAATGATAATGCCCAATACACATAATAACAGTCATAGGATATTGTTATGTCACATATGTTAAATCGCCATCACTGCTAAGAAAACATTGGTGGTATGACACAGGCAACCTGGGAAAGATTTCCTGCAGGTCAAAAAGTGTTAAATAAATTACTGTCGATGGAACCATGGTTTGTGTGGAATATTTGGAAACTTTTTACATTTTTTTTACAAAGTAATATTTTTATGTTATATTCTATTTATATAACATGGATTCATTTATTATATTTTTGTGTTTTTCATTGCAGTGTATAAATCTAAAAAGTAGTGCAGATCTCATAGCATTGAGAAGTAATCAAAGTAGTTACTCAGCATGAAGGAAGATTGCTGACACCATTGTAACCATAAGCATGACTAATGCACATTACACCTTTCTGGCTGTATATGAGTAGTAATACAGTATGCTAGCTAAACAATAAATAGGACCCCAGACAGCAGTAACTCACAGGTTAGAGTGAGAAGAAAGAAGCAATGCTGGTTATCAGTCATGAGACTGCTGGATAAGTGTGCTCTAGCACAGGGGTGGGCGAAAGACGACCCTCAGCAGTAACCTGTATTGAGCAGATTGATAGTAAGTGGTCAAATAGGGTGTGTCCAGGTTATAATATGTCAAAAGAACCCTGTAATAGTATAGATCAGTTTAAAAGGAACGAGGAAGAGGAAGCCTGGAAGACAAAAGATTCAGTTGAGCAATTATCCTGTCTTCTTGATGAGTGCTGGGGCAAATACAATAGAAAAGCTTTTAACAAATCTATGAAAGAATTTACGCCAGTCATGGGTGGTTTAAGAGAGGAGAGGGCCCCTGTGCAGGCTTCATGTGGGCCCCTTCCATGCTGTGGCGTAGTACACTCTGACCCTGTGCCAGAGTACACTGTGCACGCGAAAGGCTTCTGGAACATGGCGTCCTTGCCTTGTTCCCCCTCGACATCTCTATTGCACATGTGGTACCCACATTTAGGGCATTATTGCTGCATGCGATTACCGCCCTAACTGGCAGATAGTGCTGCCTGAAAAGATGGTCAAAATTAACTAAGGCACTGACAGGGTTAAAGACTGCCTAATCAAATGCTGCGGCGGTCGCCTGGCAATGACCCATGGATGGAGCAGAGATGGAGAGCGTTAGGACCCAGGGCAGCCCTTGTATGAGCACAGCGCGCGGGAAGCCTTGGAAGACAGGGATTGGACGGCCGGAGGCGCGAAAGGCAAGAAGAGGTCCCGGACTGACTGACCTGGCGGGAAGGAGATAACCGCGGTGTGTGCTGAGGAGGATCACGGCCACTTCACCTGGGGGAACGCAGCGCGAGTGAACAAGAGTGACCGCCGGCGCTGAGCTAACGCTGCAGGCAGGGAAGGGAGAGAGGGTCCTGTCACGTGTGAGCAGCGAGCCGCGGCTAGCCGAAGCGGAAGCCGCCAGCTACCCGCCGCCCAGAGAGAGATGCGGCGGAGCTGCGGGGACCCACAGAAGGGGGGAGAAACTACTAGAGGAGGTCTCCCAGCAGTGTGTCCACTGCCACCAGCCGCCACAGGTCAGACAGCCAGCGCACAGGAGAGGCTGCTGCTCCAACTATAAATACAGGTACCCAATTCTCCCTACACTCCAGCAAATTTATATGTAGTGGGGCCTGTTACTAGCAATATCCCCGGTGGGGAGAAAGGGGGACGCCCCTGATCTTAAGAGCTGCGTAACCCCGCGAGGACGACACCTCTCTAATAAATGGAAGTGCCCTACAATTGCCCCATGCTGTGGTAATTATACCTAAATCCTATCCATATGTTACCGTACCCGGAGTAGCTTTAGTTCCTCAGACTTGTCTTTCCGTGGATACAAATATCTTTTAGCACCACTTTCCATTGTTGCTGTGTTATGACACAAATAATCTATCTTGCACGCCTTCCTACAAATACTTACCTTACGTCCACTGACGTCTTCCCAAGAGTTTTATTAAAAGGGACACTGACCGCAGACGCCCACTGAGGTGCAGGAACTGAACATTAGTGCCCGGCGTGTAACACCATCTTATGGACGGTTTAGGGAGTGCTTCCAAATTACTCTCAGGACGTTTCTTGCCTCCAAATCTCATTATCGTTCAAATGATTACTATAGTATGTGATATGTATGATTATTTGCTCAGATTGTTGTCATGCCTTTGAGATACCTAAGCTGCAAATACTGTTATAGACAGGGAAAGATTCAGGGTATTGAAATGATGTCCAACCTATGCAATTGCTCCTGGTAAGAATGGAGTTATAGCGATGACTGATATTTTCAGTTCAATAAATGGTTGTCACCGACTCCATGTGTAGTGGTCCTTGAGCATATTGTGTTTGGGTTGTCCTGCCGGGGTTCTCCTGGTCCTTCTGCCCCAGCCATACAGGTGACGGGAAGAATAGTCGCTGGCCTCGACATCGTAGAAGAGTGGATACGGCCGACCCCGAAAACGACAGAGCTTCAGGTACGAAGCCACTTTATAGCGATATTACACACATGCGCAGATCACTGGGAAAATGACTGTCATGCCACTTTCCTGGTGATTTCTGTTTGCAGCTCTGGTGGCTGCCACAGGAATCCAGAGGAGTAAGTATAATTATATGGAGTGTGCAGTGTGGGGCCCCCTCGACCCAGAAGCCCATGCACACCACACACACTGCATTATAGATATGCCAATGACTCCAAAGAAATGTTCAGGCTCTTTGATATGCATAGAGGCCAGTTTACAATGTTTGAGGAAGAGATGGATCAAAACTTTGAGATAGATAAAGGAGAAGTTGCCAATACCAACCAATCAACTGCTGTCATTTTATAAAAAGCGGGGCAGATGTATTAACTTGGAGAAGGCATAATGAAGTGATAAACCAGTGATATGTGCAAGGTGATAAAGGCAGCAGCCAATCAGATCCTAAGTGTTAATTTACATATTGGAGCTGATTAGCTGGTGCCTTTATCACCCTGCACATATCACTGGTTTATCACTTCCTTATGTCTTCTACAGGTTCATACATCTGCCCCAGTGTTTGATAAATGACAGCTACTGTAGCAGCTGACACAGTGGGTTGATATGGGCAATCCTCTCAAAAGTTTGATGCATCTTCCCTTGAGACTTTTTGATGATCCATTTCCAGTCATTGATGAGAAATCCAATAACTTAGGAAGTGGATGCGTTCTTTTCCAAATTCACATTTCTCAAGCTCTGTGCAGATGTGTGAATATGTTCCAATGCTTTTTTCACATGGGAATGATGTAGTCTGAGACCTGGAGATGAAAGAAGGACATCATCCAGATATACAATGACATACTGATCTAGTACATTCCAATGAAAGTGTAATTGGCAAATGTTGGAATATTGCTGGGGTGTTGCATAATCCAAATACCATTATGCAGCATTCAACATGTACCAATTTCTAATATCTCCTTTCCATTTTCATTCTCCACTTGGATACGTCCCAAATTATAAATACTCTTCAGATCTAACACTGTAAACCATGCAACCTTTATGTCTATTTAAAAGTGCTGGCATAAATGGAAGATAGAAACACAGACTTTGATGGCAGATAAGAACCACTTGGCCATCTAGTCTGCTCATGTATACGCACACACATTAGTGTTAATTTTTGTCAGGGGTCAATTAACTTATCAATATTTGATATGTTTCTGGATTGTGGGAGGAAACCGGTGTACCCGTAGAAACCCACACAAGCAGAAGGAGAATATACAAACTCAACACAGTTAGGGCCGTGGTGGGTATCAAACCTTTGAACTCAGTGCTGTGAAACAGTAATGGTAACCAATACACCATCCGCACTGACCAAAAATGTTAAAAGCCTTAACCATAAGTCTAGCTGCACTTGAATAGACAAATTAAAAAGCAATTTAAAGCAGATAAGGAAGCATGGTGGAATGGAAAATCTCAAGAAATCGAAGAAGCCAGTAGAAACATGATTCACGGCTGTTGTACAGCATATTACGCAATTGCAATAAAAAATGTACACCCTCCACAACAAACTTCAAAGATCTAAATGACCAACATTTTAATCAATGAGCGGCAAACTTGAAAGATGGCAGGAATACTTTAACCACCTATAAAACTGCCCCAGGCCTAAAAACTTAGATCCTGACTTACTGGAAAACAATGACCTTCAGTATTGTATATTATACTGTATAATATATAACTACACATAAAAACTAACATAATTAATTAAACTATAAATAGAGGTGGATTAAATTACATAGAAAACTGGAACTGAACAGCCATAATATCAGTGTTTGGGCTGATGTGTTTTTTCTTATTCAAAGTGTTTTGTTTTTATTGTTTAATTTTCTAAGTGTTATTACAGTTAAAGCATTATTAAGAGTTATACAGGAGTTATTACAAGCTTTATCTACAGCTGGCATTGAGAGACGGTGATGGGACGATTTATATATATATATATATATATATATATATATATCTATATCTTGCGCTACATTAGAGCTGCACCTCTAGATTAACCCTACTGCTAGAACAGGGTTCCAAGAAACACATTAAAAACAAATTCTGAGGGCGCACAATGGACAAATTAAAATATATAAATTAAAATTCAACCAGCAACTTGAATACAAATAATAATAACAACATTAATTGTCCAATTATTCATAGTATAAATTCATGACGGATGTACAAACAGACAAACCCTTACAGGACTATCAGTTTCTGGGGGTTGCTGCCTTTTAAGAAGTGTACAGAGTATAATTCTCTTCTTAAAAAGGCAGCAACCCCCCAGAAACTGATAATCCTGTAAGGATTTGTCTGTTTGTACATCTGTCATGAATTTTATTTTATTATCATTTGTATTAGGTTGTTGGTTGAATTTTAATTTAAATATTTTAATTTGTCCATTGTGCGCCCTCAGAATTAGTTTTTTATATATATATATATATATATATATATATATATATCTCTTAGAAACAAAATAATTCCCCCTACAAACATTGGAACATCGGTCACCAAACATCGGACGATTGCGACCATCGGAAACATCATGACCATTGTGGCATTCATTTTGAAAGCCGGGCAGTCACCAGTTACACGGGAGGGGGAGGTGCTTGCAGGGTTTTATTTACACTTCCCCAGCGGCTGCTATTGTCTGCAGCTGCTGGGTGAGGGGTCCTGCCGTGCTGACCAATCAGCAGTAATCGTCAGCTAGGCAAACACTGGGGGAGGGTGACAGCAGCAGCGGGTGGAAGTTTTTTCTTCCCTGTCGCTGTAAACACTCTCTATCTGACTGGTCACATCCTGTGCAACCAGGTAAGATAAGACACTTGCTGGTATGGTCACATCTAATGAGACCATGCCAGGCAAGTGGTTAATTATTATTTTTTTAAATACACTTTTATTGACAGGTTAACAAGTTTGATAAACATGGTACAACACTGGGTGCAGCCAGTAGAAAAAGCCCTATAGTTAAGATGAAACATCATGTCAGACAATACACATACAAGTAAGCAGACCAGTATCTTTATGACTAAAAGAGAAAAGGCATAACGAGATCATTAAGCATACCAGAAAGGGAGTCCATTACTGAAAATTTCCAAATTATACCAGGAGGTTAGAGAGAAACATTTTCTCAAGACCTCCTTGAGCACTGGTGTTAATGTTCTGACATATGGCAACCAAACATCGAAAAATGTTGCTGTAATTTTTTTCTTTTTGCATCAACGTCCAATCCATCAAGAATAGAAAAGAAATTCTGGGGGTGTAATAAATTTAAAAAGATGGGATCAGGAGAGATCCACTTTGAAAGGATAGTTTTCTTGGTAGCTGCAGCTAATTTTGTCAAAAAGTTGCGGTGGCCACAGGTCAGAGCATTCGTGGCATCCTGGAGATAAATACTGTACCCCAAAAAGCCCAAGGCTTAGTAATCATAAAATTAACATGGAGAGTATGGTTGATATAGTCTTGAAGAGACAACCACATGTCTTGCACTATTGGACAGGTCCATAGACAATGTACAATATTGGCGTCAGGCAACCCACACTTATAACAATTAGAAGTAGGTGCATCCCCAATGAGAAATTTAAGTTTAGGGGTGAGGTAGGATCTAATTAAGATTTTTTTGGTGCATTTCAGTATAGGAAATTGAGACAAGACATTTGTTTAACTGAAGGTATGCCCGCAACATCTTCTCCATTGGGAGATTAGGGAAGTCTATTTGCCACTTCAGCAGTCCTACCATACCAGTGTCTAAAGAAAGTTGGAAACAACAGTGTGCATAGAAAACTGAGGTGGTAAAGGGGGTCCCCAGGCTTACACGTAACATGGTATATAAGACACAACTTTTATCAGCATCTTGAAGACTATGTGTTACCTTGCGCATGTAACTGACAGCTTGGAAATAAGCAAACATGGGTATGTGGAGAGAGGGAAATTTCCTCTGCAAAACTAAGGGGTCTATTTACTAAGCCTTGGATGGAGATAAAGTCACTGGAGATAAAAGTACCAGACAATCGGCTCCTAACTGTCATGTTTCAAACACA
This sequence comes from Pseudophryne corroboree, assembly GCF_028390025.1. Taxonomy (NCBI): domain Eukaryota; kingdom Metazoa; phylum Chordata; class Amphibia; order Anura; family Myobatrachidae; genus Pseudophryne; species Pseudophryne corroboree. The sequence goes on along the minus strand of NC_086448.1, from coordinate 139,858,454 downwards.
GCCTGTGGCATGGTAGTTAGGAGCCGATTGGCTGGTACTTTTCTCCAGCGACTTTATCTCCATCCAAGGCTTAGTACATAGACCCCTAAGTGAGAAACTGGAGTATAGGAATCTGGAGGCAAAAAATGGGCTACACAGTGAAATCCACCCAAATACCACGCCCTAAATATCGGGGAGGAGTAACCAGGTGGGAAATCCAGTTTTCCCCAGAAGGGTGTGAAAAGAGATATTGACTTAAGACACATTTAAGTTTTTAGGAACCATCCTCCGGGCCTTACACGTAGAGTTCAACAAAAAAATTGTCTTTTACCGATTCCGGTAAGGATTGTTGGGCAGTATGCAATAATGACAATAAATTCCATTCAGGTATAATAGGAGGTATTTTATTACCTAAATATGTAATCCCATCAGGAGGAGCCCACTTGAAGAGAATTTGGAGTGCGCCATCCTAATTTTGCTTCTGGGAAAAAGGCCAAGGCCTTGTTTTGTTAGAATTTATCTTAAAACCCGCTAACCTCTCAAAAGTATCAATTGTCATGAGCAAGGCTGGGACCGCCTCTTTCGGGTTTGTCATGTATAACAATAAGTCATCGGCAAATGCAGAGAACTTAATTTCTGAGTGTGCCATGCGAACACCCTTCCATCGGGAATGTAGAAAGCGGGCAACCTTGCCTCGTGCCCCGAGAGAGGCCAAAGGAACATATATTATAATTATTAATGGTTAGTAAGGCCATGGGTGAGAGATATAAGGCATTAAATACTGTATGTGGGTGAATTCAGGCCCAAAACCCTGCAAGTAAAACAAATTAGTTAAATGTGACCAAGATACACGGTTGAATGCTTTGTGAGCATCACAGCTAACCACAATAGTATTTTTATGAGTATTTTGGTGAGTCTGTAACATTACTGAGAGGAGTGTCCTAACATTATGAATAGAGATGAGCGGGTTCGGTTCCGAACCCCCCCGAACTTCAGCCTTTTTACACGGGTCCGAGGCAGACTCGGATCTTCCCGCCTTGCTCGGTTAACCCGAGCGCGCCCGAACGTCATCATCCCGCTGTCGGATTCTCGCGAGGCTCGTATTCTATCGCGAGACTCGGATTCTATATAAGGAGCCGCGCGTCGCTGCCATTTTCACACGTGCATTGAGATTGATAGGGAGAGGACGTGGCTGGCGTCCTCTCCGTTAGAATAGATAGAGACGCTTGAGTTGATTACTTAGTAATTTTGGGGAGCATTAGGAGTACTCAGAGTGCAGAGTTTTGCTGATAGTTACTAGTGACTGACCACCACCAGTTTTATTTATTATTTAATATAATCCGTTCTCTGCCTGAAAAAAAACGATACACAGTCACATACCATATCTGTGCTCAGCCTCAGTGTGCTGCATGATAATATCATCTATATGTATATCTGACTGTGCTGAGTGCTCACTGCTCACACAGCTGAATTGTGGGGGAGACTGGGGTGCAGTTATAGCAGGAGTACAGTGCACACTTTTGCTGCCAGTGTGACTGACCAGTGACCACCAGTATATTGTCTGCCTGAAAAAGTTAAACACTCCTGTGGTGTTTTTTTTTTTTATTCTATAAACGCATTCTGCTGACAGTGTCCAGCAGGTCCGTCATTCATTATATTATATAAATATTTACCTGCAGTAGTGTTATATTTTTTTTGTTCAACTCTATCATCTTTATCATCTCTATATTAGCAGACGCAGTACGGTAGTCCACGGCTGTGGCTACCTCTGTGTCGTCAGTGCTCGTCCATAATTGTATACCTACCTGTGGTGTGGTTTTTTTTTCTATCTTCTTCATACTAGTAGTTTAGGAGTCTGCTGACAGTGTCCAGCAGGTCCGTCATTATATTATATATACCTGCAGTAGTGATATATATATTTTTTTTATATCATTATAATCTCTATACTAGCAGACGCAGTACGGTAGTCCACGGCTGTAGCTACCTCTGTGTCGTCAGTGCTCGTCCATAATTGTATACCTACCTGTGGTGGGGTTTTTTTTTCTATCTTCTTCATACTAGTAGTTTAGGAGTCTGCTGACAGTGTCCAGCAGGTCCGTCATTATATTATATATACCTGCAGTAGTGATATATATATATTTTTTATATCATTATCATCTCTATACTAGCAGACGCAGTACGGTAGTCCACGGCTGTAGCTACCTCTGTGTCGTCAGTGCTCGTCCATAATTGTATACCTACCTGTGGTGGGGTTTTTTTTTCTATCTTCTTCATACTAGTAGTTTAGGAGTCTGCTGACAGTGTCCAGCAGGTCCGTCATTATATTATATATACCTGCAGTAGTGATATATATATATTTTTTATATCATTATCATCTCTATACTAGCAGACGCAGTACGGTAGTCCACGGCTGTAGCTACCTCTGTGTCGTCAGTGCTCGTCCATAATTGTATACCTACCTGTGGTGGGGTTTTTTTTTCTATCTTCTTCATACTAGTAGTTTAGGAGTCTGCTGACAGTGTCCAGCAGGTCCGTCATTATATTATATATACCTGCATTAGTGATATATATATATATTTTATATCATTATCATCTCTATACTAGCAGACGCAGTACGGTAGTCCACGGCTGTAGCTACCTCTGTCTCGTCAGTGCTCGTCCATAATTGTATACCTACCTGTGGTGGGGTTTTTTTTTCTATCTTCTTCAGACTAGTAGTATAGGAGTCTGCTGACAGTGTCCAGCAGGTCCGTCATTAAATTATATATACCTGCAGTAGTGATATATATATATTTTTTATATCATTATCATCTCTATACTAGCAGACGCAGTACGGTAGTCCACGGCTGTAGCTACCTCTGTGTCGTCAGTGCTCGTCCATAATTGTATACCTACCTGTGGTGGGTTTTTTTTTTTCTATCTTCTTCATACTAGTAGTTTAGGAGTCTGCTGACAGTGTCCAGCAGGTCCGTCATTATATTATATATACCTGCAGTAGTGATATATATATATTTTTTATATCATTATCATCTCTATACTAGCAGAGGCAGTACGGTAGTCCACGGCTGTAGCTACCTCTGTGTCGTCAGTGCTCGTCCATAATTGTATACCTACCTGTGGTGGGGTTTTTTTTTCTATCTTCTTCATACTAGTAGTTTAGGAGTCTGCTGACAGTGTCCAGCAGGTCCGTCATTATATTATATATACCTGCAGTAGTGATATATATATATTTTTTATATCATTATCATCTCTATACTAGCAGACGCAGTACGGTAGTCCACGGCTGTAGCTACCTCTGTGTCGTCAGTGCTCGTCCATAATTGTATACCTACCTGTGGTGGGTTTTTTTTTTCTATCTTCTTCATACTAGTAGTTTAGGAGTCTGCTGACAGTGTCCAGCAGGTCCGTCATTATATTATATATACCTGCAGTAGTGATATATATATATTTTTTATATCATTATCATCTCTATACTAGCAGACGCAGTACGGTAGTCCACGGCTGTAGCTACCTCTGTGTCGTCAGTCACTCGTCATCCATAAGTATACCAGTATCCATCCATCTCCATTGTTTACCTGAGGTGCCTTTTAGTTGTGCCTATTAAAATATGGAGAACAAAAATGTTGAGGTTCCAAAAATAGGGAAAGATCAAGATCCACTTCCACCTCGTGCTGAAGCTGCTGCCACTAGTCATGGCCGAGACGATGAAATTCCATCAACGTCGTCTGCCAAGGCCGATGCCCAATGTCATAGTACAGAGCATGTAAAATCCAAAACACAAAATATCAGTAAAAAAAGGACTCAAAAATCTAAAATAAAATCGTCGGAGAAGCGTAAACTTGCCAATATGCCATTTACCACATGGAGTGGCAAGGAACGGCTGAGGCCCTGGCCTATGTTCATGGCTAGTGGTTCAGCTTCACATGAGGATGGAAGCACTCAGCCTCTCGCTAGAAAAATGAAAAGACTTAAGCTGGCAAAAGCACAGCAAAGAACTGTGCGTTCTTCGAAATCACAAATCCACAAGGAGAGTCCAATTGTGTCGGTTGCGATGTCTGACCTTCCCACACTGGACGTGAAGAGCATGCGCCTTCCACCATTTGCACGCCCCCTGCAAGTGCTGGAAGGAGCACCCGCAGTCCAGTTCATGATAGTTAGACTGAAGATGTCAGTGTTGAAGTACACCAGGATGAGGAGGATATGGGTGTTGCTGGCGCTTGGGAGGAAATTGACAAGGAGGATTCTGATGGTGAGGTGGGTTTGTTTAAGTCAGGCACCCGGGGAGACACCTGTTGTCCGTGGGAGGAATATGGCCATTGACATGCCTGGTGAAAATACCAAAAAAATCAGCTCTTCGGTGTGGAAGTATTTCAACAGAAATGCGGACAACATTTGTCAAGCCGTGTGTTGCCTTTGTCAAGCTGTAATAAGTAGGGGTAAGGACGTTAACCACCTCGGAACATCCTCCCTTATACGTCACCTGCAGCGCATTCATCATAAGTCAGTGACAAGTTCAAAAACTTTGGGCGACAGCGGAAGCAGTCCACTGACCAGTAAATCCCTTCCTCTTGTAACCAAGCTCACGCAAACCACCCCACCAACTCCGTCAGTGTCAATTTCCTCCTTCCCCAGGAATGCCAATAGTCCTGCAGGCCATGTCACTGGCAATTCTGACGAGTCCTCTCCTGCCTGGGATTCCTCCGATGCATCCTTGCGTGTAACGCCTACTGCTGCTGGCGCTGCTGTTGTTGCTGCTGGGAGTCGAGGGTCATCCCAGAGGGGAAGTCGTAAGACGACTTTTACTACTTCCACCAAGCAATTGACTGTCCAACAGTCCTTTGCGAGGAAGATGAAATATCACAGCAGTCATCCTGCTGCAAAGCGGATAACTGAGGCCTTGGCATCCTGGGCGGTGAGAAACGTGGTTCCGGTATCCATCATTACTGCAGAGCCAACTATAGACTTGATTGAGGTACTGTGTCCCCGGTACCAAATACCATCTAGGTTCCATTTCTCTAGGCAGGCGATACCGAAAATGTACACAGACCACAGAAAAAGACTCACCAGTGTCCTAAAAAATGCAGTTGTACCCAATGTCCACTTAACCACGGACATGTGGACAAGTGGAGCAGGGCAGACTCAGGACTATATGACTGTGACAGCCCACTGGGTAGATGTATTGACTCCCGCCGCAAGAACAGCAGCGGCGGCACCAGTAGCAGCATCTCGCAAACGCCAACTCTTTCCTAGGCAGGCTACACTTTGTATCACCGCTTTCCAGAATACGCACACAGCTGAAAACCTCTTACGGCAACTGAGGAAGATCATCGCAGAATGGCTTACCCCAATTGGACTCTCCTGTGGATTTGTGGCATCGGACAACGCCAGCAATATTGTGTGTGCATTAAATATGGGCAAATTCCAGCACGTCCCATGTTTTGCACATACCTTGAATTTGGTGGTGCAGAATTATTTAAAAAACGACAGGGGCGTGCAAGAGATGCTGTCGGTGGCCAGAAGAATTGCGGGACACTTTCGGCGTACAGGCACCACGTACAGAAGACTGGAGCAACACCAAAAACGCCTGAACCTGCCCTGCCATCATCTGAAGCAAGAAGTGGTAACGAGGTGGAATTCAACCCTCTATATGCTTCAGAGGTTGGAGGAGCAGCAAAAGGCCATTCAAGCCTATACAACTGACCACGATATAGGAGGTGGAATGCACCTGTCTCAAGCGCAGTGGAGAATGATTTCAACGTTGTGCAAGGTTCTGCAACCTTTTGAACTTGCCACACGTGAAGTCAGTTCAGACACTGCCAGCCTGAGTCAGGTCATTCCCCTCATCAGGCTTTTGCAGAAGAAGCTGGAGACATTGAAGGAGGAGATAACACAGAGCGATTCCGCTAGGCATGTGGGACTTGTGGATGGAGCCCTTAATTCGCTTAACAAGGATTCACGGGTGGTCAATCTGTTGAAATCAGAGCACTACATTTTGGCCACCGTGCTCGATCCTAGATTTAAAACCTACCTTGGATCTCTCTTTCCGGCAGACACAAGTCTGCAAGGGTTCAAAGAACTGCTGGTGAGAAAATTGTCAAGTCAAGCGGAACGCGACCTGTCAACATCTCCTCCTTCACATTCTCCCGCAACTGGGGGTGCGAGGAAAAGGCTCAGAATTCCGAGCCCACCCGCTGGCGGTGATGCAGGGCAGTCTGGAGCGACTGCTGATGCTGACATCTGGTCCGGACTGAAGGACCTGCCAACGATTACGGACATGTTGTCTACTGTCACTGCATATGATTCTCTCACCATTGAAAGAATGGTGGAGGATTATATGAGTGACCGCATCCAAGTAGGCACGTCAGACAGTCCGTACGTATACTGGCAGGAAAAAGAGGCAATTTGGAGGCCCTTGCACAAACTGGCTTTATTCTACCTAAGTTGCCCTCCCACAAGTGTGTACTCCGAAAGAGTGTTTAGAGCCGCCGCTCACCTTGTCAGCAATCGGCGTACGAGGTTACTTCCAGAAAATGTGGAGAAGATGATGTTCATTAAAATTAATTATAATCAATTCCTCCATGGAGACATTCACCAGCAGCAATTGCCTCCACAAAGTACACAGGGAGCTGTGATGGTGGATTCCAGTGGGGACGAATTGATAATCTGTGAGGAGGGGGATGTACACGGTGATGAATCGGAGGATGATGATGAGGTGGACATCTTGCCTCTGTAGAGCCAGTTTGTGCAAGGAGAGATTAATTGCTTCTTTTTTGGTGGGGGTCCAAACCAACCCGTCATTTCAGTCACAGTCGTGTGGCAGACCCTGTCACTGAAATGATGGGTTGGTTAAAGTGTGCATGTCCTGTTTATACAACATAAGGGTGGGTGGGAGGGCCCAAGGACAATTCCATCTTGCACCTCTTTTTTCTTTCATTTTTCTTTGCGTCATGTGCTGTTTGGGGAGTGTTTTTTGGAAGGGCCATCCTGCGTGACACTGCAGTGACACTCCTAGATGGGCCAGGTGTTTGTGTCGGCCACTAGGGTCGCTTATCTTAGTCACACAGCTACCTCATTGCGCCTCTTTTTTTTCTTCTTTGCGTCATGTGCTGTTTGGGGAGTATTTTTTGGAAGGGCCATCCGGCCTGACACTGCAGTGCCACTCCTAGATGGGCCAGGTGTTTGTGTCGGCCACTAGGGTCGCTTAGCTTACTCACACAGCTACCTCATTGCGCCTTTTTTTTTCTTTGCGTCATGTGCTGTTTGGGGAGTGTTTTTTGGAAGGGCCATCCTGCGTGACACTGCAGTGCCACTCCTAGATGGGCCAGGTGTTTGTGTCGGCCACTTGGGTCGCTGAGCTTAGTCATCCAGCGTCCTTGGATGCAAATTTTAGGACTAAAAATAATATTGTGAGGTGTGAGGTGTTCAGAATAGACTGAAAATTAGTGGAAATTATGGTTATTGAGGTTAATAATACTTTGGGATCAAAATGACCCCAAATTCTATGATTTAAGCAGTTTTTTAGGGTTTTTTGAAAAAAACACCCGAATCCAAAACACACCCGAATCCGACAAAAAAAATTCGGTGAGGTTTTGCCAAAACGCGTTCGAACCCAAAACACGGCCACGGAACCGAACCCAAAACCAAAACACAAAACCCGAAAAATTTCCGGTGCACATCTCTAATTATGAACCGAATGTTGGTTCTTTAGAAAACAAGTTTGTGCTGGGTGTAATAAGAAGGGCAAAATCAGTTGGAAGCGTGACGCTAACAACTTAGTAAAAAATTTTAAGTCTTGGTTAAGGAGGGAAATAGGCCTATAAGAGTAGACTAAGGTTGGGTCCGCGTTAAAATCTGAAGGGGCTTTATGACCGTAAAGTATAGAATTATATACTCGCACAAGGTGGGGAGTATGTAAAGGTGACAATAATTTGTAGCAAGAGGCCGTAAACCCATCAGGGCCAGGGTTTTACCAGAGGGCAGTGACTCAATCACCATGTCAATTTCCAATTCTGTAAACGGGAAAGTTAACGAGTTCTTTTCAGATTGTGACAACGTTGGCAATACAGCCTGTTGCAAAAATGCCATATTCTCAGAAGGAGAGTCCGGAGGTGCCTGACAAAAAGTTTCAAAGTAAGATAAAAAGGCGTCTGCAATACGGGTGGGATCTGTGGTGACATTACTCTTATCCGTATTGATTGAAGAAATACTGTATATCTATGACCCAGGGAGGATTTAATTAAGTTGGCCAGTAGTTTGCCAGGGCGATTGCCCCACCGAAAAAAACTGTTTGTTTTTTTAATTGAAGAGACAGTTGGGCACATTCTGTTTCAATGGTATCACAGGCACTTTTGGCATCTTTATATAAAGACCTGTTTAAATCAGTTGGGTCTACCAACAATTGTAAGTATGAGGCAGAGACTACTCTAGCTGCCTGAAGGAGTGTTAAACTCAATTTCTTCTGAGAGGTTGCGTAAGCCATCATATGGCCCCGCAATACTGGTTTTGATGCCTGCCAAAACAAATTAATATCGTCACTGTGAATACCATTATCAGTAGTATAATTCTGGAAGGATTGGGACAAAACTTTTGGAAGTCCTCAGACGCAGCTAAGTAATTAGGAAAACGTTAAAGGAGGAGAGCCTGGGGGTATTTAATTTCACCTGTAACTTAATTGGAGGCTGATCGGACACCAAGATATCTGCAATAATCGTCTTATTAATTCTATGAAGCAAAAAATCAGACGTTAGCCAATAATCCAACCTAGAGAAGGCATTATGGGGGTGGGAGAAAAATGAATATTCTCTGGATACCGGGTTGAAATACCTCCATGGATCCACTAATCTAAGAGAGTCAATAAGCAAGAAAAGGATCGTTGGTGTACTGCGGGTACCACCTCTCTGTCTGGGACAACCTGACACATCCAATGAATCATCAAGGGCAACATTTAATCACCACCTAAAATCAATGAGCCATCAACCCAGGTATGCAAGTTATCAAAAATCACAGAAAAAAAATACAGAGTTAGGTCCAGGTGGGGCATACAAATAGGCCAAGGTGAAGGGTTCATTTTCAATCAACACTTTTAAGAATAGAAACCTCCCTTCAGGATTCATCCATTCAGCAGTTATTTTATAACCGAGGTATTTATTAAAAAGGATAAGTACATCCCCCGCTTTTTAGAGGTATAAGAAGCACTACAAAATTCCTGTATCCAAACATCCCTGAGCGTGTTGGGGTCTGAAGCCCGCTGGTGCATCTCCTGTAAGAAGGCAATATCTGGACGAAATTTCTTAAGGTGACTTAATACTTTTTTCCGTTTAATGGACGTATTCAATCCTTCCACATTCCATTATAATAGAGTAAGGGTATTTTTCATGGAAGAGAACTGCTCAAGTAACGACAATGGGTCTAGGGTCATCCTACACCCGTCCTGGGATACCCAATCACAGAAAATCCCAGTCTTGGAAACTCTCACCTGTCCCAGCGAGCAGGCGAGAGAGGAGGAGGCATAATATAGAAAAATGATATGTCTGTCATAATAAATACATGCAGCCCAGGAAGTGTGTACTAAACAACAATATGCAATAACAATAACCTGTCAGTGTTTAAACATTTTATCTGAACCCAAGATGACGACCCATCGGGACGTTCCAATATGAATATGTATCTGAAAAGATAAGAGCACTCAAAAAAAAAACAACAAACAAACGGGCAGCACATCCAGTGTGCGACCACTGAACAGGAACAAAAACTGTAATGAACTCAACCACCCCCACAATATCTATCTAAGAATTAAAGACTTGAATTGTAAAGATCAGAAGGCATAATAAAATAGGGCTTCAACAATACACTTATCGGCCGACAAACATCAGTCATTGCTGACCATTGCACAGTGCCGAGAAGCTGAAGTTAAGGAGCGGAGGAAGCTCTGTGCTGCTTTGGGAGCTGTCAGAGTAACGGCGGAACACGCGTGTGGGCAGCGTGTGTTCAGCGTGCTTCTATGTCCATGTCTAAAACACTATAATGTTTAGCCAGTTAATACTCTATTATGCATAGTTGAATTCAGGTATTACTGTGGGGTAGTAGGCAGAGGATTAGAGCAGTACATGGAGACTTATATTACCACTTAACAAACAGTAATACAGTGATAGGAGGATTATATAGCACTGTATAGGTTGCCAAACTTTTTGATAACATGTGACAAATAGATGGCAATATTACAAATCCTACATAGATATACCATATGTTAGTAGCATAGGCGTGCGCAGCTAATTTTATTAGGGGGTGCACCGCAGGAGGGGCGCGTCTAGCACTATGTTACATTCTAGCAGTAAAATCACATGGCTTAATCTAATTTCTCCCTAGTTCCTAATAATGAAGTAGATATAATACACCCCAGAGAAATAAAACGAAATATAATGGTGCGACCACTGGCCGGTACTGACTGTCCGCTATGGCATAATCCTGAGTGCTAGCTGCCGCTGCACCTTATCGCTGCTTACACTTCCCCAACCTATCCCTGACCCAGTGGCGGAACTAGAGAGTGGTGGGCCTAGCTGCATATGCATTCTCCACCCCACGCCCCTAAGCACCTACACCCTAATCTTGAGTGGGACATTCTGAGAAGTACAGGAGATTTAGGGGGCTGAACATTTGAGTTTTAATATAACAAAAGTAATGTTTAAAATATACACATGTGCCATCACACTCCTCATCTACAGGACACCAGCATTTGTCACACATAGTGCCCATATTTCACATTGTGCCACACGGTATGAGCCAAATTCACATTATGTCACACCGTATGAGCCGAAAAAACATTATGCCACAAGGTATGAGCCAAAATATATATTATGCCACACAGAATCAGCCGAAATTCACATTATGCCACGTTATGAGCCGAACATTCACATTATGCCCAGCGCCGGCCCTAATCAATTTAATTAGCATCTCACTGGCTCCGAACGCCTTTGCCTGATTGACAGGCAGAGGCGGTCGTGGGGCAGGAGGAGGCATGCCAATGGGGGGGAGGCGTAGTTGTACAGGCAGGGAGCTACTTGCCAGGTACAAAAGCATCACCGCCGTGCGATGTTCTGTACCTGTGCGTGGGGGGGGGGGGCAGGGCACCCCCCCCCCGAATGTCAGAGTAAATGATCGAAGCTGTCAGAGTAAATGATCTACGATCAACTCAACTCTGAATTACCCCCAGTGTTCCTCCTGCTCCTCATAGATCATGTATGCTGCAGCAGACTAGGAACAGAGGGGTGGGGTCAGAACTTTGGGGCCCCTGAGCCTCAGAACATGGCTGTACTCTTCGCATCTCCATGTTGCCGGGCCTGCTAACACACACAGACACACACACACACACACACACACACACACACACACACTGTCAAATACACTGACACAAACCTTATGTTCTCCTTCCTGACCAGGCTCCATGGGATGGCTGTTGTTGTTACAGAGCCACCTGGCCCAGCAAGAGAAAGCAGGGCTGTACAGTGCACACAGATTGCCGGGCTCAGGAAACGTTGGGGGCGTGGCCTAATCGTGGGTCCCGTGACCACGCCCACTTATAGAAAACCCTTTGAAATCAGCAGCAACTGGCCAGCCGGGGCAGGGAGAAGAGGCAGCGCAGCGGCGCACAGGACCTGCAGCAAGATGGGTTCACTCTACTGTTCTGTAGCAGGCATGGCGTGTGGGGGGTGCCGCACATTAGGGGGTGCCTGTGCGCACCAGGCACCCCCCGTGCGCACGCCTATGGTTAGTAGGATAAGCCTATGAATATTGGCCCTCATTCCGAGTTGTTCGCTCGCAAGCTGCTTTTAGCAGCATTGCACACGCTAAGCCGCCGCCTACTGGGAGTGAATCTTAGCTTATCAAAATTGTGAACGAAAGATTCGCAATATTGCGAAAAGACTTCTCTGTGCAGTTTCTGAGTAGCTCGAGACTTACTCTGCCAGTGCGATCAGTTCAGTGCTAGTCGTTCCTGGTTTGACGTCACAAACACACCCAGTGTTCGCCCAGACACTCCTCCGTTTCTCCAGCCACTCCCGCGTTTTTACCAGAAACGGTAGCGTTTTTTCAAACACTCCCATAAAACGGCCAGTTTCCACCCAGAAACACCCACTTCCTGTCAATCACATTACGATCTCCAGAACGAAGAAAAAACCTCGTAATGCCGTGAGTAAAATACCTAACTGCATAGCAAATTTACTTGGCGCAGTCGCAGTGCGAACATTACGCATGTGCAGTTAGCGGAAAATCGCTGCAATGCGAAGAAAATTACCGAGCGAACAACTCGGAATGACCACCATTGTGAGGCATCTGTGAGAAAATTGACCAAACATAGGTGCAACAAATGTTTCACTATTAACCTATAATACTATCCAAATGAATGCACAGATGCTGCAGTTGCCAATCTTCCTGATTACATGTAAGAAACAGATGGCAACAATATCAACCTAATACTGTGCACTTACAGGAGAAACTTATGAATGCTGTGTGATGTCTGAGATAAAATTTAGCAGACAAATGCAACAAATGTTTTAACATCAACACCTAGAATTATTCAATGAATACACAGTTGCTATGTGTTATTAGTGAGTTATAGTAATAAAACTTGTATTTAAACTAACACCACCTGTGAATATGCAGTACAAATAAAAACGTCTCCTATAATAATAATCTCTGGATAATTAAAGGTGATGCATGAGTCATTGATCTAGTGATACACCCATATTGAGGCATTACTACGTATAAGCTGAAGTGCATTACCTATTGGAAGTGGATTTAAAAGACTGATGCATTATTTACTGGTCCAATGATATACATAGATTTGAATGTGATTAGTTGAGAAGGTGTTACTAGTCCTAAATAATGAGGGTGCTTCTCCTCTAAGGAGAATGAATATAATAAACAACTCTCACCATATTCATTTCTCGGCGCAGTTAGTATGACTATAGGAATATTGTAAATTATGTGTGTGACAAATCAATAGTGGCTAGAGCGTCCTCTATTTAAATTGGATGCAATAATAATTATCTCACTCCATCTGGTCTATATCTAATATAGAGTTTATATCCAGTATTGTACTGCCAATTTTAGTACCTACACTCTCCAATTTCTTTACTGCATTACTATAATGTTCACATACACTAATCGAGTGTGAATGTCCCACTAGAGTGTAAAGTATACAAGTGTAAGCTCCCATAAAATTATTATTTATTATTGAATATTCAGATTACCATTGGGAGACAAAGTGTGGGTGAACAAAGTAATACAAGATTACTGGCTTAATGCATGATAAATGTCACATTTATTTGGACATTAGAATAAAACACGTGGACACACATTTTTAATCTTTATTCACTTTTATTAACATTCATTGCACCTGTGTATGTTTTGTCTATGTCAATAATGTTAACCTCTATGTTTCGCCCCAACTCGTAGTTTAAACATGATAATTTCACATTAATTTTTATGATAATAATAATAAAAGTTAAGTTTTAAGTGGATGTGACAATCAGATCACTCCTCTTCGTGTGCACCGACAATACAGTCTTTTTTCCTCTCTTTCCCTCTGCTTTGGGAGAACCAAAGTAGAAAGGCTTTCCGCCATGAATTACCCTCAGCTTGGCCGGGTAAAGAAGGGCAAAACGAATATTCTTCGCAAAGAGTTCCTTACAAAGTGTAGAGAATTTTCGATGCTTGGCAGAGACTTCAAAGGAAAAATCTTGGAACAGCAAAATCCAGGAGTCCTCATAGCATAGAGAAGTAGATTTACAATAGGCCTCCAGCAATATCACCCTATCAAGGTAATTCAATAATTTGAAGACAACTGGTCTCGGACATTGATTAGGGGTCTGACGGTCGGTACCGACTTGGTGTGCCCGTTCCACCAAGAAAAGGACATCAGAGGAAACATCCAAAGTATTCGGAAGCCTGGAAGAAACTAATGAAAGGAGTTCTTTAGGTTTAACACTTTCCCTTAAGCCAATAAATTGCAGATTATTTCTCCTGTTCCGATGTTCAAGATCCTCAACCTTGTCATGAAGTGAAGTAATGGTGGCCTCCCAAGAATGTAGTATAGGGTATCTGTTTGGATGGTCGACCATGTTATGGTCGACAGTCATTAGGTCAACCGCTATTGGTCAACATTGACATGTTTGACAGGAACAAATGGGCGACACATGAAAATGGTCGACACCAGACAGGTCGACACATGAAAAAGTCGACATGGCTTATTTAAAAAAAAAAAGATTTTTAACTTTTTCATACTTTACCATCCATGTGGGCAACAATTGGAAACGATAACCTGTGCCGAGTGCATCAGTAGCAGAGCGAGGCACCGTGCCCGCAGCATGGTGAGAGAAGCAAGCCATGCAAGGGGACGCGGTACACTAATTGGGGTTCCTGGTCATGTTACGGAAAAAATGACACCAAAAACTGTTAAAAATCCATATTGATCTTTTAATGTGTCGACATGTCCTATGTCGACCATTTTCATGTGCTATTAGTTCATGTCGACCATATCTATGTCGACCAATAATGGTCGACCTAATGAACCTTAACATGGTCGACCATTCATACCAGTAGTATAGATTTTACTTCGTAAAGGTCATCTTCCAAGGCAGATATCCTATCTTCAGCTTCAATCAATCTCTTAGTATGCTGTGACAGCTGTGAGGTTACGTTATTAATTACCTCTGTTAGGGGAGCCAATTTAGTATCCATCAGGGGAGATAGAATGTCAGAGATCTCCTTAGCCCTCTGTGCAGGGGAAGAATACAAGGCATCTGTATTGTCACCGCCCATTGACGATGCAGGAGAAGAAGTTGCATCAAGTACTGAGGATTTATCTTTGGATTTGCCAGTTTGGGAGCCCCTAGGGTAGTAAGGGGTTTTAGCCACATATTTCTCCATAACACAAAGCACAGAGTTGACGTCACAGTAGAAGATAAATATCAGAATATCAATAAGCAAAGAGGCAAATTCACAAATGAAGGTCAGCAGAAGGGCAGGATTTCGACTACTGGCGGAGAAGAACAGAGTAATATCAGCAATCCTGTATAGAAGCAAAAATACGTACTAAAGGATTGCACTATATTTCCGTGGAAAACCAGCAGCTTAGGAAGTGGTGAAGCTCCAAAATCCTGGAATGTCTAGGAAGAAAAGGGTGTCTTGGTAGTGTAAGGCATTATACAGGGGTCCCCTCAGCAGGAGATAGTGATGTCACTGCAGGGAAACCAGTTCCCACTAACTCAGTGTGTAGCTGCGCAGTCCACGCTGCAGCCCTGATCCTGGGCCAGTATGCAGGTAATGGCAGGAGAGGGACAAAGGCACAGGAGCCTTCAATGCAGCCTAGCTGGCATGAATCTGATAGAACTTCTCAGTCTGTTTCTATCAGCTGCTGCCGGCGCCTCAGCATAGCACCCGACAAGCAGCAAGTCAGGATGGAGAGCCGGGCTGCTGGAATAAATGCGGCTAATCAGGATGGAGAGCGGGGCCGCCGATCTCAATGCAACCTGTCAGGATGGAGAGCGGGACCGCGTGCAGCACGATGGTGGCCGCAGGAGGCGTTTCGACAATGCGGAGCTGGAGTCCGGTGTAACTATAGGAGCAGGGTGCCAGTCCTCAGCGAGGACACTTGCCGCACCGATCCCAAGCACAGGAGAGGGTGCGGGGGGGCGCAGTAACGGCAGGAATGCTCCAAAAAGCTGACTCAGAGACATCGCGGCCCAGAAGCTCACATAAAACACGTCCTCAATACAAGGCATGCTCAACGGAAGTCCTCAAGTGGTTAATTCTTAACGTCTGCAACCAGCTATCCTTACCTGCTGCACACTGTTCAACGTGCAATGAATTCACCAAATTGTGTACTGAACACTTCACCTATATGCGTATCCACCACTGGATCAAATCTGGTCTGCTTTGGACACAGAGTTCTATTGGGCCTCTGCCATTATATTTAATAGCTCAGCTTACTAAAGGTAATATTAAGGGTTCAATTGCTTTTTGGTATTCTTCAATATTGAGCTTTTACCCAGATGATAAATCTAAAACCCAACTACAATGGAAAGCAGAGGATAATACTACAGTACATTTACAATTAAACAATGGGAAACAATTATCTCAATGCACATTTTGGGGGGAATTCAATTGTTTGAAAAGTCAGTTGGATGTCTGTTTTTTCCCCATCTAATAGACAGGAACAAACAGACACCCAACCGACTTTTCAAACAATTGAATTCCACCCTTTATGTCTACACTGAATTATAATTTAAAGTATTCCATAGATTGTATCTTACTCCAGTAATACTTCATAAGATGTGGTCATCACAATCTAAATTTTGTTGGAGGAAGTGCACAGCCCAAGGTGGTTATTACATATCTGTTGGTCTTCTCAATGTATCCAATAACTTTGGGACAAGATGTTTAAATTAATTTCTAAAGTTATAGATTATATAATACAACCCTCTCCATTAATTGCCCTGCTTCGAGCCTATGCCATAGATATTCCAAAACAACAGTATGTAGTAGGTCAAATACTAATAGCTATTAAAGTTCAATAGCTAGATAATGGAAAAAAAACCTCACCATCTCCACTAAGTACATGTATAGCTACTCTAAGGTACAGTTTGCCTATAAGATGGAGACATTGGGAATTCCACAGCCACTGCCAGACTTACCACTCTGTTACATGGCTTGGTTGGCATAGATTTATTAGTGGTCAAGAAGAAGATGATCTCCTTAAGACTGTGCCTTCACCAACATCTGGGGATCTTCTATAATCTTTAGTTTATGCAGTTGATATGTTCTGTCTGTAAAGTTTAGAGAATATGCCTAATGGTGTTTACATACTGTAACTGCATTTTATGTGTTAAAGATTGCATTGTGGCTCTTTATTCATTTGTTAATTATCTTTTCCTTTTTCTGTATACTTTTGTCCATATTATTTATTTGCAAAAATGTATAAAAAAATAAACTATTATGGAAAGAAAGTGACTAGCTGGTGCTGCTGGATGTCACCCAGAGGCATCACTTACTTTAAGTACACCCGGTGCAGCTCCGGGAAAAGGGGCGGGACCTTACAGGAGGGGGCGTAGCTTCATGTCCCAACCACCGTTTTTTCATCACTCCGGCGGTTCAGGAGGTGGGGCTGCCCTCCGGGGATAGCCGTGGCTGCAGTACTGGCCCCTACACAGTGTCAGGAGCCGAGTGCGGCACATAATGTAACAGTGCAGCACTCGGTTCCTATCACTGAGCAGGAAATGGCATTTTGGTGACACCACTCGGCGGGTGACACCTGGATGCGGGCCGCACCCCCATTGTGACGCCACTGCTGTCACCATCATTGTGTGTAGTTGCACCAGCATACCAGCACCCACAAGACACGTGTTTCCAGGCAGGCATATCTGCCTTCAGGGTAGAGATAATTTTAAGCAAGAAAAAATTACCCTTCTGATTCAATCAGTCAGGTAACAAACTTCTTAGGGGGGCACACTTATACCAGAATTATGGCTGTTAAACTTTTATTGATCCATCTTAAAAAAGACTACAGACAAGACAACATAAAATACACATATGTGGCAGTGATATTTTTATATCACCTCATGTGTATGGATCAGGGTGGTGTAAATTACTTCATCCCCCTATTTTAGGTCATGAGATAATTTGATTAGCTAATAGTTTTAATAATCTACACTTTGCAATTAGTGGTCGCACATAGGACTAACCACACTGAGAATAAGTTTTGCTTATTAAAGCTTGGTGAATATTATTTATATATTGCGTATACTGTACATTCCATCACTCCTGGGTATAGTCTACTGCAGTGGTTCTCAACCTCGGTCCTCAAGTACCCCCCAACAGTTCATGTTTTCCAGGTCTCCACACAGGATTGCAAGTGAAATAATTTGCTCCACCTGTGAGTCTTTAAAAATGTGTCAGTGAGTAATGAATACACATGTTCAACTGCTAGGTGACCTGGATAACAAGAACTGATGGGGGTACTTGAGGACCAAGCTTGGGAACCACTGGTCTACTGTATGGGAAATATATATATATGGATTTGATCCTGAACAAAGAGGTTTTTGAGAACTTCTAGGACTGCATCGTCCTGGATAGTCCTGAGCGATTTTAATTAATCACCTCACATCCACAATTATTGGTACATGTTTTTACTGTATAAGACCCTTTAATCATAGGGAGATTCCAAATTGGTACAGTAGTATTAACCTAGTAGTGTGCTGCAGACACACCTATTCCAATTTGGATATCCAACAGCAAAAAAAGTTTTATGTGTTGAGCAATGAGCATGCAACATTTCTGACTTACGTTTGCCAGCCATAACAATCTTGCAATACAGTATGTAACACCTGGTTCCAACATTCACTCACATCTCTACTTTGTACTTCATGGTAAAATGATGAAACTAGTTTTTATGTCAATCAAAGGTTGCCTTCTCATTAAACTTGACCCAGCCTACAACATGTCTGCTTCCATGTCAGTAGGTGGAGGCCAAACACCCATGCAAGGATCGATAAAATCCATATCCCATTAGACTGTAACCTTTTAAGTTGGCTCAATGTGTCTTAAGGTGGGTACACACTAGAGCGATGTCGGCACGACATGCCGTATTGTAACGACATATCACTTACATCGCTCAGTGTGTATGGGTGATATGCACACTCCCATGGTTGCAAATGACATTGCTAGGTCTGATGTGCTGCACATCAAACCTAGCAATATCGCTAGCGTCCTTGATTATGCTAATGAAGGATGGAACATGATCGTTCTGTCCTTCATTAACATCATACCAATGTGTGCGGGCAATCCCCGATGACGTGCTTTCTTTCCAATGTCGTTTCAGTATGTAACCAGTTTTAATGATTTTTTATTGTGATGTTCCTGATAATTTATACATGGTCTTACGGAACCGTCCTTCCTCGTTACAAAGAAAAATTAAAGATTGAAGCTAAAGCTGTAGAAAAAAAATTTCTTAAGGTTTCTATCTAAATAACTATCTAACGCTTTAAGGAGGAATATATGCGACCAAGAGCTGGCGATACCCACCCCTGGAGCCGCCACTGCTTGGCACACAAAACAACAAGTTTTTTATAAAACAATCTTCAGGTCAAGGCACATATTTATGTTTCAGTATTATGGTAACTCTGCATTAACAGTCTTTTACTAACCGCAGTTGCTACTAACCATAGATACACAATTCATTCAACACATTTTGCCCAGTAACTTTGTGAGCAAGTCACATAGTTACACCCCTCATTGCCCTGGCATAGGAGATGGCAGCATTTAATGGGGAGACGCCTTGCTAAGTGATTTCACACGTCTAAGATGTTTGGGAAAGAATAAAATACATATATCGGGCTTAGAAGGACCCCACAATCACTGACATTTGGAGGAGTAATAAGTGCACATCTGATTGCATGCTAAGGACACGCTTTCATATTGATTGTGGAACAGTCCAGACATAAGTGCGATGCACACCTGCTTGCATGTTAGTGAATCCAGCAGGAAATCTGCATGGTGGAATGCATAAAAGTATCAGCTCAACTCAGTTATCACTTTAGGATCAACTGTTTCATTCATTTCATCTCCCAGTATTCAGGTGCATTTACAGTATGTGCCTAGCTCGTGCTCAGCAAGGCAATCCCTTATCTACCATCAGGGCCGGCGACAGGGGTAGTCAAAGGGGACACCTGTATCGGGCCCCAAGACTAAGAGGGGCCCCAGGGATACACCACTTAGTGGCCGGCAGTTATGTTAGTCATCTTGTCCAGATAGGGCAGCGACCTGTAGAGAGTGACAGGAGCCTCTCACACACAGTGACTGTGTGGCGCGAGTGTGCACCCGCTCTTCCGGGTCCAGCTCAGTAATGGGACATGGCAGCTCCCCTGACCAGGATTCCCGTGCCCTGTGCCGGCCTCTTCTGGAGGGGTGTGAGGTCTGCATGGTACCTGCTGTGCAGTGTTCGGGTCTAGGTACTGGGGAGTGCAGCGCAGGTGAGTCTTTCCTCATGTTAAGAGTGGCTTATATATAATCTGAGGGGGTCCCAGAGACAACACTGTACCGGGCCCCAAGATTTCTGTTGCCAGCCCTGTCTACCATTATATAATATGTTAAATGATGTGACCCCACAGATGTCTCAATCTTGGTCCACAAATCTATGCATTTCCATAACAAAAAATACGCCTTGATACACAAAATGGCATTTGTGCTATGTATCCTAAATGATGAGCTTTTGTAAATTAGCCTTAATTAAAATATTTTGGGGCTTATTCAATGAATTGTGATGGTCCCAAGGTGCCTTCCCTATGTTTGGCAAAGACACATCACATCCTGTAGCAGCAATGCATTTTGTTAAAGTAAACTGAAGGTGGCCATCCACTGTATGGAAGAACGAGGGTCTGTGACTGAATTATGGGGGTGAATGTGGTCACAGAGCAGCATAAAGTGACACATGGATTTATACATAGTTCACGTAGAAGGAGTCATATGACTAAATGACTTTGCCATCTGAAAGAGATGCAGTTCTAGGGTTGGCATAGAGTAAAACATATTCTCACCTGCACTGATTCTTGATCTTCTCAGGATGAACGCTGATATACGGAGATACAGGCTTATCCACAAATGATCCAAATCCAAATCGAATGTCATTAGAAAAGTCTGCCATTTTCTGGAATAAGTCAAATCCAATGGAATTAAGTTTTTTTATACTTTTCCCCATTGAAGCAGAGACGTCAACCAAATAATAGATATCCACAGGATATTTCTCCAGGCGGTGTACTTTTAGCATGAAGCTTACTTTAGTACCTGGGCAAAAGAGAAAAGTACAACTTAGGCAAAAATGCAACCGTCAACACACATGATGATAATTTATTCTAATATTTTATTTATATACAGTAGCACTTTTCTCCAAAGGAGAAAATAATTTCATCTGCACTAATACTGGTAACTTAGGGGGTGATTCAGAGCTGTTCATAGATGTGCTAAATTTAGTGTGCCTGCATTGTCCGGACCTTGCCCCACCAACGGCGTTCTAACGCCATTGGCATGCCCCCTCCCACTCCGCGACCACCTCTGCCTGTCAATCAGGCAGAGGCAATTGCACCAGTGAGATGCTTTCGCATCTCACTGGGTCTCACTGGGTGTGCAACACTAGACAAAGGGCTTCAGACTGCGATCACTGCTGTCGCAGCGATTGGGTCGGAATTAGGCCCTGAGTCAGCATCTCCAAATTAGTTAGCACGACAATTGCTTGTCTGGGACTTGTGGTTCCACAGAGACTTCTATAAATAGAGACTGTGTATTTATGAATTGAGAATGTGTACAGTATCTAATGTTCATATGAACCTCTAATACCACTTTCAGACAGAAGCCAGGGCTTGGACCCTGTCGCTGTCCAAGTTTTGAACATGTGTTGGACCCAGGTCACAGCTCCTACTGAACCCAGGTCATAGTGCTGGCCAGGAGGCTGCACGGTCTGCGTCCCAGGACTTCGTTCAGCACCCTGCTTGCAAGTGCCAGCAGCAGTATCGCCCTGCACACCATCTGCCTGCCAGAGCAAAAAGCATGGTCCCAGTAATGTCAGAATCATCAGAATCAGCTTTATTGGCCAGGTATACTTGCGTATACTGGGAATTTGTCTTCGGTTTGCTATACAACAGCCAAGTAGGTAACAAATAAGCAGGTGGGGGCGGCAAGTAAAGTCATACAGATAGGTATACCGTAGGGACACAAGTTAGTTACATTTACGTCTAGTCAGCCAATGTTCAGGAGTTCAGCGGGCGGACTTGCTAATTAATTAGCGGGAACCATTGTTAAGAAGAACATATACACCTAAGAGGTACATGAAAACCACGCCTGTCACAAAAATAAATCAGACAATTTGCCCAGTGCCATAAATATAATTAATTATAAAAGTGACATCATACTCTTCCATAAATTAATTTAAAAAAAAAAAAACATTTCTTTAGCACTTTACCATTATAAGGTTAAAAAATGTTCTTGACCTGATGTAGAGAAAATAAACTACAGTACAGGAAAGATTCCCATAAAAGCCAGCTCACTGCAAGAAAGTACTGAGACTAGCCAAGATTGTTTATGCTATTTATCAAAGAGTGACTCTTAGCAGCTGAACAGCTTTAACACTAATAAACTGAGCTATGTGCAAACACGGATAACCTGACAATGCTCATTGTGGATGTAACCCATGGAATGCTGGGGTAAATAACAAGGCCTTTCAGTGCAGATGATTGAGCATGTTAGAGAGTTCCACCTGAACTGTGGTCAGTCACTATGGGACAGCAGTGTATACATAATTAGGGATCATTCATCCCTGAGCAGAAGTATCTTGTATAGTATGTGATGATGGATGGAATGATAAGGCAAGCATTAACGTTATGTTATGCTGCATTGACTGAGATCAGTAAGTTTGGTCTAGGTGTAGGAATTTGGTAAAATATCATCTAACATGCAGAAAGAGAGGAATCTAAATGTGCAGATGGTCAAAACAGGTTGGGATCGGGTGACCGGGGGTCGGGATCCCGGTGGTCAACATACCGACACTGGGATCCCGACCGCCAATATGCTGACAGGGGAGAGAGCGCAATGAAGACCCTTGCCCATTGCGGGCTCGCTGCAGGCTCGCGCCCACTCTATGGGGTAAATTTACTAAGATGGGAATTCTATTTAAGATGGGATGTTGCCCATAGCAACCAATCAGATTCCAGGTATTATCTTCTAATCTAGAAGGTGCTAGATAAATGAGAAGTAGAATCTGATTGGTTGCTATGGGCAACATCCCATCTTAAATAGAACTCCCATCTCAGTACAGTTACCCCTAAGGGTGTCGTGGACACCCACGAGTGGGAATAGTTCTGGGCCCCCTGATGAGTGATGTTACTCAGGAGCAAATTTACTGTATTGAGATCATTTATTGCGTGCTGAGAAGATGTGCCTTACACGAGAATCTATGCTGAATGTCAGTGATGGTTCTCTGTCTACTGTTGTCCCATGCTGCTTGTATTTGTGTATAAGGGGAGTGGCATTTGTGTTATTAATGGATATTTGACGTCTTTATCCCAGTATGTTGTGTTACTGTGATAATCTAATGGGACTTGTAGTTGAGTAGCTTGTGGTGTTTATTAGGGTTCTGTATGGCATGGCTAGTGTGTCTGTGCTTATAGGGAGATGTACTGTATCAAACCTTCTGGAGAGGATAGATGGAGAAATTGCCCATAGCAACAAGTCAGCTTTCAGCTATCATTGTATAGAACGTACTTGATAAATGATAGCTAGAAGCTGATTGGATGGATATGATATGATAGATGTTTAGTACGGGATGTGGTTACAATCCCGGAAGTCGGGGTGCAGGCAATCATGTGATAAACACCGGATTCCCGACACCACTCGGAAACCCAAAGCCAGACTTCCCTAAGATTAGTATTGGGGTCACTGTTAGGGTTAGGGCTGGGGGGGGGGGAGGGGTAGGGTTAGACACTGGAGAGAGGGTTAGTCATAGCCGCTTCTCCCAAGGTCTTAGCCCAAGCCGACAACCCCTGAATCTTAGCCCTAGCCACCCCCCTAAGCGGGTTAGGATTAGAGTCGGGGACAGCGGAGGGGTAAAATAATTACACCGTCTCCTTTTGGCGTTCTCATTGTCGGGATGCCAGTGTCGGTCATGTGACCATCGGCATCCCAACCACCGGTAAATTGCATCACACCATTAGGTCTAGGTGGTGGCACTGTGTTTCACCCAATATTTGTCTTATATTTCTTTATGCTTGTTAAGAAGCTCTGAGTTGATATGTGGCCTGCCTTTAGAATTCTGTCTTTCCAGAATTCATCCATTACCCTCTGGATAAACAGACAACTGCAGAGAAATGACAGCAGATCCTTTGTATGGCTGGTTAGAGAGCTACTAGGGCTGTTTTATTTAGCAAAGCAGAATTTAGAGGTGAGTGAGTTGGTATCCGTTTGGATGGTCGACCATGTTAAGGTCGACCACTATTGGCCTACGTTGAAATGGTCCACATGGACATATGGTCAACACATGAAAATTGTTGACACAAGACATGCCGACACATGAAAAGGTCGCCGTGGCTTTTTCATACTTTACCATCCACGTGGACTACGATTGGGAATGGTAACCTGTGCAGAGCGCAGCGGTAGTGGAGCGAGGCACCTTGCCCGCGCTCGCCATGCAAGCGGATGTGGTATACTAATTGGGGTTCATGCTCATGTTACAGAAAAAATGACACCAAAAACAGTAAAAAAAAATCCATGTCGACCTTTTTTATGTGTTGACCTGCCCTGTGTCGACCATTTTCATGTGTCAACTATTAGTCCATGTCGACCAATAGAGGTCGACCTAATGTCAACCTTAACATGGTCGACCACTCATACCAGAAGTGAGTGAGTTGTAGTGTAACTCATCACTGTTTCACAGAGATGCAAAGTTCTGGTGACTCAAATCTGATTTTGCCTTGTCATTCGCAGTGTATTTATAAATTTAGCAGAATTAAAATCTATAAATAAAGGTGCGAGAATGACACAGTCATATCATTCTGCTCTGTGCTATGCTTGGGGCAGGGCTAGGAATTCTGGGTAGGAGGAATTCCGCTCCAAACACTCATGGCAAAATTCCCTCCAGACAATTCCCACTCAAATGTATAATAAGGCAAATACAGTAATGAACATTTGGCTCCCAAAGTATGTGAATGACTTAGAAAACAAAATCATGAATTATTCCACACAGTAAGTATCCTGTTGTGAAGCTTATATAGCTTTATTTTTCATATAGTATATTATTATCATTGTCATTAATGTAACACTAAAACACAAAGGGGGAGATTCATATGTTGGAAAAGTCAGTTGGGACTATTTTTTCCTATCTGATAGACAGGAAAAAACAGACACCCAACCGACTTTTCAAACATTTGAATTCCAGCCAAAGACTCTAGTATTCTTACTGTATATGGACACTTACACATTTGGATACTGAGCATGGGATAAATATTTTTAAATATAAATCTAAACTTTTATTCAATATTATTTAAATATGATGGGAGGCGCAATATAAATAAACTCTACTGTACAGTGAAGATAAACTGGAGAGACATACAACAAAAATTGTGAAATAACATTGTCAAAATTTACACTAAGGGGCATATTTATCACAATCTGTAGATGGAATGTGATAAATCCAAACAAATCCGCAATGCAATAACTGAATACAGATATGCCGCTTAGTGCCAGCAGGGATGTGAGCTGTCTTGTCTAAATAGGGCAGTTGACTGTAGGCGGTATGGCCGCAGCCTCAGATTGACAGGAGCCTTTCACACACAGGACTGTGCCGCACCAGTGTGCACACGCACTTTTGAGTTCAGCTCTGTTGCACGCAGTTATGGGACATGGGGCTGTATGGTACCTGCTGTGCAGTGTTCGGGTAGGGATACTGGGAAGTGTAACACTGGTGAGTCTCTCCCCGGGATAAGAGTGTCTTGGTGAGGGGACAGATGGCTATGGGATGAGGTGGGGGAGCTGGGAATGCAGCAGGGAATCATTGGGGAGAGACAGACTGTGGTGTGTGAGAGGGAAGATGGGGTGATATACATATTTATATATGTGTTAAAATAAATAAATATATATGTATATATATATATATATATATACTGTATATATATATATATATATATATATATATATATATGGTAGCGTCTAGTTTCCCTTCGTGGAGAGGACCTTTCCCATAAACCCCTGGGTCCATGTCACAAAGTATGTGGAATAGTAACCTGTGGCGAGCGAAGTGAGACTTCGAGCCCGAAGCGCGGCAAGCAAATCGAGCCCGCAAGGGTCCAATGGTGCATAGAAATAAAACAAAACCTCAAACGAATGGAGAACGGAGAAAACATTTAGGTGCTGTAAGGGCGGAAGTTCTCTCCTGCCCTCTCGTTATGTCACTTCCAGGTCCTGATCACGAAGGGAACATAGACACAATCACACACACACACACACACACACACACACACACACACACACACACACACACACACACACACACATATATATCTACATGTCCCTGCATGTCCTGCCACATAATATAGTTTCTCAGCAGGTAACCTACCACTGGGCGCATAACCCACCTGTATAAAAATGCAAAAAGTGCATAAACCTTTCAGCTGAAGCTCCCACTGCTGCAAACCTACACATCTAGAAAATGTATTACAGATGAACGTAAAGCATAGCAAAATATAATTGAATTAAAATGGCATTTGTACATTGCTGGTTTTAACATTAAGAAAGTTTGCACATAGTGGAATTTTAAACTGGGCATCTGATTGTGGCTGAAAGCAGAGTGTTTTTACTGGCAGTGAAAATAAAGTTATTTTAACATAACTGTTGAATTGCATCACTGAGCACCTGGCAGTCTAGCTCTGAGTATGCGTATGATCATAGAGAAGTTTTATTTCACAGAGATTTGTATTCTTTTTCAATCTGATAAAATACACTATACTGATATTATTAATGCTATGGAAACCTTAGTTCTGAGTAACTGGGGTCACCTGCAGAGCATATTAAAATAAAATCTGAAGAGGCTGAATCTTTGGGCACGGAGACTACAGTGTCAGTTTTTGCCAACATACCCACTCATGCGTTTCAATAGCACTGGGCATAGCACTTGATAATTCGGCCCCAAAAAGTCTAGACTTTTCATTACCTAAAGTACACAGCGTTTTCAGCTATAGAAAACCTAAGAGAATAATTTGAGTGAATATTTTCCATTATTTCATTGACATGTTATTTTAGGCCTTTTAATAGGTTGTTTTTATGATGTCATATTCCTTTAGGCAATTAGTCGTATAAGTGTAAATTGCTAACTGGGCAGTGCCATTATAGGCTCTCTGGAGAGCTTAGAAGTAATTGAACCTTCTGAGAAACCTGCTGCACAGGAGTCACTACATACATGCATACAGTACACATGTGTAACAGATTTTGGAGTTGGTGCAGAATTGTGTAGTGCATCTTGTATGATCTCCCACCATGCAGAAACAGGACAGTAGGCGCATGCATATGCACCCACGCAGTTTTGTATAAATCGGCCATGTGCGCCTATTTGCACTCGAAGAGGTGAGTTGGAGACGTTCTAATATTAGGCAAGAACAGCGTGGTATGTCCGTGTAATTATAAAAAGATGCAGACTGGGACAAAGAAACATATATATGCCTGAGAAAGCTGTATTCTTTGCTAGTGCGTGGTGCAGGTGTATATAGGGGACGATGATGGGGATCATGGTAATCAGCACCAGTAAACCACTTGTAAATGACTATTTACTAATGCACTGGTGGTACTGATTGGTGAGTTCTCCTTTGCTGAGGCAGAGATTGGGCTTCTGTGGGCATATGCGTTTAAGCAAAACTCTTTCTTCATACATGAGCTGGGAGTTTTAGTTATTTATGCTGAAGTTTACACACCACCATACTATATAGCCAATATATCTCCATGTAGGATAAAATGAGACGGAATAGCAAATATACCTCCATATAGTCGGTACTGTAACACATACCCTATATACCTCCATATACGCCAACACATGGCCTACAATATATACTGTATATGCATCTACATAGCCTATATACCACCATATAGCCCATATTCCTCTATGTACCATGACAAGCCACCAGATAACCCAGCCTCCATATAGTCTGTATAGCACAACTTACCCTATATACCTACATATGTCCTTACATGTCAACACATAACCTACGTACACACATCCACAAAGCCTACAAACCATAACACAGTCAATAGACTTCCATGTAATGTAACATGTCTCCAGAAAGCCAATACACCTCCATATAGGTTTGCATACAACATACACTATATACCTCCATATGCCCTTACATGCCAACACATAGTCAATATGAACCTATGCGGATGAAAATACATAAGAAAGCCTTATGTATTTATGTAAACAGCCTCAAACACCAACATATAGCCAATATTTCCATACTGTCTCACATGCCAACAGGTAGCCAATATCTAAATAGGAAAAAAAATATATAGACAGCGCTAACAGATTTCTTATTAAAATATTTCTGTTTTTTTTTTCATAAAGTTTTATAAAATATAGACAATCTCCTTTTCTTACCCTGAATAAAGATATTAATATCTAAAAAAACATGGCAATGTTATATAATAACAATAATAGCACACACAACTATATGCTCTATTGTGTGATGTATCTCCTTTCCACAAAACACCCACAGCAGTCAGCTGGATACAATTAGCTCACACTTTAATGCTTCAATGTTACAAACGTGTCCAAATCTCCTATTCAGATACTTAGTTGCTCTTTCGGCTCAAAAGCCAGACAAGGTGATCATTTTATTAGACTTCTATAACAGAGCAGTTGTCGCAAAGTCTCTTATTAGAGTATAAACTAATATTCACATGTACATATTTTTAAACACACTGATCCTTGTTTCCAGACAAATTGAATTGAAAGACAGTCTCAATTGTTATTCTCTCCCATTGAGAGTAATGATAATAAGATTTTACTTACCGATAAATCTATTTCTCGTAGTCCGTAGTGGATGCTGGGACTCCGTAAGGACCATGGGGAATAGCGGCTCCGCAGGAGACAGGGCACAAGAATAAAAGCTTTAGGATCAGGTGGTGTGCACTGGCTCCTCCCCCTATGACCCTCCTCCAAGCCTCAGTTAGAATACTGTGCCCGGACGAGCGTACATAATAAGGAAGGATATTGAATCCCGGGTAAGACTCATACCAGCCACACCAATCACACCGTACAACTCGTGATCTGAACCCAGTGAACAGTATGATAGAACGAAAAAGAGCCTCTGAAAAGATGGCTCCCAACAATAATAACCCAAATTTTTGTAACAATAACTATATACAAGTATTGCAGACAATCCGCACTTGGGATGGGCGCCCAGCATCCACTACGGACTACGAGAAATAGATTTATCGGTAAGTAAAATCTTATTTTCTCTGACGTCCTAGTGGATGCTGGGACTCCGTAAGGACCATGGGGATTATACCAAAGCTCCCAAACGGGCGGGAGAGTGCGGATGACTCTGCAGCACCGAATGAGAGAACTCCAGGTCCTCCTCAGCCAGGGTATCAAATTTGTAGAATTTAGCAAACGTGTTTGCCCCTGACCAAGTAGCTGCTCGGCAAAGTTGTAAAGCCGAGACCCCTCGGGCAGCCGCCCAAGATGAACCCACTTTCCTTGTGGAATGGGCTTTTACCGATTTTGGCTGTGGCAGGCCTGCCACCGAATGTGCAAGCTGAATTGTACTACAAATCCAACGAGCAATCGTCTGCTTAGAAGCTGGAGCACCCAATTTGTTGGGTGCATACAGGATAAACAGCGAGTCAGATTTTCTGACTCCAGCCGTCCTGGAAACATATATTTTCAGGGCCCTGACCACGTCAAGCAACTTGGAGTCCTCCAAGTCCTTAGTAGCCGCAGGTACCACAATAGGTTGGTTCATGTGAAATGCAGAAACCACCTTAGGTAGAAATTGAGGACGAGTCCTCAATTCTGCCCTGTCAGAATGAAATATTAAGTAAGGGCTTTTATATGATAAAGCCGCCAATTCTGACACACGCCTGGCTGAAGCCAGGGCTAACAGCATCGTCACCTTCCATGTGAGATATTTTAAGTCCACAGTGGTGAGTGGTTCAAACCAATGTGATTTTAGGAATCCCAAAACTACATTGAGATCCCAAGGTGCCACTGGAAGCACAAAAGGAGGCTGTATATGCAGTACTCCCTTGACAAACGTCTGAACTTCAGGAACAGAAGCCAGTTCTTTTTGGAAGAATATTGACAGGGCCGAAATTTGAACCTTAATGGACCCTAATTTTAGGCCCATAGACAGTCCTGTTTGCAGGAAATGGAGGAAACGACCCAGTTGAAATTCCTCTGTAGGGGCCTTCCTGGCCTCACACCACGCAACATATTTTCGCCAAATGCGGTGATAATGTTTTGCGGTTACATCCTTCCTGGCCTTGACCAGGGTAGGGATGACTTCATCTGGAATGCCTTTTTCCTTCAGGATCCGGCGTTCAACCGCCATGCCGTCAAACGCAGCCGCGGTAAGTCTTGGAACAGACAAGGCCCCTGCTGGAGCAGGTCCTTTCTTAGAGGTAGAGGCCATGGTTCGTCCGTGAGCATCTCCTGAAGTTCCGGATACCAAGTCCTTCTCGGCCAATCCGGAACCACGAGTATAGTTCTTACTCCTCTCCTTCTTATGATTCTCAGTACTTTTGGTATGAGAGGCAGAGGAGGGAACACATACACTGACTGGTACACCCACGGTGTTAGAAGAGCGTACACCGCTATTGCCTGAGGGTCCCTTGACCTGGCGCAATATCTGTCTAGTTTTTTGTTTAGACGGGACGCCATCATGTCCACCTTTGGTTTTTCCCAACGGTTCACAATCATGTGGAAGACTTCTGGATGAAGTCCCCACTCCCCCGGGTGAAGGTCGTGTCTGCTGAGGAAGTCTGCTTCCCAGTTGTCCACTCCCGGAATGAACACTGCTGACAGTGCTATCACATGATTTTCCGCCCAGCGAAGAATCCTTGCAGCTTCTGCCATTGCCCTCCTGCTTCTCGTGCCGCCCTGTCTGTTTACGTGGGCGACTGACGTGATGTTGTCCGATTGGATCAATACCGCCTGACCCTGAAGCAGGGGTTTCGCTTGACTTAGGGCATTGTAAATGGCCCGTAGTTCCAGAATGTTTATATGAAGAGATGTTTCCATGCTTGACCACAAGCCCTGGAAGTTTCTTCCCTGTGTGACTGCTCCCCAGCCTCTCAGGCTTGCATCCGTGGTCACCAGGATCCAATCCTGAATGCCGAATCTGCGGCCCTCTAGAAGATGAGCACTCTGCAACCACCACAGGAGGGACACCCTTGTCCTTGGTGACAGGGTTATCCGCTGATGCATCTGAAGAGCCGAAAGAGCAACTAAGTATCTGATCCGGACCATTTGTCCAGTAGATCCCACTGAAACGTTCTTGCATGGAATCTTCCGAATGGAATTGCTTCGTAAGAAGCCACCATTTTTCCCTGGACCCTCGTGCACTGATGCACTGACACCTGGCCTGGTTTTAGGAGGTTCCTGACTAGCTCGGATAACTCCTTGGCCTTCTCCTCCGGGAGAAACACCTTCTTCTGGACTGTGTCCAGAATCATTCCTAGGAACAGAAGACGTGTCGTTGGAATCAGCTGCGATTTTGGAATATTTAGGATCCACCCGTGCTGACGTAACACTACCTGAGATAGTGCTACTCCGACTTCTAACTGTTCCCTGGACCTTGCCCTTATCAGGAGATCGTCCAAGTAAGGGATAATTAAGATGCCTTTTCTTCGAAGAAGAATCATCATTTCGGCCATTACCTTGGTAAAGACCCGAGGTGCCGTGGACAACCCAAACGGCAGCGTCTGAAACTGATAATGACAGTCTTGTACTACAAACCTGAGATACCCTTGGTGAGAAGGGTAGATTGGGACGTGGAGATAAGCATCTTTGATGTCCAGAGACACCATATAGTCCCCTTCTTCCAGGTTCGCTATCACCGCTCTGAGTGACTCCATCTTGAATTTGAACCTTTTTATGTAAGTGTTCAAGGATTTCAGATTTAAAATTGGTCTCACCGAGCCGTCCGGCTTCGGTACCACAAACAGCGTGGAATAATACCCCTTTCCCTGTTGTAGGAGGGGTACCTTGATTATCACCTGCTGGGAATACAGCTTGTGAATGGCTTCCAGAACTGCCTCCCTGTCGGAGGGAGACTTTGGCAGAGCAGACTTCAGGAACCGGCGAGGGGGAAACGCCTCGAATTCCAGTTTGTACCCCTGCGATACTACCTGTAGAATCCAGGGATCCACTTGCGAGTGAGCCCACTGCGCGTTGAAATTCTTGAGACGGGCCCCCACCAAGTCTGAGTCTGCTTGTAAAGCCCCAGCGTCATGCTGAAGACTTGGCAGAAGCAGGGGAAGGCTTCTGCTCCTGGGAAGCGGCTGCATGGTGCAGTCTTTTTCCCCTTCCTCTGCCCCGGGGCAGAAAAGAGTGGCCTTTTGCTCGCTTGTATTTATGGGAACGAAAGGACTGAGTTTGAAAAGACGGTGTCTTTTTCTGCTGATGTGAAGTGACCTGGGGTAAGAAGGTGGACTTTCCAGCCGTTGCCGTGGCCACCAGGTCCGAAAGACCAGCCCCAAATAACTCCTCCCCTTTATACGGCAATACTTCCATATGTCGTTTGGAATCCGCATCCCCTGACCACTGACGCGTCCATAACGTTCTTCTGGCAGAGATGGACATAGCACTTACTCTTGATGCCAGGGTGCAAATATCCC
Organism: Pseudophryne corroboree; assembly: GCF_028390025.1. NCBI lineage: Eukaryota > Metazoa > Chordata > Amphibia > Anura > Myobatrachidae > Pseudophryne > Pseudophryne corroboree. The sequence continues at coordinate 139,826,057 of NC_086448.1, read as the reverse complement.
TCTGTGCATCACGCATATATAGTAATGCATCCTTCAAATGCTCTATAGTTAACAATATATTGTCCCTATCCAGGGTATCAATATTTTCAGTCAGGGAATCCGACCACGCGACTCCAGCACTGCACATCCAGGCTGAAGCGATTGCTGGTCGCAGTATAACACCAGTATGTGTGTATATACTTTTTAGGATATTTTCCAGCCTTCTATCAGCTGGTTCTTTGAGGGTGGCCGTATCAGGAGACGGTAACGCTACTTGTTTAGATAAACGTGTGAGCGCCTTATCTACCCTAGGGGGTGTTTCCCAACGTGTCCTAACCTCTGATGGGAAAGGATATAGTGCCAATAATTTATTAGAAATTAGCAGTTTTTTGTCGGGAGAAACCCACGCTTAATCACACACCTCATTCAATTCATCTGACTCAGGAAAAACTATTGGTAGTTTTTTTACCCCCCACATAATACCCTTCTTAGTGGTATTTGTAGTGTCAGAAATGTGCAATGCCTCCTTCATTGCCGTGATCATGTAACGTGTGGCCCTACTGGACATTACGTTCGACTCATCACCGTCGACACTAGACTCAGTATCTGTGTCTGGGTCTGTGTCGACCCACTGAGGTAACGGGCGTTTTAGGGCCCCTGACGGTGTCTGAGACGCCTGGACAGGCACTAATTGATTTGCCGGCTGTCTCATGTCGTCAACAGTTTTTTGCAAAGTGCTGACATTATCACTTAATTGTTTAAATACGATCATCCAGTCAGGTGTCGACTCCCTAGGGGGTGACATCACTAACGCAGGCAATTGCTCCACCTCCACATCATTTTCCTCCTCATACATGTCGACACACACATACCGACACACAGCACACACACCGGGAATGCTCTGATAGAGGACAGGACCCCACGAGCCCTTTGGAGAGACAGAGGGAGAGTCTGCCAGCACACACCCAGCGCTATATATATATACAGGGATAACCTTATATAAGTGTTATTCCCTTATAGCTGCTGTTTATATTGTCATTTGCTGCCAATAGTGCCCCCCTTCTCTTTTTTACCCTGATTCTGAAGCAGGACTGCAGGGGAGAGTCAGGGAGCCGTCCTTCCAGCGGAACTGTGAGGGAAAATGGCGCTTGTGTGCTGAGGAGATAGGCTCCGCCCCTTCACGACGTCCTTATCTCCCGCTCTTTTGTGTAAAAATGGCAGGGGTTAAAATACATCCATATAGCCCAGGAGCTATATGTGATGTATTCTTTTGCCACCTAAGGTATTATCATTTATATTGCGTCTCAGGGCGCTCCCCCCCCAGCGCCCTGCACCCTCAGTGACCGGAGTGTGAAGTGTGCTGAGAGCAATGGCGCACAGCTGCGGTGCTGTGCGCTACCTTAGTCTGAAGACAGGATTGTCTTCTGCCGCCGATTTCACCGGACCTCTTCGTCTCTTCTGGCTCTGTAAGGGGGACGGCGGCGCGGCTCCGGTGAGCCATCCAGGCTGTACCTGTGATCGTCCCTCTGGAGCTAATGTCCAGTAGCCTAAGAAGCCCAATCCACTCTGCACGCAGGTGAGTTCGCTTCTTCTCCCCTTAGTCCCACGATGCAGTGAGCCTGTTGCCAGCAGGACTCACTGAAAATAAAAAACCTAAATTAAACTTTTATTCTAAGCAGCTCAGGAGAGCCACCTAGCCTGCACCCTTCTCGTTCGGGCACAAAAATCTAACTGAGGCTTGGAGGAGGGACATAGGGGGAGGAGCCAGTGCACACCACCTGATCCTAAAGCTTTTATTCTTGTGCCCTGTCTCCTGCGGAGCCGCTATTCCCCATGGTCCTTACGGAGTCCCAGCATCCACTAGGACGTCAGAGAAATTTTCAATGCACATCAGCAATCATTTAGTTGTTATTCAGCTGATACCGGTATGCAAATATCTAGTGCTTTTCTCACGATAGCACAATCATTCATGAGTCTCAGCAGTTTAATTTAAACATGGCCATGTTCAATGGAAATATTACCAGTCCTCAATGGTTCCGTCGCTTTTACACTCCCGGCTCTGGTGCTCAGAAACCTTTTGAATAAGCCTTATCAGTAGATCTTCAGCGTTGTATCCCAGCGTGGTGGAGCGGACTCGTGGCGTGCTGATTAGCGGGTAAGTAGGGTTTAAATGAGATGCGTTTCTCCGCCTATGGATGTCAGCGGCTTCATCAGTCAGATATTGTAAACACTGCCGCCTTGTTCACTTTTATCCCCGGTGTCGCTCAATGCGCATGTGCATATCATTAGCGCTCCAAGCCTCCTTTTGTGCATATCAGCTGTTGCGATTGCCGTAGCTGTCAATATGCACTTGCTTGCGCTCCTGGTCCCGTTGTTATAGCAGCCATTCATCAGCTGCTTATAGACTCTGCTGATATCCACATCTTATTTATTTTTACTGTTATTACTAATATAGCTACACGAGCATTAATACTTATAACAATTTATTCTCTACAATCACCATGTCAAGCTACATGTTTAAACAGTATGATCTCATATACCAGGTACCGGCATTAATTATTTAGCAAACAAAGCACAGTATAAATAAAATTCTAGTTCTCAAACTAAAAACATATACACATATAAATATATATAACAGATAAAATTTTCTTTCATCCCACAGCATATATCTTGTTGTATTTTTCACCTCAAATATATATGTATATATACGCATACAGTAATCTATCATACTTATAATTTAATATGGTGTTTGGTATACTTAATCAGGGCAATAATAATAACATGGTTTTTATCTATATAAACCATAAGCACTGTAGTCTTATGGTGTTCAAAATCCATTTGGCACATCCAGTGTTCACTTATAGTCACTTTTTACATAAATTAAACTGCTGAGACTCATGAATGATTGTGCTATCGTGAGAAAAGCACTAGATATTTTCATACCGGTATCAGCTGAATAACAACTAAATGATTGCTGATGTACATTGAAAATATCATTACTCTCAAGGGGAGAGAATAACCATTGAGACTCTGTCTTTCAATTCAATTTGTCTGGAAACAAGGATCAGTGGGGTAAATTTACTAAGGTGGGAGATTTTTAGAACTGGTGATGTTGCCCATAGCAACCAATCAGATTGTATCTATTATCTTCTAGAAGCAGCTAGACAAATATTAAGTAGAATCTGATTGGTTGCTATGGGCAACATCACCAGTTCTAAAAAAACTCCCACCTTAGTAAATTTACCCCAGTGTGTTTAAAAATATGTACATGTGAATATTAGTTTATACTCTAATAAGAGACTTTGCGACAACTGCTCTGTTATAGACGTCTAATAAAATGATCACCTTGTCTGGCTTTTGAGCCGAAAGAGCAACTAAGTATCTGAATAGGAGATTTGGATACGTTTGTAAAATTGAAGCATTAAAGTGTGAGCTAATTGTATCCAGCTGACTGCTGTGGGTGTTTTGTGGAAAGGAGATACTCCACACAATAGAGCATATAGTTGTGTGTGCTATTATTGTTATTATATAACATTGCCATGTTTTTTAGATATTAATATCTTTATTCAGGGTAAGAAAAGGAGATTGTCTATATTTTATAAAACTTTATGAAAATAAAAACAGAAATATTTTAATAAGAAATCTGTTAGCGCTGTCTATATATTTTTTTTCCTTTTTAGATATATTTGAGGGGTAGAGAAGGTCCCTTTTTTTATAGTGAGTTGCAGACGGATTTCTTTTTCTAAGATCTCTTTGAAAATTTACGCTACATATACACTAATTGAATTATTTAAGCAGCGCCAGGGAGTTATTGTGTTGTGTTTGGAGGTAGCCAATATGCCTTCATGCAGCCAAAATACCCATATCATTTTGTCTATCTTTGTTTGTAGTATAGAGAGGAATATGAGACTGAAAGATATAGCTTTATGTGACTACAGTATATTCCTTTCTGCCATCACCCATGGCCAAGTGTAATCACCTCTAAATAGGAATAAACCATGGTAATAGTAGCAGCAGTGTTGTTGATTCTCATATCTGTCTGTCCCCTCCGCCTCCCATTAATGCAGAGCATGTGAAGTTTAGGGAAGGTGCGCTGGTACAGGCTACCCAGCAGGCAAGAGAAAGAGTGATTGACAGGGATCACAAATATAACCCTGCAAAACAGCCCAGCCTGTGATTGGCTGTCAGTCCACAAATTCTTCATCAAATGAACATGTTAAAGGGAAACCACTAACATCTTAAAGGGACCCCAAACAAACAACCTCCTGGTTTCATTTTGCTCTGGTTTATTAAGCCTTATGCATCACGTAATAAAACAACATTGAAAAAGGAATAATTGGGACAACAATTAGGTCATGCCCCATCTGCCCATGTTATACACCAATCTGCTGAGCAACTACACGGTGAGGCAAAAAAAAACAGAACTCCCAGATTTTAACGTTTAACAAAAAAGGCATGGTAACGGCAAATCAGAATTTTAGTACATAATCTAAAAGCGCATGGAATACAGTTTATTTTAAATTGATTTTGAATATGAATATCGTTATTTATTGGTGTATAAAAGCCAGGGGTGGACTGGGGGCCGAAATCTGGGGGCACGTGGACACTAGCGACGGGGACGTGCCGCTAGTCAAGGAGGCGTAAACTTGCAGCACGACCCCATTTCCATGGAAATGAGTGGGGGCATGCCGCGAGACAGGGGGCATGGACTCACAGCACGCCTCAATTTCCATGGAGACGGGCGGGGGAGCTTCCACAACAGAGAGCCGGAGGCTGTGTTGCGTGCGGCCTTCCCGGCACTCTGAAAGACAGGACCGACCCACCAGCCCATCGGTCCTTTTGGCATTTGCCAGGAGTGCCAGATGGGCAGTCTGGCCCTGATAACAGCCTTCAGTTCATTAATGGTTCTTGACCAATGTTTGGAGACCTCAGCTTTCGATGACCCTGTTGGTTGTGTAGAGGCCTTTTATGAAGCTGATGAGGATTGTTTACCGCCCGACAAAAGAAAGTGAGCATCATCTAGAAACTGCAGGGAAAACGCTGGAAATTATCCGCCAAGTGATGCAAAACTTCAGTATCGACTGCAAATGTGTACCACGAATGGAAGCCACCATATCATATTCACAACCAACTGAAAATAAACTGTATTCCATGCACTTTTATATTATGTACTAAACATTTTTAATAGTATTTAGCCTTTTTTATTAACCTTTAAAATCTGGGAGGTTTATTTGCCTCACCCTGTACATGTCAACAAACCCATTTTGTCAGTGGGAACTTTGGCCTGTGCAGTAAAATGTGGGGATTATTGGACAATATTAGAATACATTTAAATGTGAATGAATATAGCTCTATGGAAGGGTCATATGGAAAAAAAAAAGTTAATTATTTAATACATTGCCCATATTATGTCAAAATTCTAAATGTGTGCACTGGACTAGGATGATGCTACTCAATGTTTGGAGCTTTCCTTCTTTATATTCCTCTTTTTGTTTAAATAAAAAAATGGCATTAAAGCTAAACTAAACAGTAAAAAAACAAGAACAAAGGTTCACCTAAGGATGACTATAATGCTGTATCTTCAAAAGTAATATAAATATTGTATCTACAAAACATAGGCACTTGGCCAAAGTGAGGGAGGAAATGGTTATGAAATCCTTCACTTAAAAAATACATCAAAATTAGAACTTCACATCTGTAATAAAAAAATAATGCAGAAAGTGATTATGAAGTGAAAACAGAACATAAATCTTAGGCTATTTAGAAAATTAATTGCTGTGTAATTGAAAACCGCAGAAGTGCTGAATTAGTATTGAGTCATCTCTTGAAATAATATTGTGTTTCTCTCTGATTTAATCTGCAGACACCTACCAGTACCAATTAGCGTGTGGGTTAATTTATATGCTAATAATAGGATTGCTGTGTAATATCATAAAAACACACACAAAGACAGACACACATATACAGACACACACACACAGTGGCGGTTCTTGCCACGGGCAAGCAGGACTTTTGCCCGGGGCGCCGCCTTCCGGAGGGCGCCGCACCGTGGCAAGATCCGCCACTGCTGCCCGCTGTGTCCCCCGTCCGCCTCCGCTGCCCGCTGCCGTCCCCGTCCTCGGCGCCTCCTGTGAAGGGAACTAGACGCTATGCGTCTAGTTTCCCTTCGTGGAGAGTAACTGCTGAGCGGTGCGCGATGACGTCATCGCGCACCGCACAGCAAAGGTCCTCTCCACGAAGGAAACTAGACGCATAGCGTCTAGTTTCTCTTCGTGGAGAGGACCTTTTGCTGTGCGGTGCGCGATGACGTCATCGCGCACCGCTCAGCATTCAAGCGGCGCTTTCAATGTACAGGGGGCGTGACTCACCACGCCCCCTATATTAGGCCACGCCCCTTTCCTGCCCGGGGCGCTCTGCGCCCTTGAACCGGCCCTGCACACACACACACACACACACAACTGCTAGATGCAAACATAAAGATGGAAACTACGGTTCTTTTGCTGAAATCAGTTAACCTTTTCCATGGAATATGTTTTAATTTTGTATACCATCATCACCAATTATACAGTCATTATGTACATTTTTTATGTTGCCCTTAGGTTTGTGATGCAATTTAATCTATGTTCACTTTGTTTCAATGAGTTCATGTGATGAGCAGGTTGGAATGCAATACAACTAGTCAGGGGTGTATCTAGAGGTCCGGGCACCCCTGGCAAAGTAAGGAACTGGCGCCCCCCAAATTTGAAATAGGGATGGTGCATGTGCAAAAAAGGGACATGATCTTGTGGGAAAGGGGCCTGATCATACAATAGTTTCCACAATTCAAATTACGCTACACAGTAGTAACTCTTATACACTGTATGCCCACACAGTAGCAGTTCCCTTTACACATTATGCCCACACAGTAATTCTTATAACACTGAGGAGACATCAGCAGTGCCTGGCCTGGCTGAGGAAGCAATGCCAGGTAGTATAATCAAATAGTAGTGCAAAGAAGTGCAGTGCAGTGCACTACCCTACTACACTACAGTGCAAGTAGAAAAATAAGAATTTACTTACCGATAATTCTATTTCTCGTAGTCCGTAGTGGATGCTGGGGACTCCGTAAGGACCATGGGGAATAGCGGCTCCGCAGGAGACAGGGCACAAAAGTAAAAGCTTTAGGATCAGGTGGTGTGCACTGGCTCCTCCCCCTATGACCCTCCTCCAAGCCTCAGTTAGGATACTGTGCCCGGACGAGCGTACACAATAAGGAAGGATTTTGAATCCCGGATAAGACTCATACCAGCCACACCAATCACACTGTACAACCTGTGATCTGAACCCAGTTAACAGCATGATAACAGCGGAGCCTCTGAAAAGATGGCTCACAACAATAATAACCCGATTTTTGTAACAATAACTATGTACAAGTATTGCAGACAATCCGCACTTGGGATGGGCGCCCAGCATCCACTACGGACTACGAGAAATAGAATTATCGGTAAGTAAATTCTTATTTTCTCTGACATCCTAAGTGGATGCTGGGGACTCCGTAAGGACCATGGGGATTATACCAAAGCTCCCAAACGGGCGGGAGAGTGCGGATGACTCTGCAGCATCGAATGAGAGAACTCCAGGTCCTCCTCAGCCAGGGTATCAAATTTGTAGAATTTTGCAAACGTGTTTGCCCCTGACCAAGTAGCAGCTCGGCAAAGTTGTAAAGCCGAGACCCCTCGGGCAGCCGCCCAAGATGAGCCCACCTTCCTTGTGGAATGGGCATTTACATATTTTGGCTGTGGCAGGCCTGCCACAGAATGTGCAAGCTGAATTGTACTACACATCCAACTAGCAATCGTCTGCTTAGAAGCAAGAGCACCCAGTTTGTTGGGTGCATACAGGATAACAGCAAGTCAGTTTTCCTGACTCCAGCCGTCCTGGAAACCTATATTTTCAGGGCCCTGACAACATCTAGCAACTTGGAGTCCTCCAAGTCCCTAGTAGCCGCAGGTACCACAATAAGCTGGTTCAGGTGAAACGCTGACACCACCTTAGGGAGAAACTGGGGACGAGTCCGCAGCTCTGCCCTGTCCGAATGGACAATCAGATATGGGCTTTTGTGAGACAAAGCCGCCAATTCTGACACTCGCCTGGCCGAGGCCAGGGCCAACAGCATGGTCACTTTCCATGTGAGATATTTCAAATCCACAGATTTGAGCGGTTTAAACCAATGTGATTTGAGGAATCCCAGAACTACGTTGAGATCCCACAGTGCCACTGGAGGCACAAAAGGGGGTTGTATATGCAGTACTCCCTTGACAAACTTCTGGACTTCAGGAACTGAAGCCAATTCTTTCTGGAAGAAAATCGACAGGGCCGAAATTTGAACCTTAATGGACCCCAATTTGAGGCCCATAGACACTCCTGTTTGTAGGAAATGCAGGAATCGACCGAGTTGAAATTCCTCCGTGGGGGCCTTCCTGGCCTCACACCATGCAACATATTTTCGCCAAATGCGGTGATAATGTTGTGCGGTCACCTCCTTCCTGGCTCTGACCAGGGTAGGGATGACCTCTTCCGGAATGCCTTTTTCCCTTAGGATTCGGCGTTCAACCGCCGTGCCGTCAAACGCAGCTGCGGTAAGTCTTGGAACAGACATGATCCTTGCTGAAGCAAGTCCCTTCTTAGTATCTCTTGAAGTTCCGGGTACCAAGTCCTTCTTGGCCAATCCGGAGCCACGAGTATAGTTCTTACTCCTCTCCGTCTTATAATTCTCAGTACCTTGGGTATGAGAGGCAGAGGAGGGAACACATACACCGACTGGTACACCCACGGTGTTACCAGAGCGTCCCAGCTATTGCCTGAGGGTCTCTTGACCTGGCGCAATACCTGTCCAGTTTTTTGTTCAGACGGGACGCCATCATGTCCACCTTTGGTCTTTCCCAACGGTTCACAATCATGTGGAAGACTTCCAGATGAAGTCCCCACTCTCCCGGGTGGAGGTCGTGCCTGCTGAGGAAGTCTGCTTCCCAGTTGTCCACTCCCGGAATGAACACCGCTGACAGTGTTATCACATGATTTTTCGCCCAGCGAAGAATCCTTGCTGCCATTGCCCTCCTGCTTCTTGTGCCGCCCTGTCTGTTTACGTGGGCGACTGCCGTGATGTTGTCCGACTGGATCAGCACCAGTTGACTTTGAAGCAGAGGTCTTCCTAGGCTCAGAGCATTGTAAATTGCCCTTAGCTCCAGTATATTTATGTGGAGAGAAGTCTCCAGACTTGACCACACTCCTTGGAAATTTCTTCCCTGTGTGACTGCTCCCCAGCCTCTCAGGCTGGCATCCGTGGTCACCAGGACCCAGTCCTGAATGCCGAATCTGCTGCCCTCTAGTAGATGAGCACTCTGCAGCCACCACAGAAGAGACACCCTTGTCCTTGGAGACAGGATTATCCGCTGATGCATCTGAAGATGTGATCCGGACCATTCGTCCAGCAGATCCCACTGAAAAATTCTTGCGTGAAATCTGCCGAATGGAATCGCTTCGTAAGAAGCCACCATTTTTCCCAGGACTCTTGTGCATTGATGCACTGACACTTGGCCTGGTTTTAGGAGGTTTCTGACTAGCTCGGATAACTCCCTGGCTTTCTCCTCCGGGAGAAACACCTTTTTCTGGACTGTGTCCAGAATCATCCCTAGGAACAGCAGACGTGTCGTCGGAATCAGCTGCGATTTTGGAATATTTAGAATCCACCCGTGCTGTCGTAGAACTACTTGAGATAGTGCTACTCCGACCTCCAACTGTTCTCTGGACCTTGCCCTTATCAGGAGATCGTCCAAGTAAGGGATAATTAAGACGCCTTTTCTTTGAAGAAGAATCATCATTTCGGCCATTACCTTGGTAAAGACCCGGGGTGCCGTGGACAATCCAAACGGCTGCGTCTGAAACTGATAGTGACAGTTCTGTACCACGAACCTGAGGTACCCTTGGTGAGAAGGGCAAATTGGGACATGGAGGTAAGCATCCTTGATGTCCAGGGACACCATATAGTCCCCTTCTTCCTGGTTCGCTATCACTGCTCTGAGTGACTCCATCTTGATTTGAACCTTTGTATGTAAGTGTTCAAAGATTTCAGATTTAGAATAGGTCTCACCGAGCCGTCTGGCTTCAGTACCACAAATAGTGTGGAATAATACCCCTTTCCTTGTTGTAGGAGGGGTACTTTGATTATCACCTGCTGGGAATACAGCTTGTGAATTGTTTCCAATACTGCCTCCCTGTCGGAGGGAGACATTGGTAAAGCAGACTTCAGGAACCTGCGAGGGGGAGATGTCTCGAATTTCCAATCTGTACCCCTGGGATACTACTTGTAGGATCCAGGGGTCCACTTGCGAGTGAGCCCACTGCGCGCTGAAACTCTTGAGACGACCCCCCACCGCACCTGAGTCCGCTTGTACGGCCCCAGCGTCATGCTGAGGACTTGGCAGAAGCGGTGGAGGGCTTCTGTTCCTGGGAAGGGGCTGCCTGCTGCAGTCTTCTTCCCTTTCCTCTACCCCTGGGCAGATATGACTGGCCTTTTGCCCGCTTGCCCTTATGGGGACGAAAGGACTGAGGCTGAAAAGACGGTGTCTTTTTCTGCTGAGATGTGACTTGGGGTAAAAAAGGTGGATTTTCCAGCTGTTGCCGTGGCCACCAGGTCCGATGGACCGACCCCAAATAACTCCTCCCCTTTATACGGCAATACTTCCATGTGCCGTTTGGAATCTGCATCACCTGACCACTGTCGTGTCCATAAACATCTTCTGGACATCGCACTTACTCTTGATGCCAGAGTGCAAATATCCCTCTGTGCATCTCGCATATATAGAAATGCATCCTTTAAATGCTCTATAGTCAATAAAATACTGTCCCTGTCAAGGGTATCAATATTTTCAGTCAGGGAATCCGACCAAGCCACCCCAGCGCTGCACATCCAGGCTGAGGCGATCGCTGGTCGCAGTATAACACCAGTATGTGTGTATATACTTTTTAGGATATTTTCCAGCCTCCTATCAGCTGGCTCCTTGAGGGCGGCCGTATCTGGAGACGGTAACGCCACTTGTTTTGATAAGCGTGTGAGCGCCTTATCCACCCTAGGGGGTGTTTCCCAACGCGCCCTAACTTCTGGCGGGAAAGGGTATAACGCCAATAATTTTCTATCGGGGGAAACCCACGCATCATCACACACTTCATTTAATTTATCTGATTCAGGAAAAACTACAGGTAGTTTTTTCACACCCCACATAATACCCTTTTTTGTGGTACTTGTAGTATCAGAAATATGTAACACCTCCTTCATTGCCCTTAACATGTAACGTGTGGCCCTAATGGAAAATACGTTTGTTTCTTCACCGTCGACACTGGAGTCAGTGTCCGTGTCTGTGTCGACCGACTGAGGTAAATGGGCGTTTTAAAGCCCCTGACGGTGTTTGAGACGCCTGGACAGGTACTAATTGGTTTGCCGGCCATCTCATGTCGTCAACCGACCTTGCAGCGTGTTGACATTATCACGTAATTCCCTAAATAAGCCATCCATTCCGGTGTCGACTCCCTAGAGAGTGACATCACCATTACAGGCAATTGCTCCGCCTCCTCACCAACATCGTCCTCATACATGTCGACACACACGTACCGACACACAGCACACACACAGGGAATGCTCTGATAGAGGACAGGACCCCACTAGCCCTTTGGGGAGACAGAGGGAGAGTTTGCCAGCACACACCAAAACGCTATAATTATACAGGGACAACCTTATATAAGTGTTTTCCCTTATAGCATCTTAATATATTATAATATCGCCACATAAAATGCCCCCCCTCTCTGTTTTAACCCTGTTTCTGTAGTGCAGTGCAGGGGAGAGCCTGGGAGCCTTCCTAGCAGCGGAGCTGTGTAGGAAAATGGCGCTGTGTGCTGAGGAGAATAGGCCCCACCCCCTTTTCGGTGGGCTTCTTCTCCCGTTTTTCTGACAACCTGGCAGGGGTTAAATACATCCATATAGCCCCAGAGGATATATGTGATGTATTTTTAGCCAGCATAGGTACTTTCATTGCTGCCCAGGGCGCCCCCCCCAGCGCCCTGCACCCTCAGTGACCGTTGGTGTGAAGTGTGCTGAGAGCAATGGCGCACAGCTGCCGTGCTGTGCGCTACCTTAAGAAGACTGGGAAGTCTTCAGCCGCCGATTTCTGGACCTCTTCTCTCTTCAGCATCTGCAAGGGGGTCGGCGGCGCGGCTCCGGTGTCCCATCCAGGCTGTACCTGTGATCGTCCCTCTGGAGCTAGTGTCCAGTAGCCTAAGAAGCCAATCCATCCTGCACGCAGGTGAGTTCACTTCTTCTCCCCTAAGTCCCTCGTTGCAGTGAGCCTGTTGCCAGCAGGACTCACTGAAAATAAAAAACCTAACAAAACTTTTACTCTAAGCAGCTCTTTAGGAGAGCCACCTAGATTGCACCCTTCTCGGCCGGGCACAAAAACCTAACTGAGGCTTGGAGGAGGGTCATAGGGGGAGGAGCCAGTGCACACCACCTGATCCTAAAGCTTTTACTTTTGTGCCCTGTCTCCTGCGGAGCCGCTATTCCCCATGGTCCTTACGGAGTCCCCAGCATCCACTTAGGACGTCAGAGAAAAAATCTTAGTGGTACTGTGTGGCCAATGAAAATGGGGGCATGAATCACATATGACTCCAATAGTGCAGTGCCAGATACACATATGCCCCCAATAGTGCCAGATACACATATGCCCCCAGTGCCAGGTACACACATGCCCACACAGTGCCAGATACACACATGCCCCCACAGTGCCAGATACACATATGCACCCACAGTGCCAGATATGCCCCCACAGTGCTAGATATGCCTCCACAGTGCCAGATACACATATGACCCCATAGTGCTAGATATTCCCCCACAGTGCTAGATAGATATGCCCCCACAGTGCGAAATACACATATGCCCCCACAGTGCTTTTTTTGTTTATGCCCCCACAGTGCCAGATATGCCCCGACATTGCAAGATACACATGCTCCCACGGTGCCAGATATGCCGTCATAGTGTCAGATATGCCCCCACGGTGCCAGATACACATATACCCCCACAGTGCCAGATAAGCCCCCACAGTCATAGTCCCCATCACCCTCCCAGCACATAGCCATAGTCCCCTCCCAGTAAATAACCATAGCCCCCACCTCCCCAAGCAATAGCCGTAGTCCCCCCAGCACATAGCCGTAGTCTCCACCTCTCCCAACAGAGTTATACAGTAGTCCCCACCCCCCTCCCATCACATAACAATAGTTCCCGGCCAGCATAGATAGCCATAGTCCCCATCCCTGCACATAGCCCCTCACCTCCCCAAGCACATAGCCATAGTCCCCATCCCTCTCCCAGCACATAGCTGTAGTCCACCCTTAGCACATAGTAGTAGTCTCCCCCACTCCCAGCACATACATAGCCTCCCCACACAGCACATAGCCCTAGTCCCCACCCCACAACATCCCATCAGATAGCCGCAGTGTCTGGCAATACCTGCTGTGCCAAGCTGCCTGGGATGGAGGGCTAAGGATCGCTCAGCAGGCATGAGCTGGCGCCGGTGTATGGCACCGCACAAAACTACGTGAAGAAACTGAAAATAAACTACAGCTGCTGGGAGCTCCCGACAACAAGGGTTGCTGGGAGTTGTTGTTTATTTTCAGTTTCTTCCCTGTAGTGCATTGCGGTGCCGGACACCGGCGCCAGCTTCTGCCTGCTGAGCGATCCTCTGCCCTCCATCCCAGGCGATGCACAGGCAGCTCGGCACAGCAGGTATTGCCAGACACTACGGCTTAAGGGATTCCACCCATTGGCCGAGGGTGGCACCATCAGGCGGCGCCCCTGGCGAGTGCCATCCTGGCCAATGGGTAGATACGCCCCTGCAACAAGTCCCCATCAAGCTAACGGCTCAGGAGCTTTCCTAGAAAATGCAGGTTGTTGGGTTCTATTTGCCGGGAAAGCCCCTCCTCATGACCAGCAGCTCAAATTATGACCACAATAGCAATAGTATATACAGTAATATGATTACTAAAGCTGCCGACACAACATGCAGTTTAAATGTCAAAGCGGATCTGCGGAACATGCCCAGTGGCAGCAGTTTATTCTACCAAGTTTGCTGTGTGTGCGTATCTGAGCATTTAATCAGTGCAACAGACCAGAGAGTAGCTTCCAGGAAGAGGAGACAGGCGTCTTACCGTGAGGCGGGAGAATATGTGCTTAGAAAGTACAGTTCTGTTTCCTACTGGTTCTATTATGTTTGTGTATTTATTTACTATGGAATGTTTAAGCTTGTACTGACCACTTATGTTATTTGTATTAAATAAGTATGCTTGATGCAACCTATACTACAGTTCATCTATAGAGTTCATTATTCATTCTGTATTCCATACACTATCCAATGTATAGAAAGACCAATGTGTACACATATGTCCAGGGATAGTACTAGGTGTTGCTACTGTTCCCCCAGACTCCCTCCCTTGTCCTAATGTTCCACAGAGCGGAAGATTGTGAATTGCATTTGGAAACCCCTCTCTAGAAATCCTGCATTTGCCCATGGCTTTGTATGATCGAATAATATCATACCTACCAACTGTCCCGATTTTCGCGGGACAGTCCCATTTTTTGGGGACTGTCCCGCTGTTCCACCCGCGGGCCGCAGTGTCCCGTGGTGGGAGGGGGCAGTCGGGAGGCTCCTGTCATCGCTGCCCTGCTTAGCAGAGCAGCGGTGAATAGACGCTGTGCACATGCGCACATTGTCTACACACTGGAAACAGGAGGAGAGGGGGCATGCCAGCAGCTCACAGAGCGCTCGGCATGCCCCCTCAGTGACGAAAATGAGGGCGTGGCTCTAGATCGCAGGTCCTCCTGCGAAGCCACAACCCTTTTCATAGACCACGCCTCCTTCTCCGTGCGTGTGTCCCTCTTTAGAAAATAGGAAAGTTGGGAGGTATGTAATACTGATGTTACTGGAGATCAGACAGTGGTATTGTGTAAAGTGTGTAAAGAAGTTTAAAAAGCAGTAACAGGAAACTCCATTTAAAATGATTATACATGTTTGCAATCTTAATCTGGGTATTACAATTTTCTGAAATAATTCCTTATACTTGATGCATGATTTCTGCCTGACATTGACTGATGAAAACTCAGAAAAACACAGTTGCTCCCACTTTATAGCTCATAAAGAACTGATCTCCCAAAGCCAAATATGCAACCTTGGAAACAAAGATAAACTGCACTGACTGTTTCCATGGATGTAAAGTTTGCCAGGTAGTCAGTAGCAACATTACTTTTCCTAAGTTCTGTCAGTCAGTTTCAGACAAAAGGTCTGTTCCAAGATTTCAGCGGTTATACCAGAGGTAATATCGTGCAGGAAAATAATTGAAATAAAAAAATAAAAAATAAAAAGGTAAATTAGTTTTCAGCGATGGAACCTAATTAACAGATACAAATGAGACACACCAGCTCCTTCCTACTATGTGTAGGGCTACATCAGAGGCTCTGATGGAGGAACTCAGTTTTTATCAGTTAGGGGTATATGCGTCAAAGCTGGGAGAGAGATAAAGAGAGAGATAAAGGTGTCTATTTACTAAGCCTTGAGGGTAAATGTAATAGGGTGCGAGTTGCCGGAGGTACAGGACTTCGGCCGAGAATGCTCGTATTTTAAAGCAGCAATCATTTACAAGGCAAAACCAGGTTGTGATAGAGAGCTATTTTTTTTACCAGCAAAATAAGTGCAAAAATGAAATTAAACTCCACTACAAAATCCCTGCAGCTCTGTATCCATAACCTTCATTCAAGGAAACTTCCCCCCGTATCTGCTGAGTTTCCTGAAAAACAGTTGGCATATTTCAGATCTGACCGCAGCAGCAAATTTGTTAGCAGTTGGGCAAAACCATGTGCACTGCAGGGGGGGCAGATATAAAATGTGCGGAGAGAGGTAGATTTGGGTGGGTTATTTTGTTTCTGTGCAGGGTAAATACTGGCTGCTTTAATTTTACACAGCAATTTACAGTTCAGTTTGAACACACTCCACCCAAATCTAACTCTCTCTGCACTTGTTATATCTGCCCCCTCTTGCAGCCAGTATTTACTCTGCACAGAAACAAAATAATCCACCCAAATCTAACTCTCTCTGCACATGTTATATCTGCCCCCCCTTCCCCCCTGCAGTGCACACGGTTTTGCCCAACTGCTAACAAATTTGCTGCTGCGATCAGATCTGAATTATCCCCAGTGCTCAGTAGGCTGCCCTCAAATCGGGGCCAGTGAAACAAGCTATAAATTATCAGTGCCAGATTGACCACCAGGGTGTCCGGGAAATGCCCGTTGGGCCCCACTGCACACAGTGCCACACAAATATTGACTTGGTCAATTGCATTTAAGTGTGGTTATATGTACAGTATATACATAGTTGCCTACCCTCCCTCATTCTGCAGGAGACTCCCTGAAATAGTAGCAATCTCCCTCACTCCCTGAATAGTCCATCAATCTCCCTTATTGCACCTTATCCCCATTATGCAGCTGTTACATTCTTGGGAAAAATTAAAAAGTCAGAGATACATACATTGAAATGGGCTTATCAGTGCCATGTCCCTGCATTGGTTATGAAGCACAACGATCCCTATGGCTACATATATTTTAAATATGGTTTCCCGTGACCATTTACAGCAGTGTTTTTCAACCACTGTGCCGTGGCACACTAGTGTGCCCTGAGCGGTCTCCAGGTGTGCCGCCATAGATGCAGAGCCAGGCCCGTCAGTGTTTTGCTGCTACTGAGGCCCTGGAACGATAAATAGTGGTGGGTTTAGTGGTTGCAGAGCCAGTTCTAATTTTGGGCCCGCCCAGTGTTTGGCTCTTCTGGCTTTGTCAGGCGTTACCTATGGAGAAGCTGCGACATGACATCCTCGGATACTCAACTGCACCATGCATCACCATTATATTTGAGTGTGCCTTAGCAATATTTAAATCTTGTTCAGTGTGCCGCGAGTTGTAAAAGGTTGAAAACCTTTGATTTAGAGTATATGGAACCTCTTGTAATACACAATACACAAAGAATTCCTGAAAATTATCACTGTCTTTTCATTAACAAGTAGATCTTACAAACTTTGGGGCTCATTTACATATGGAAGTAAGTAATTTTCATGATGCGTCTCTCAGATGTAGCAGTATGGGTGTGGATCATTAGATCGACAGTGTCTAGGTCGACAATGTTTAGGTCGACCACTATAGGTCGACAGTCACTAGGTCGACAGGATTTGAAGGTCGACACAATTTCTAGGTCGACATATTCATTGTAGACAGGTCAAAATGTCGACATGAGTTTTATTGTGTCGTTTTCTCCGTACAGTGGGGGTCATTCCGACCCGATCGCTCGCTGCAGTTTCTCGCAGTGCGGCGATCGGGTTGGAACTGCGCATGCGCCGGCGCTGCAGTGCGCTGGCGCATGCCAGCCATCGTTGCCTAGCGATCACCTCTGAGGCAGAGGTGGTTGCTGAGTGGGAGGGGGCTGGATGGCGGTGTTAAGCTGCCGTTTAGGGGCGACGAGTAGCTCCCGGCCAGCACGGTAAAGCTGCGCTGGTCGGGAGCTACTCTTGAAGTGCAAAGGCATCGCCGCTGTGCGATGCCTTTGCACTTCTGCGGGGAGGGGGGGGCACTGACATGCGGGGCAGACTAGCCCTGTGCTGGCCAACTCCCCGCATGTCAGTGTGAATGATCGTAGCTGTGCTAAATTTAGCACAGCTACGATCAACTCGGAATGACCCCCAGTGACCGGGAAGCCCAATTAGTGCACCGTGTCCCCTTGCATGGGTCGCTTCGCTCGCCATGCTTCCGGCAAGGTGCCTCTCTCCGCTACCTGCGCTTGGCACAGGTTACCGTTCCAATCGTAGTCAATGTGGATCGTTAAGTATGAAAAAGTTCAAAAAAAGGAAAAAAAATTGAAAAATTCATATCGACCTTTTGACCTGTCGACCTAGAACATGTCGACCTAGAAACCCTGTCGACCTTGAAAACATGTCGACCTATGGACTGTCGACCTATAGTAGTCGACCTAAACATTGTCGACCTAGACACTGTCGATCTGCAGACCGGATCCCAGCAGTACATGTCCGCACTGATAGGTGTTACTTTCACATCTCCCTGAAATGCTTTTTCAAAAGTAGGCAAGTATGAGTATATGGCTGGGGAGATCAGGCGGCAGAGGCGTTAGCGTAAAACACTGGTCCTGATAATACATGAGACTATTACTCAACAATCACAAGCATTCAGTGTTTTAGCACATTTTCCTTGCCCTGCCCTGCAAAAAAAAGCAATGATAGGCATGACTAATTTAGGGGAATTTAAATGAAAATCACCAAATACCAGCAATATAGCAAAAGATCAGACATGCAATATAAAACATATTCAGGAGTAAAGGTTACACTGCTGCACTAACCTGGTCTAAGGTGAATAGACACTTCTGCTGGTGTCACCTGGCTGCTTGCCTCCTTGCTACTCACAACCTGTAAATGTACTGACGGACTTTCTATCGAATCTGCTCTGCACCCCTTGGATTTTAAATTCAAAACAGTGTCACATCTTTCGCTCTCTGCTGAATCCGCCATAAAATCCTGTTAGAAGAGAATGAAAACAAAAGTAGAGAATAAGCAGATGGATTTTGAAACTTCTCAAAGGGCTGGCCAAGTATGCTGTTTCTGCAGGAAGCATTATTGTTTAATATCATTAATTACAAAACACAAATTTTGTAGTTAAGATTTTATTGCAATACTAAATAAAGAAGCTTGGGCTCTGCGGTTACATGTAATAATGAAACAATTATATCTAGTTACATTTTCCTGCTGGTTAACATGGGACTACAGATGGAAACATATTAACAAATTGAGCAGCATAACATGTATCCTTTCCTTAGATGTCAGAGCAGCTCTTTATTTTTAGGAGTTGGTCATGGATTGCTGCCATATTTCTACAAATATCTGCACATCTCAAGTTAATTTGTGCCTACAGTATGTAGCGACAGTGTATATATTATATTACAGCTAACTTATATTTTATTTTATAAAGGTATGTTTTATTTATTACATTCATGCATTTACAAAAAAGCAAAACAAAACATAGCAACTAATCAGCTTTTCCCTATCATTTTATAGAATGTACTTGATAAATGCTATTTATAAGCTGATTGGTTGCTATAGGCAACTTCTCCACTTTTCACTTCTGGTTTGATACATCTCCCCCCAATTTCATGAAAGGAAATCAATTCAATGAAGGATATTGTATTTACAATACAGTGGGCTTGATGCTGAACGCAAGTCAGTTTAGCAGATGGATCTTGCATGTTTTTACACTGTACATGTCCCGTAGCTAAGCATGTTTTGAGGTTTCTTCACAATTTCAGCGATGGACTGGGCCTCTGTTTCAGCCCGGGCATTTGTAAACGCGCGCATGTCGCAGGGGCATGCCACCACGATGTATGGAGGCGTGTCGCGAGTCAAGGGGGCGTGGACTCGTGGCATGCCCCATTTCTATGGCGATGCATGCTGGGGACGGGGACGCGCCGTGAGTCTGGGGGGGGGGGGGGGAGTGGACTTGCAGCCTGCCCCCATTTCCATGGAAACAGGGGGGGCCGGCTAAACCAGAGAGCCGGAGGCTGCACTGCACGCGGTCTTCCCGGCTCTCTGTGGGACTGGACCAGCCCACCTGCCCGTCGGCCCTTCTGGCATGTGCCAGATGGCCAGTCCGGCCCTGCATGTTTTACCAACATTTGCTTGATTTACTATCCATGTAAACATCTACTAGGAATAGTAATCTGTGACAAGCACAGTGGTAGTGGAGCGAGCTATCTTGCCCAAACCGTGACATGCAAAGCGAGACCGCAAGGGTACACATTTGTACTGATGGTAGTCACATAACATGGAATATACAAGATGTGGTCTAAACCCCCCCCAGAAAACTTGGGTCGACCATTTTTGTGTTGACAGTTGCCAAGTTGACCTTTTTCACCTGTCAAACTTATCCACTGACAACCTTTTCTATGCTGACCTTGTGTGCATGTTGACCATACTGTGACCTATTGACTGTCTATCTAGACATTGTAGATCTACTATAGAACCCCCCCAATAGCTGGGGAAAGCCCTCAGCCAAATAGCGAATGCTGTCATATGCTGTCACAGCACTGCAGGAGTTATGGTTTTATTTAGTTATAATACTGTGTATGCCATCATTGTTATTTATGGGAAGAGGAAGGGAGGGAACTGATAAATGAGTTTGTGCTCTGCTCAACAGATTGTGGATGTTATTTAAAGGTAAACTACAAAAGTCTAACAACTGCAATACCTACAAATGGGATCCGGTCTGAAGATCAACAGTGTCTAGGTCGACAATGTTTAGGTCGACCACTATAGGTCGACAGTCACTAGGTCGACATGTTTTCAAGGTCGACAGGGTTTCTATGTCGACATGTTCTAGGTTGACAGGTCAAAAGGTCGACATGAGTTTTCAATTTTTTTTTATTTTTTTTTACTTTTTCATACTTAATGATCCGCGTGGGCTACGATTGGAATGGTAACCTGTGCCGAGCGCAGTGGTAGCGGAGCGAAGCACCTTGCCCGAAGTTTGCTCGCCATGCGAGGGGACACGGTGCACTAATTGGGCTTCCCGGTCACTGTACAGAGAAAACGACACAAAAAACCCATGAAAAACTAATGTCGACCTTTTGACCTGTCGACCTAGAAACACTGTCGACCTTCAAACCCTGTCGACCTAGTGACTGTCGACCTATAGTGGTCGACCTAAACATTGTTGACCTAGACACTGTCATAGAAACATAGAAACATAGAATTTGACGGCAGATAAGAACCACTTGGCCCATCTAGTCTGCCCTATGTATCCTTTAGGTAATCTCAACCTTTTTTGAACCTTAAATCTTTGTTAATTCTTTGTAAGGATATTCATATGCCTATCCCAAGCATGTTTAAATTGCTCTACAGTCTTAAGGGGGTACTCACGGAGAGATCCATGCTTAAAATCTAAGCAATCTGACTAGATTGCTTGGATTTTAAGCACAGATCACTCGTGTGTAGCCCCCTCAGCGATAGCGATGCGCGGCCCCGCACATCGCTATCGCCGCTGCTAGATTGAGCCTGCAAGCAGGCCAATCTAGCAGGTCGCTCATTTCACCCACTGGGTGAAATGAGCGGCCCCCCTCCTCCCCCCGCATCGCTCAGCACACATCGCGCTGTGCTGAGCGGCGGGAGAGATGTGTGCTGAGCGGTTCGCTCAGCACACATCTCTCCCGTGTATACCCCCCTTTAGCCTCTAGCACCTCTGATGGGAGGCTATTCCACTTATCCACTACCCTTTCTGTGAAGTAATTTTTCCTTAAATTTCCACTGAACCTGCCTCCCTCCAGTCTCAGTGTATGTCCCTGAGTTCTAATACTTCTCTTCCTTTGAAGAAAGATTCCCTCCTGAACTTTGTTAAAACCTTCGGCATATTTGAAAGTTTCTATCATGTTCCCCCTTTCCCTTCTCTCCTCCATACTATACATGCTAAGATCTTTTAGCCTTTCTGGGTAAGTTTTGTGATGTAGGCCATGCACCATTTTAGTTGCCCTTCTTTGTACACACTCTAATGTATGTATATCCTTCTGGAGATATGGTCTCCAGAACTGGACACAGTATTCCAGATGAGGCCGTACCAATGACCTATACAGTGGCATTATTACTTCTTATTTCCTGCTACTAATTCCTCTCCCTATGCAACCAAGCATCTGACTTGCCTTTCTCATTGCTTTGTTGCATTAATTTCCTGCCTTTAAGTCACTTGAAATTGTGACACCTAAATCCCTTTCCTTCTCAGTAGTTTCCATTATAGTACCCTTGATACTACATTTAGCCTTTGAGATTTTGAGACCCAAGTGCATGATTTTGCATTTTTTTTTAGCATTAAACTGTAGTTGCCAAGTTCTTGACCATTTTTCAAGCCTAGCTAGGTCATCAATCATTTGTTTTACCCCTCCCAGTGTGTCTACCCTGTTGCATATCTTTGTATCATCTGCAAAAAGGAATACTTTCCCTTCAATACCATTTGCAATGTCACCAACAAAGATATTAAAGAGAACTGGTCCGAGAATGATCCACACCCCCTACAAATATGTCATCCAAGAAACATTATAAATATGGTTTTATGCATTAAATTCCATACTTATACTGTTGTTTTTCCATTAAAATGTAATTAGTAATAAGTAAGTAAAAAATAAAAATAAATAACTGTGCTCTATTTGTTTTTCAATTAATAAAGCTAAATTTAAAGAAAAGTATATGCTGCTTCAATACAATTGAGGCAGCCATTTTGTTGGGCTAGGAGCTTGGGTTACAATAGAGGTATGAGTGATGTCACATGAGGTCATATACAGTAGCAGATAATGAATAGGGGAAGTATCAAGCCTTGGAGAGAGATAAAGTGGAAAGAGATATAAAGTACCAGCCAATCAGCTGTAATTTTACATGTTGTGTTTGAAAAATGACAGCTGATACTTTATCTCTCTCCACGTTTTTATACAAGGTTTTATACATCTTTCCCTCAATATTAAATTTGCTGAATGTTGTGTCTTCTCTGAGTGTCATTGTCATTGTGTGTGTGTGTGTGTGTGTGTGTGTGTGTGTGTGTTTGTGTGTATGTGTGAATGAGTGTGTGTAGCTGAAAAGTACACAGTAAGCATTTATAGTTAGCCCACAAGCATAAGATATTCTAAACTAGCACACACCCCAGATAGAAATGCTTCCAGATTCTACACCTGTTCCACATGTGACCATCTGAAAGTCAAAATTATTACATAAACATCTGTGTAAGTACAAACACAGGACACAAGTACAGTATGTGTCCTTTATTGAACTGCTGCAGTACAGCCCCCACTAGTCTGTGGCTGCATTATGCAGAACACTGCACTTTCATAAAACTTCACAAAGCGGAATGCCTGAAACCTCTGTAATAAGTCACAGCCACAAGGTGTCACACTATAATTCAAAAGGGGTGCGGTATAGTGGTCCTATTGTCATTTTACCGACATTCATTAGTCCGACAGTACTTGTCAGACACTGGAGTTTTCCCGTCAAATAACAGTTAGACCAGTGGTTTCCAAACTTTTTGAATCACGGCGCCCTATAATATCAGAATTTTTTTCACGGCACCCCTAGGCCAAAAATTTCTTATAGAGAAATTTAGAAAGAAATATTACATTAAGTAGATCGTGTTTATATGTCATCCTTAGGGTCAGTTGTGTGGTGAGGGACAAGATTTGCTTCTGTTTGGCCACATATTTTATGACTGGCAGCCACCAGCACTGGTTTTGCCTATTATATTGACCATGAATAATTTGAATTGGTCCTGGACCACCAACCCAGGGCACCCCTGCAAATGTCCTGAGGCACCCCAGGGAGCCACGGCACACAGTTTGGGAACCTCGGATTAGACATTAATCATAGTTCGACAGTGATAAGCTAGACAATGTAATTAAACAGACATACAAAAGACTGACAGCGTATACACAGACAAAAACAAGTCCGACATTTATCCTTCAGTTACAACTTAGACAGACACTGGTAAAGACCGACATTTAATACATAGACACCTAAAAGACCGACGAGGCATTTATGAGACAACAATAAGACCGACACAAACATAACACTGACAAAGATTACATAGACATTTAAGAGACCGACAGCACATACATAGACAGTTAATAGACCGACGGCGCATTCATAGACAAATAAAAAGACAGAAATGTCCTCATTCAGACATCAATTAGACACACTAAAAGACCGCAAAGGCATTTATGAGACAACAATTAGGCCGACCTAAAGAAAACACTGATAACGAATACATCGACATTTAAGAGACCGAAAGCGCTAACATAGACAGTTAAAAGACTGACAGGACATAATTCAGATATTAATAAGACTGACACATAAAAGACCGACAACGCATACACAGACAGTTAAAAGTCTGACAGGACAAATATCAGACATTAATAAGACCGACACAGGAAAATTCAGTCATAGCATTCATATCCAAAATATATTATTACACATAACAGACAGTTATTAGACTGGTATTCTTACTCAGAAACAGGACCATATATTCAGTGATGAGACTTGTAGTTCACCCACACCACCCACACCACCCACCCCTGTACACATACCTGGACGCAACAATCTTAATAGCTATTGCGGGTGGACGGGACTCATAGCGTCTCGTCCTGGACGACTCCTCTACCGCCTGCAATAGCTACTAAGGGGTGCGGCGGGGGAGGGGGGGGGGAATAGCGTGAGTACGGAAGAGGGGTGACTGAGCCCAGAAATAGCGGGGGTATGTTAGAGGGGTTACTGAGGAGAAGGGGTGCGCAGCAGGGACTGGGGGAGGTGTGTGGGGGAGTGCGCTTCACTTTAGCCTGTATGGGCTGGCATTGCCAGTAGGGCCGCTGACAGGGCTGGCTGGGACTTGTAGTTCCACGGGTGAGAGTAGCACCGAGGCTTGCACTATTAGAGTTGCAGCATCTTTGCCTAGATGGGATGCTATTGCTGGGGTGACGATGGATGCGTCCAGGACAAGGTGCCCAGAAATAGCGGGGGTACAGGAGAGGGATGCCTGAGAAGGGGTGTGCAGCAGGGACTGGGGGGAGGTGTGTGTGTGGGGGGTCCGCTTCACTTTAGCCTGTATGGGTTGGCCTTGCCAGTAGGACCGCTGACAGGGCTGGCTGGGACCTGTAGTTCCACGGATTGGAGTAACGCCAGGGGTTGCTGGGTTGACAATGAGCTATGGTGGTAGCTCTTGCCGGTGGTATAGGAGTATAGGGCTGTCCAGGACTGGATGCTGGGACCCCCGTCCACTTCACCCGCAATAGCTATTTGGAGCTAAGGGTGCAGGTGTGTACGCGGCGACATGTCTGTGTGTAGGAGGGTAGTGTTGGGGAACTGAAAGTCTCAGAAGTCTATGAAATGAATATATGGGCCCATGTCCTAATAATCTGTCAGTCTTTTAGTGTTGGTCTTATTGGAGTCTATTATATGTTTTGTCGATAATTTACCTGTCTATGTATATGTCGGTCTTTTGCTTGTTGGTCTTATTAGAGTCTGTTATATGTATTGTCAGTAATTTTACTGTCTAGGTATATGCTGTCGGTCATTTACGTGTCGGTCTTCTTGGAGTCTATTATAAGTATTGTCGGTCATTTAGCTGTATATGTATGCGCTGTCTAACTTTTGGGATTGTCTTGTTTAATTGATGTCTGATAAATGACATTTTGGTCTCTTTTACTGTCTATGTATGCGCTGTCGGTCTTTTGCGTGTCGGGCTAATTCAAGTCTGACGTGTGTTCTGTCGGTCTTTTGTGTGTCTGTGTATATGCTGTCGGTCCTTTGTGGTTCGGTATACTTGATGTCTGATGGATGCTGTGTCGGTCTATTTAGTTGTCTATTTATGCGCTGTCGGTTTTGTTGATGTCGATGTTACTGTTGTCTGACGTGTGCACTGTCGGTCTTTGTTATGTCGGGCTGTTGACCTTTTCTGGGTTTTACTTGTCTATACATCTGTATATTATCTTTGTCTAAGGTTTATCTGTCGGTATTTCACAACTGTCTGACTGGTGTGTGTCTATCTTCTGTTGTCAGTCTTTTGTGTCGGTCGACGTGTCATCCGGAATCCTTCAAAAGGACACTCACATCATTATACATCAGGTGCTACTGTGAAATATACACTTTGTAGAAGCAACACGTGGAATGGGAAAATATGCTTTCTTTTATTTTTTGAAAAATGATTGTCTATAACCACCATGAGCCTGAAATATATCAAAAGCTTCCATTTAATAATATGCATCTCACTTTTTCAAATACAGGGGGTAATTCCAAGTTGATCGCAGCAGGAAATTTTTTAGCAGTTGGCCAAAACCATGGCCCTCATTCCGAGTTGTTCGCTCGGTAATTTTCTTCGCATCGCAGCGATTTTCCGCTAATTGCGCATGCGCAATGTTCGCACTGCGACTGCGCCAAGTAAATTTGCTATGCAGTTAGGAATTTTACTCACGACATTACAAGGTTTTTTCTTCGTTCTGGTGATCGTAATGTGATTGACAGGAAGTGGGTGTTTCTGGGTGGAAACTGGCCGTTTTATGGGTGTGTCTGAAAAAACGCTCCTGTTTCTGGGAAAAACGCGGGAGTGTCTGAAGAAACGGGGGAGTGTCTGGGCGAACGCTGGGAGTGTTTGTGACGTCAAACCAGGAACGAAACTGACTGAACTGATCGCAGTTGCCGAGTAAGTGTGGAGCTACTCAGAAACTGCTAAGAAGTGTCTATTCGCAATTCTGCTAATCTTTCGTTCGCAAATTTTACTATGCTAAGATTCACTCCCAGTAGGCGGCGGCTTAGCGTGTGCAAAGCTGCTAAAAGCAGCTTGCGAGCGAACAACTCGGAATGAGGGCCCATGTGCACTGCAGGGTAGGCAGATTTAACATGTGCAGAGAGAGTTAGATTTGGGTGGGGTGTGTTCAATCTGCAATCTAATTTGCAGTGTAAAAATAAAGCAGCCAGTATTTATCCTGCACAGAAACAAAATCACCCACCCAAATCTAACTCTCTCTGCAAATGTTATATCTGCCCCCCCCCCCTGCAGTGCACATGGTTTTGCCCAACTGCTAAAAATTTTCCTGCTGCGATCAACTTGGAATTACCCCCACAGTCTCATCTTTTGCAACAAGAATTCCTTAATCTGTAGTACCGGTACAAATTTTCTCAGCTATAGACTGCTGGTAGTCCTGTATTAGGAAATAGCTTTTTTAAAACTTAAGATACATTACAGTATATACTGTATCTAAACGATACTGTATCAAGTTACACTTGTCTGGGAAATGGAGTGAGAATCAAATAAATAGGCAAACAACTGGAAATGAAAGGGAATAAAGACTTCCCTCACCTCATGCTCCCCCAGTCCTGCACTGAAATCCACATGCATACAATAACGGGTGTGGTATGGAAGGTAGATAGTAACTAGGTCGACAGGGTCTTTAAGGTCGACATGTTCTAGGCCGACAGGTCAAAAGGTCGACATGAGTTTTTTATGGTTTTTTTGGTGTCGTTTTCTTTGTAGAGTGACCGACAATCCCAATTAGTGCATCGTGTCCCCTCGCATGGCTCGCTTCGCTCGCCATGCTTCGGACAAGGTGCCTCGCTTCGCTCGGCACAGATTACCGTTCCAATCGTAGTCCACATGGATCGTTAAGTATGAAAAGGTTAAAAAAAAGAAACAAATCGTGAAAAACTCATGTCGACCTAGAGACCTGTCGACCTAGAAACCCTGTCGACCTAGTTACTGTTGACCAATAGTGGTCGACCTAGATAGTGTCGACCTAGTTACTGTCGACCTAGAGACTGGATCCCACAACAACACGTAAATGCTCAGAACTCAGGTGGGATCCTTGCATATCTTTGTTGGTGACATTGCAAATAGTATTGAAGGGAAGGTATGCCTTTTTGCAGATGATACAAAGATTTGCAACAGAGTAGACACACTGGGAGGGGTAAAACAAATGATTGATGACCTAGGTAGGCTTGAGAAATGGTCAAGAACGTGGCAACTACAGTTTAATGCTAAAAAATGCAAAATCATGCACTTGGGTCTCAAAAACCCAAAGGCTAAATATAGTATCAAGGGTACTATAATGGAAACTACTGAGGAGGAAAGGGATTTAGGAGTCACTATTTCAAGTGACTTAAGGCAGGAAAGCAATGCAACAAAGCAATGAGAAAGGCAAGTCAGATGCTTGGTTGCATAGGGAGAGGAATCAGTAGCAGGAAAAAAGAAGTAATAATGCCTCTGTACAGGTCATTGGTGCGGCCTCATCTGGAATACTGTGTCCAGTTCTGGAGACTATGGGGGTCATTCCGAGTTGATCGCTAGCTGCACTTGTTCGCAGCGATCAGGCTAAAAATCGGCAGTTCTGCGCATGCGTATGCGGCGCAATGCGCAAGCGCAACGTACGGGCACAACGAATGATGCAGTTTTGCACAGGGTCTAGCGATGCATTTCAGTCGCACTGGTTGCCGCAAAGTGATTGACATGAAGTGGGCGTGTCTGGGTGGCAACTGACCGTTTTCAGGGAGTGTGCAGAAAAACGCAGGCGTGGCTGGGCGAACGCTGGGTGGGTGTGTGACGTCAAATCCGGAACTGAATAGACTGAAGTGATCGCAAGCGCTGAGTAGGTCTGGAGCTTCTCTGAAACTACACAAACATTTTTTGCAGGCGCTCTGCGATACAACCGTTTGCACTTCTGCTAAGCTACAATACACTCCCAGTGGGCGGCGGCATAGCGTTTGCACGGCTGCTAAAAACTGCTAGCGAGCGATCAACTCGGAATGACCCCCCATATCTCCAGCAGGATATAAAGCATACTTGCCTACATTAGATTTCTCCTCTCCGGGAGAAGCCCGGAGAGGAGATGATGCAGGGGGCGGGGCCGGACTGTGACATCATCAAGCCCCACCCCGGAAAACGTAGTGATTCGCGGGTCCGCGGGAAGGGGGCAGGGCTAAAATGACGCAATTTGCATCATTTTAACCCCTTCCCCACCCGATGGACCCGCGAATATGGGAGATTATATCTCCATCCTGCCCGCATCACTAGGGTGCGAGCAGAATGCGGGAGACCTGCCTACTCTTCCATGGGTGCGGGGGCTACTCAAAAAACGGGAGCCTCCCACAGCTTCCGGGAGAGTAGGTAAGTATGATATAAATACATTAGAGAGTGTACAAAGAAGGGCAACTAAAATGGTGCATGGCCTACATCACAAAACTTACCTGGAAAGGCTAAAAGATCTTAACATGTATAGTTTGGAGGAGAGAAGGGAAAGGGGGGACATGAAAGAAACTTTCAAATATACCAAGGGTTTTAACAAAGTTCAGGAGGGAAACATTCTTCAAAGGAAGAGGAGTATTAGAACAAGAGGACATGCACGGACACTTGAGGGAGGCAGGTTCAGGGGAAATATAAGGAAACATTACTTCACAGAAAGGGTAGTGAACAAGTGGAATAGCCTCCCATCAGAGGTGGTAGAGGCCAGTGACGTGCGGTGGGGTCAGTGCCTGGTGAGGCACTGGATGATTCACACCGCCCCCCCATGGAGAAAAAAAAAAAGATTGGGGTTCCCCATACCTAAACAAAACCAGCACCAGGCTGTACCAGCAAGGGGGAGTGATGCCATAGCAGGGGGGAGGGGGGGGGGGGGGCAATCGGTGTGGGGTCCCCCTTGAGATTGCATTAAACTTCCCCAAACAAGTCAGCCCAGAGCTGGAATTCCTCGGAAAGCGGAGACACCAGGAAAAAAAAATGGGGTCCCCCCTCCCGAGCAACAACCTGCACTGGGCTGAAAGCCCAGTGCTATGCCCTGCACCCCTGGTGGCGGTGGGTGCGGGGGTTCATGACATAGTAATATTGTTCTTTACAGGCAGCCTATAGGTCCCAGCAAGCCTGCCCAAACATTCTGGCACTTGAGGAACCACAAGTGCCATCATGCCCGGCCATTAAGGGCCCGCTGGCACCCGTAGTCCACCTGTAAAGAAAATCTTAAAATAAATACAAGACACAATTTATTTAAAAAAGTTAATTGTGCAGCGCCTCCCAGGACTTCCAGGTGTCTTCTGTCTTCACCTGGGGGGCGGAGGCCTTTGGGTAGCTCTTTTACATGGCCGCCGCCTCCCAGGACTTCCAGGCGTCTTTTTTCTTTGGGAGCTCTTGCACGCTCCCTCCCCGCTGGCGGACTGACAGCCGCTGCCTCGTGCTGGCTTTTATACGCCATCCACGAGGGGCGGAGCGTTGACGCGGAGAAAACATGATTGGCTCGCGGCAGCCATCTTGGATTTCAAAAATGATGCTAACGGCTCCATTTTTTAAATTGGAATCGCTCCGCTGCCGAACTCTGCAAAAATGATAGGCAGGGACTGGATCCTCTTGGATCCAGGCCTGCCATCCTGCCAACCGGGTCCCGCCGCCGCTAACGCCGCACATCCTTCTGCCCAACAAGTGATGACAGTGGATCCATCACTGGACAGCTGTATCCAGTGACAGATCCGCTGTCCAATCACATCTGGGTGATTGACAGGGGCGTACTTTCATGTGCAGTGAAAGCACACCCATCACCGAGGCACTTATACAAGTGCCGCTTCTCATTCTATTTCCAATGGGCTTTTAATGCCCATGGCTTGGCCCAGTCCCCGCTCGTCCCCCGCTCCAGCAGCTTTCCTATTCTGAATGGGAGGACCGCTGTCGGTGCCTCACAAACCTATTTTTAATGGAGAATTGGTTGTTATAATACAAAGCAGATTCTTATGACACAGAATCTGTGTCATAAGTATCTTCTTTGTATTATTTCAACCACTAATGACAGGGGAGGCACTGCCTCCCCTGACTGCACGTCCCTGGTAGAGGCTAAGACTGTAGAGCAATTTAAACATGCTTGGGATAAGAATATGAATATCCTTACAAAGAATTAAGGTTTAAAAAGGGTTAAGATTACCTAAAGGATAAAAAAAGGGGCAGACTAGATGGGCCAAGTGGTTCTTATCTGCCATCAAATTCTATGTTTCTATCCTGATACCATCCCATAGAGCATTGTTAAAAGATGAATAGAGATTTCCCCATTTAGCGCTCAAAACCATTGCCGGTAGCGGGTCAGTTTGGTGTACCATGTGTTGAGACAGAATGATATCGGGATCCTACCACTTCCAAAGCAAAATTACTTTATTTCCTTAATATTCACCAAGTTTTCACACCCCTGACATCTTTTTGCCACCTTTAGCTTGCTTCTCTGCCCACCTCCATCTCCACCCCCTTCCTCTCTCACAAACCATGGTCAAGCCACCTGAAGACATAACATACTGTACACCATTCAACAAGACAATTTCTTAAGACAAATCCTATATCCTACCAACCTTCTTCTACTCTCTACAATCCACCCTTAGGGCCTAATTCAGACCTGATCGCAGCAGCAACATTTTTCTCTAATGGGCAAAACCATGTGCACTGCAGGTGGGGAAGATATAACATGTGTAGAGAGAGTTAGATTTGGGTGGGGTGTGTTCAAACTGAAATCTATATTGCAGTGTAAAAATAAAGCAGCCAGTATTTACCCTGCACAGAAACAAAATAACCCACCCAAATCTAACTCTATCTGCACATGTTATATCTGCCCCCCCTGCAGTGCACATGGTTTTGCCCATTAGAGAAAGATTTTGCTACTGTGATCTGGGGTTGGGGGCCATGTTACTGGCGGCCGGATCCCAGCAGTCAGCATCCCAACGCTGGGATCCCAGCCGCAAAATGTCGGCGGAGGGGGAGAAGCGCAACGAAGCCCCTTACGGGCTCGGTGGCAAGCTGTGCTCACCACAGGTTCTATTCCCACTCTGTGGGTGTCGTGGACACCCAGGAGTGGGAATAGACCCTTCTAGTCGGCTGTCGGTCTTGTTAGTGTTTGGGATGCAGGGGGAGGTTATGTGACCGTCGGTCATATAACTAGATCCTGCAATCAGGTCTGAATTAGGCCCTTAATTTGTTCTTTCCTGTATCTGAGGACAAAGTCTCTGCACTCATATCATCATCTCACTCTACAACCTGGCCGTTAAATCCTATACCCTCCTAACTTCTCTGCTTGTTCTCTCATATGCATTCCCACCTCTAGATCATCCCTCTACCCAATCTCTCTATATATTTCCAGCCTTGCCAATCCTAAAGAAATCTGTCAACCTTACCTACTGTAACTGCCACTCAAAGTCTATACTCCAAACTACTTGAGCAACTTGAGTGCAATTCCCCATCTCATGTTCTCTCTTCTCACTCCAATTTCGGCTCTTTACAATCAGACTTTTGCCCCCTAATATTCCACTGAGCTTGTACTCACAAAAATGACCAAGGATCTATTTACAACAATGTTTTAATGTAGCTTCTTCATACACAGCCTCCTGGATTTTGACAATGTTGGTCACCCTCTCTTCCTGCACATCATTAATTGGCCTTCTTAACACAATCATTTCTTCACTCACTTTTGACCTATTCCAACTGCTCCTTTAGTATGTCTACTTCATGACACACTTCCATCCAGTCTCACTATTGGTTGGAGTACCATAAGGCTCTGTTCTCATCCATCCGCTTTTGGTGAAGTAATTTGCTCATCTGACCTCCAGTCTATGCTGATGACAGCAAAACCTAAGAGAGACACAAACTAGAGCGATATTGGCACAATCTGCCATACTGGAATGACAAATTATGCACATAGCCCAGTGTGTATGCAGGATTGGGCACCACTGCGGGTCGCATGCACCATCTTCTAGTTGGCTGTGCCGCAAAGCCAATTGGACAATATTGTATGAAATGCAGTGCAGTGTAATGAAGGACGACACGAGATGTTGTTCCATTGTTCATAAAATCGTCAAGTGTGTACCAGCGATCTGGCACAGTCGTTCTGGTGTGTACACACCCTTACTCTCCTCCACTGTCCCCTCCACTTCTCTGTTACCTTGTGTAAGCAACTCTCTTTCTGCTACAGCTGCACAGATTCTCATCTTCCTTTCTCCCTTCCTTAACCTTAATCTTAAC
The DNA here is from genome assembly GCF_028390025.1 of Pseudophryne corroboree. Taxonomy (NCBI): domain Eukaryota; kingdom Metazoa; phylum Chordata; class Amphibia; order Anura; family Myobatrachidae; genus Pseudophryne; species Pseudophryne corroboree. Next base: position 139,793,410 of record NC_086448.1, on the reverse strand, counting down.
CCTAAAAATGTACTGTCAACATTCTGGTGTCAACATGTCAAATGTCATTATGATCATATGGACATTTATGAATGTCAAAATTTTACATGTCAACCTAACGTCCACATTGACATACTGGTATTAGAATTTTGACTGTCAACATCCTGTCCAAATACTGCTAAAAGGATGTATAGAATGCAAACTGGATTCACATACTTGATAAATTAGTTTCCCCAGAACATGGATGCCAAAAGTAAGATGGCATTTTTGTAGGCCCTCACATCTGAGAATTGTAAAGAACCGTGCCTTGTACATGATTGCCCCTTTAATAAATGTCCAAATTCGTCCTGAATCCCGCACGACTACCTAACTTGGACTTCATTACATCCGGCCCATGGTTAAAAAATTTTTAAAAAAATTGCATGTTAGTTAAAAACATTACCTAACAAACATATTTGAATTCAGCTCAAAAAAGTATGAAGGGCTGGATTTAGCTAGCTACAAGAAACAAACTGTACTTAATGTGGATGTGGGAGGCTCAAACAGAAATTTTCTGTAAGTGCCCTTATCGTAGGTGCCACAAATGTGCTAACACATAGCTCCGGGGTACATACCCCAGAGTCGATATTCTAATGCTTGTTTACTACAATTTTACCACCTGAGGAAAAGGGCCTGTAATTCAATAGCCTTGGGCATAAAAGCCTGAGGCCACCACCCTTTACCTCATAAAATTAACGAGGCTAATTGATTCCAACACTAATGGGCCCTACACACTGGGCGATATTACTGAAAGATATGAACAATCTCGTTCCTTAATGAAGAGATATCGTTCATATCTTTCAGTGTGGAGGCAGCAATAATAAACGATGGCTGGTCCCGCGCTCGTTCATCAGTGGTGCCCCATCGCCTGTGCATGCAGGCCAATATGGACGATCTCGCCATATTTGCATGCATTGCTATGGAGCCAGGTGATGGGGGGGGGGGGGGGGAGTGAAGAAACTTCACACCCCGCGTCACTTCCCCCTTGCCGCCGGGTCGCCCATCTGCCGTATCGGCATTCGGGCAGCTCGGCGGCGGGTCGAGCAATGTGTAGGGCCCTTAAGAATTATTTGTTTTGATCCTTGAGACACGAAAAATAAATGGTCTAGCTCCCCAGTAAACAACCCCAAAAAAGCATTTCAAATTGCTGCAACATGCAGCGATAAAGAGTGCAAATCTTCAGGGCTTTAACTCAATAATAAATATGCCTATAAAAATGTTATTATAGGTGCAAATCCCCATTAACTTCAAAAATAATAAAACATTGGCAGTGAAAAGAATGAATATGAATATGGAATGAAGTTCTTTGTAAGTGCACATACTGTATCTGCTCCTTCTTACGTAACAGGATAACTGACATAACACTGTTAAAAATAACACACGCTCAGTAACACAAATATTTCCCAGAGGCAGCTGTTCCAAAACATGACATCACTGTTTTTAAAGCAGAAAATAGTACGTTTAATATTGAAACTAGATGAAAGAATAAAGATTGCGGTTTCATGTAGAAGATAAAGTACAATCAGTTTTTCCACATGTGGCTGATAAAATGATATGTAAATAAGTAAATGACCTCTTGCTACCCTTTAATAGTGAACGCTTAGGTTATATATTGTAAAAAAAAATAAGAACAAAGCAGATAAATACAAAGTAAACTTGGAGCTGCCATTGTTAAGGCTACTGTGCAATTGTTCATTTTTTTGTAAATATGTATGTATAACAATATGTTTTACAAAGAAATGATTGACAGAAATAACTAAAAAATCTATCATTAATGTGCTCACTTATACCTCTTTTAGACCAAATACTGCGGGTCGCAGCCGGGAGCCTGACAAGGGTGCTACCCGGATGCAACCCGCTTCAGGCTCCTTTCCCACCGCACTTACCAACCTGGGTTGGTGATGTCGCAAATGACGCGGCTGGGGCGGTGTTCGGAGATCACATGATCTCTGAGCACCACCCGTACATTCCCTGTAAACGAGTTGGAATACTGGGTCACTCGACCCGGATTATTCCAACTCGCCCCTTTTACACCAACCAGCAACACGGGTTATACACGCTCATGTGCAATAACCCGTGTTATATGCTGGCGGTGTAAAAGGGGTATTATTGATCACATCTGTGCATTTGTAATTTACTTTTGTACAAACGGAGTTCAGATACAGTGAAATGATAATTAGTTGTCCCCCTATAAATGTCAGTTAGTTGAGGGCTGTTTTGCTGTATTGTAGTAATGGCATATTTTTATTGCAGTTTGAGCAACACACAGTTAATTCCTTTGTTCTGCTGTTGATAGTATTTAGGAAGGGGGTGAGGAGTACAAATAATTCTCTTTTGCTTGGGAACTTCAGGATAACACGGAAGGCGCTGCCTATCTCCTACAGATGTGTCCTCATACATCTAGCCTCAATACACCATCCAAAGTGAGCTGCCAGATCCTGTGTTATGCTGCTTTCAGATCGCAAATGCCGGATCCTACCCGGTAAGAGAAACGTGTCCTTACCGGGTGGGATCCGGCATTTGCTCTCCTCTGCTGGCTTTCCGGCCCGGCAATATACCGGGTCGGTTGCCATAGCAGCGGGGGGGGGGGGGGGGGCGCAGCAGCAGCAGGGACGGGGGTGGAGGCGGCGCTGGGAGATTAACTCGTCTCCTGCGCCGCCTCTCCCTATGCTGTGAATGGAAGCCGTGTCGCATCGGAACGGCTCCCATTCACACTGCACCTGACCCGGTATTCAACCCGGTAATAACCCTTCTTTTTAACCGGGTTGAATTACCGGGTCAGGCGACCTGCTAATTCGGCAAAGGCGCTTTCACATCGCACACTGACCCGTTTCGACACGGCAATATGCCGTGTCGATACCGGGTTATTTGTGCGATGTGAAAGGGGTATAACGCAGCTAGTGTCGGGTGTGCTTTTTGCCAAAAATGTAATGCAACTAGTAGACTTTGCTGATGAATTTGAAATGTGACACTTGTATATTGTATGTAACTGAAGCAGTGGCGTAAGTTCGCCCCAGTCGCCCGTAGGCATGATAAATGTTGGTGCCCCCCTACATACTGTATATAAACACACACCATATGTAGCTATCCGGCATTCAGGGTAAACAGTAGCAGCGTGCTCAGGTGCTTTTCCCAATAGTAATATAGATACACCAGCAAAGTGGACGGCACTTCAAGTCAGTCATCACAATAAAATAGACACCAGCATACCTTTATAGCATAACCACAGTACTCCCTCACCCACCAGCGGGTCCCAATGGAGATGCTTTGGCGCAGTGGTGTGCCAATATATATATATATATATATATAAAACAAAAAAGACAAAAGAAGAGGGGGCGCTCCATAGTGCATAAAAGTTTTAATTCAAACAGACAGATAAAAGACTGTGAACTCCAGAGAGATGTGACTCGTACCAGAGAATAAAAAACACTGTGGGCTGGTTACCACACGACATGTAATGTTACCATCCAGGCAATACTCGTCCCGCAGTTTAACGACTCTCCAGAGCAGAACACATGAAGCTGCCAGCCGGAAAAGATGTTTTAGCTTCACACGGACCCGCCGTGTGTGTGAGCTGCTGCACTGGATCGCTTAGACACAGTAAAGGATTGCCGGAGGTGCAGATAGAGAGCGCACACACACGGCGGGTGTGTTTTATTCTCTGGTACGAGTCACATCTCTCTGGAGTTCACAGTCTTTTATCTGTCTGTTTGAATTAAAACTTTTATGCACTATGGAGCGCCCCCTCTTCTTTTGTCTTTTTTTGTTAGAAATTACACCCATGAATCCTGGGTTTCTGTAGTTGGAGTAGGGGAGCAGCGGCCCTGATATATGTGGTTATAAGTGCAGACTCCCTACAGATCATCTGTTGGCTTTGCTGGACTATTTATACACAAGTACACTGGCGCTTTCATTAATTGTTTTATTTTTATATATATATATATATATATATAAAACACACAAACGCCTCTTTCACTTAAAACCACACACACACGCCTCTCCCACACACACGCCTCTTTCACTTAAACACACACAAACGCCTCTTTCACTTAAAAACACACTAATGCCTCTTTCACTTAAACACACATAAACGCCTCTTTCACTTAAAAACACACACCTCTTTTACTTAAAAACACACAAACGCCTATTTCGATTAAAAACACACAAACACCTTTCACTTAAACACAAACGCGCGCCTCTCACTTACACATGCCTTTCTCACACACACACACACACACACACACACACACACACACACACACACGTCTCCTTCACTTAAAAACACACAAATGCCTTACACACACACACACACACACACACACACACACACACACATCTTTCACTTAAACACACACACGACTCACACACCTCTCTTACACACAGACACATGCCTCTCACAAGACTCCTTCACTTAAACACACACACCTGACTTATACACACCTCTCACACACACACACACACACACACACACACATGCCTCTTACAAGACACCTTCACTTAAACAAACACACACCTCACTTACACACACACCTCACTTACACACATGCCTCTCACTTACAAAAGCCTCCTTCACTTAAACACACACACCTAACTTACACACACACACACACACACACACACACACACACACACACACACCTCACTTAAAAACATGCACACACAAAACAGTGCTGCCAACATTTATTAAATACCCCCCAGCACCCCCCCCCCTCCCCCTTCCACTACTAACAACCCCCAGTGCAGCTTGAGGCAAGTGCTGCCAGTGCCTACCTGCTGCTATCAGCCCAACTGAGGAACAGAGATGAACAGAGAGCTTCACTGAGGGAGGAGATGTGCTCTGTCTGGAGCTCCCCCTAGCTGCAGCCAGAGTCAGCTCTGTATATACGACGAGGAGACAGCTTCCGTGTCACTGGCAGGGCACAGCTCCTCCGCAGCGAACGATTTAGGCTGCAGAAGGTAATGGGGGAGATGTGCTCCCTTGAGGTCAGGAGCCCGGCGGCAGCCGACTCCACTGCCTCCCACAGTTCCACCACTGAACTGAAGGGTCTATGGGCCTAATTCAGAGTTGATTGCAGCAGAAAAATTGTTAGCAGTTGGGCAAAACCATGTGCACTGCAGGGGGGGGGGGTTAGATATAACATGTGCAGAGAGAGTTAGATTTGGGTGAGGTGTGTTCAATCTCAAATCTAAATTGCAGTGTAAAAATAAAGCAGCCTGTATTTACCCTGCACAGAAACAATATAACCCACCCAAATCAAACTCTCTATGCAAATGTTATATCTGTCGCACCTGCAGTGCACATGGGGGCTGATTCCGAGTTGTTTGCTCGCTAGCTGCTTTTAGCAGCATTGCACACGCTAGGCCGCCGCCCTCTGGGAGTGTATCTTAGCTAAGCAGAAGTGCGAACGAAAGATTAGCAGAATTGCGAATAGAAATTTCTTAGCAGTTTCTGAGTAGCTCCAGACTTACTCAGCCATTACGACCAGCTCAGTCCTTTTCGTTCCTGGTTTGACGTCACAAACACACCCAGCGTTTGCCCAACCACTCCCCCGTTTCTCCAGCCACTCCTGCGTTTTGCAACTCGAACGCCTGCGTTTTTCCGCACACTCCCATAAAACGGCCAGTTTCCGCCCAGAAACACCCACTTCCGTCAATCACACTACGATCAGCACAGCGATGAAAAAGCTTCGTTATACCGTGAGTAAAATACCTAACTTTTGTGTAAAATAACTAAGCACATGCGCTCTGTGAACCTTGCGCATGCGCAGTAAGCAACTAATCGCAGTATAGCGAAAATCGGCAACGAGCGAACAACTCGGAATGACCCCCAAGGTTTTGCCCAACTGCTAAAAAATTTACTGCTGCGATCAACTCTGAATTACCTCCAATGTACTAAGCCTTGTAGAGAGATAAAGTGGACGGAGATAAAGTACCAACCAACCAGCTCCTAATTGTTAGTTTTCAAACCCAGCCTGAGACATGGCAGTTAGGAGCTGATTGGCTGGTACTTTATCTCCGTCCACTTTATCTCTCTTAGGGGCAGATTTATTAACTTTTTTTTTTACTAAAATAATGTGAAAAGGGGTGTATTCACATCCATTTCACATTACTTTAGTTTCACCTGACTGCATTAAAGGGCCTTTGGAGCAGTTTTTGTGACTTGTCATTTTTTTTAGTAACCCAGATCGCATTTCCTATACTTATAATGGGAAATGCGATCTGACCAAATGTAATTAAAAAAAAAATTGTGAAAAAATACCGCAGTGAGCCCTGTGATAATTACGCCAGTTCAGCAGGTGTAATCATAGGGCTCACTGCGGATTCTGTACCGCTGCACAGCTGTCTCTGCCCCTAGGCAGTTCGGACTGTCAGTCATAGGGGCTCCCTGCTGCTCCTGTGACCTCCGCTGCATTAAAGTGATGCTGCAAAGCGGCAGCTTACTTTACAGCATCGGAGGTCACAGCAGCAGGGAACACCAATGACTGCCAGCACGCACCGGAAGAAACCAATCAGTGCTGGTGAGTATGATCAGCAGTTGGGGGGGGGGGGGGGAGGGGGGGTTATCACAATGGGGAAGGGGGTGCAAGCGTAGCACATAAGCGGGGTAGTGGCATCACAGGGACAGAGCTTGCTTGTGATTATTGATACATCAATGTGATGTAATCAATAATCTCATTACAGATTGGGTCGATTTTATCACCTCACATTTGCATCCTCAGACGCGGATGGTGATAAATTGGCCTCTTAGTAACATGGAAGATAGGAGCTGATTCGCTGGTACTTTATATCTGTCCACTTTATGTCTCTCCAAGGCTTAGTACATATACCACATAGTCTGTATGTAGAGCATATGAAACTTGTTTTGGAAAAATGCTGCGGCTGCTACATTACAGCACTTTGTATACAGATTCAGAGTCGCACACAGATATACATGTGTAGCATATCAAATTTATCAGCACAATCTACTGATATGTCTAGGACACATTGCGTTGCAACTAAGACTCATTTTTGGCAATTAAAGGACCTGGTATGCTGAGGGGGTTTGTTTGATACAACTGCAGCAATTATGCTAAATTCTAATGCCCATGTACAGGTCTCTGAGAATACAGAGCAGCAAGCATTTCACAGTTGATTTGTTTGAATACTCATGTGCAAATTGGTGATTTGTGCACCGCTGGCAACGTGGGCCTCCAGAGGGTTAAGTATTGTAATACATTATTGCAGGGTGTGTGGTGGGAGCCCCTCTGAACCCAGGGTTCCCTGGCATTTGTGTATCTATAATGGGTGCAGGGTGTTTGGTGTACACGTACACCGTGCACCCATATAACTATACTTACTCCTCCGGATTCCCACGGCAGCTGGCTCTGGTTACATAAAAGTAACCAGTAAAATAGTGCAGTGGACATTTTCCCGGTGATACAGGTGTGCACAGTAGATATGTCCCTGCGAATAAGGCATGGATACCATTTTCCTAGAGACCCCAGCACAAAGCCTGCGTCTACAGTGCTTCAGCCGCTGATAGAGAGGAGGGGGTCCGCAAGAAGCCTGCACACTGACCCCCCTCCTCTCTTAATCCGCCCCTAGTCGCTGGTTTCATGTCTAGTGCTTTCCAGCACCCAATTTACTGCCACACACATCAGTGGCAAATACAGGAGCAGAGGTACACGCATTTCAATTGCATCTATACTTATGACTGAAGAGGTGAAATGGGGATGTAATGGGGCATTCTCACTTAGGTAACGTTCAGTGAGGGACAAATGCGGACTATGCAGGTACAGCCGCTTGTCCCTCAACATCAAATTCAACAAGGGTAAAATAAATACACGGGCAAAATAGCACAAACCAATTATACAGCATTTGACCTACAACATAACTTCAGATGTGGTCACGCTTGATAACAACAATGCAACAGTCTTTGTGAATACGCCTCAACCACAAGACAGAAAAGTCTCATGCATTTCTTGGATCTAACCAGGTATTTATTTCTATATATTCCCCAAGAGGCATTTGGTCACTGCACATTGGAGAACTTAACTGAAAGTGTGGCGATGGGGACAAGAGCAGGATAAAATGTAAAGTCAGCCAAATGATAAATCACTTTAACAGCTGACCACTCAGTTATGCCAGGTGATCAAGTTGGGATCCCAAGAGGCCTCAAATGCTGCCACATTGTTATACAGGTTGAGTCTCCCTTATCCAAAATGCTTGGGACCAGAGGTATTTTGGATATGGGATTTTTCCGTATTTTGGAATAATTGCACACCATAATGAGATATCATGGTGATGGGACCTAAATCTAAGCACAGACTGCATTTATGTTACATATACACCTTATACACACAGCCTGAAGGTCATTTTAGCCAATATTTTTTATAATTTTGTGCATTAAACAAAGTGTGTCTACATTCACACATTTCATTTATGTTTCATATACACCTTATACACACAGTCTGAAGGTCATTTAATACAATATTTTTAATAACTTTGTGTATTAAACAAAGTTTGTGTACATTGAGCCATCAAAAAACAAAGGTTTCACAATCTCACTCTCGCTCAAAAAAGTCTGTATTTCGGAATATTCCGTATTTCGGAATATTTGGATATGGGATACTCAACCTGTATTCATGTACAGGGCGTTCAGTGACCCATAGCAAGAGCTAGAATGATTATATGTTGACCTGGTGAGTCCAGGGACATTGAAGACATGGTGGAAAACTACTGTAGGTGGTTTATCACGAAAAGCAATCAACCATTCCAAATTAAACTTTATCACATGAAATTTTAATCCTCAAGAAATGTACAAAATCCACACAGTTAGGGCCAGGGCCGTACCGCCCAACTGACACTTCTGGCAAATGCCAGATGGGCGGATGGTCTGATCCGCGCCTTCGGTGTGCGTGTGCATACATATGCAATTAGCATTGCGAAAGACAGCTCTTCCGATAAGAGCTGCACTTCGCGATCCACGGCGGATCCCTGTAAAGGACGAGAGAGTGGCACTTAGAGCTGCCTTCACCCCACACTGACCGCACACAGCAGGGACACAGTACAGCACAGGGGCAGCATGCGGTAACTCTGAACCTTGGCTCTCGGAGCTCAGTGCCCAGCTCATGGAAAATGCTTTTCTCTGTATCACAACCCATAGACGGGGCACTGCTTTCACTAACATGCCAGTACAGTGCTGCCGCGGCTTATACACACTGCCAGCTGCAGCAGCACACATGTAACCGGGGCCGGAATTCTGCTAGGCGGCTCCCCCAGCAGCAGGTCACATCCAGTGGGGAGGAGACTGCCACTAGCACCGCTGATTGACAGCTGCATACACTACACTACCTTGCTATGCAGATGGAGGGAAGCAGGGAGGGAGGGATCCGATTGGATCCCTCAGGATGGTTGCGGAAGGAAGCCCATAGACTTCTATAGGGTAAGGCCAGAAAATGCTGGCATTACCCTCTGCACCGAAAACCCTACAGCCAGGCTATAGTACATATGAAAATAAGGTAAAACCCATGAAAACGGGGGATTTACCGCATTTTCCCATTTGTACATCCCGCCCTTAAAGTTCATTTGGTTATTTGGGGAAAATATTTTTCATTAATTTTATTGATGGAACTGGAAACAGCAAATAATAAATGAAAGGTATCAAGTGATAAAATTAAAATGGGCAGTGACGTGACTAGTGAGGACTGTGTTAAGTTTAGCTAAAGTTAGAGTACATGGGTGTATAGATTAGGTAGGGAACTATAAAATATCTGACAATATTCTGGTACCATCAAAATAGATCATCACTACATTGGTTTCTGTGCTGGGAGAGGAGGATGAACACAGAGCGAAGGGATGAGAAAGATGCCGCTCCTCCATGTATTTTTATGCCAAATTTGAAACTAAAAATCCTTTTCTTTTGCAGATATTTTTACAGTTTCAACATTTCCGTAGCAGAGATTTGTGATATCTAATGTGTTAACAATTTAATATACAGATGTGTCTTCCCTCACCAGAAACAGGTTGCATGTGCGCACTAGTCGCAATTGTGACTTGCCACGCCTACCTGTGACCTGTCTGAGAGAGCGTACACAGGCACGCGCTCCTATGGAATACGGGAGGCACACTAGTCGTGGCAATCTACTTGCGATTGCCGCGAGTAGCAGAGCTAAGGAGGAAGGACTCATCTGTATATATTGTGAAATATAAATTAACACGAAAACCATGGCTAAAGTGCCGTTTTCACAAAAGTTTCTCGAAAATAGACTTGATACACCTGCCCCAGTATGTGAAATGTCTTTTTTTACAAACTCATCTGGCACTAGTGGTAATCCACAATTAGAACATCAACATCCAAGGAGCACACCAACCTCAGATACAAATGTTACTCCTTCACAGCCACTAATGGGAAGACTGTTGTTAAAGCTACAGGAAAAACAATACTGTCACTGCAAGCATTGGGCCAAGATTTGCAGATCTTTCATCCAGGAGACAGTAAGATGCTTGCTACTAATATATGGCTGCCAGGGTAGTTATACCAATTGGAGCTTGTTATCACAGGAACAGACATCATTTGATACGTGATGCACCTACATTATTCAAGATAATATGGAGGAGGAATATGGAGGAGATGTATCAAACCTTCTAAAGTGGACAAGTGAAGTTGCCCATAGCAACCAGCTATAATTTATCAAGTACATTCTATAAAATGATAGCCAGAAGCTGATTGGCTGCAATACTTCTCCATCTGTCCTCTTTAGAGGGTTTGATACACCTCCCCCTTTGAACCAGACAATACTAGATATACATCCATTCGGAATCCTGTGGAAAATACTAAACAGTAGTAAGTGCCTGATGACTTTCTGACCCTCTTAATAGGTCCACCAGTTCAAAGGCCACCACTGCTGTACTCACACAGAAAGATCTTTTAGAAACCTGCTATCTTCAGCACTATATCTGGGTACACACTGGAGCGATGGGCATTTGTTCCGACATTGGAATTAATGCTCTTGAGCCCAGATTGAGTGAACACACGGGAACGAGTTTAATGAAGGACGGAACAATAATGTTCCGTCTTTTATTAGCATAAACAAGATCACAATTGAGGATATCGCTAGGTTTGATGTACAGCACATCAAACCTAGCGACTGTTGGTAGAAATGGCGGAAGCGCGCATTCACCCATAAACACTGGGCGATGTAGGCGACTTGTCTTTAAGAAACAGCAAATCGGCCAGACATAGCTCCATTGTGTACGCAGTTTATGTTTTAGTCAAACATTAATAGCCTCTATTGTACTGTAGTCATGTTATAGTTAAGTTCAGGTTATTTTTGTTCTTGTATGCACTAGCCTACAGTATATGGCATAGTATATTAGACAGCACCTGGTTACACGGTCTTGTTACGTGAAGCTGCTACGTTTGTTGCATAATGCAGTTTATAGGATTGGGATGCATTCTGGGTATTTCTTATCCTACCATTGTACTAAGCCTTATTTAGCGTATTCTCTTTCCAATTCTTCCAACAAACTGTGGAGTGGATCTCACCATCGTGATGGACAGCAAACAAGACAAGCATCACCTTCTTTCATGTTGCTCCTCCTTTATGCGCAGCTAGGGGCGTAACAAGAGCTCTAGCCCAGACCGGCCAAACTCCTCTCACCTCTTGCAGTGACCAGCACATCAGCCAGGAAATGAGACAGAGGACTACAGCCTCCATCTCCACCAGCAAAGCCAATCCCATGAACCCGTTTAGAAAGGGTGTGTGGCCATATGGTTAGGGGTGTGGCTTCATGGATAGCGGCATGGCCTAGCAGCATGCAGTGGATAAACAGAGGCCGTGCCTATGTGACTTGTCTGTCTGATCGCTACATGCATGACTGTGTGCAAGAGGGAGACCGGGCAGCCAAATCCCTGGCAACTGTGGTAGGTACCAGTGACGTGCGGTGGGGTGAGGCAGAGCCTTACTAATGTTTGTGCCAGAGTTTTGACTGTATAAAGTATATGGAAAAATACAAAGAATATGTTAAAAATATCTTATTTGTATTATTAGAATCATTTTTATAGTCAAATCTCTGGAGTCCAAAGTATTATCTGTTCCGCCCATCTATGAACAAAACCCACCAAATTTCCAGGAGTTTATACTGCTGCACCTTTGTATAATGCCGAGATGAACCATTTGGCTCATATACTGTGTGTAAATCTGGCTCTGGTACTAACCAGTGCCTCCTGAGAAATTGACCTCACCGCCAGTGTCGGACTGGGGTACGAAGGGCCCACCGGGGGAATGCAGTGATAGGGGCCCATAATTAGGGGTGTGGCCAGCCTACAAAGGGGGTGTGGCCAGCCTCCACATAGTTTTGAAATACACAATAGTTTAGTCCAGTGTAATGCAACATATCTACCATGTATAATACAAGTGCACAGTCTGGAACCTGATCCCTAGAGGAAGGAGTGGGCCCTCAGGCAGTGGGGCCCACCGATGGTTTTCCCTGTACCCCTGTGGGCCAGTCCGACCCTGCTCACTGCACATCCCTGGTAGTTACGTCAGTGTGTATAGCTAACATTTCCATATTATATGCAAAAATAAGAATTTACTTACCGATAATTCTATTTCTCGTAGTCCGTAGTGGATGCAGGGGACTCCGTCAGGACCATGGGGTTTAGCGGCTCCGCAGGAGACAGGGCACAATAATAAAAGCTTTAGGATCAGGTGGTGTGCACTGGCTCCTCCCCCTATGACCCTCCTCCAAGCCTCAGTTAGGATACTGTGCCCGGACGAGCGTGCATAATAAGGAAGGATATTGAATCCCGGGTAAGACTCATACCAGCCACACCAATCACACCGTACCTTCTGTGATCTGAACCCAGTTAACAGTATGATAACAACGAAGGAGCCTCTGAATAGATGGCTCACAACAAGAATAACCCGATTTTTGTAACAATAACTATGTACAAGTATTGCAGACAATCCGCACTTGGGATGGGCGCCCAGCATCCACTACGGACTACGAGAAATAGAATTATCGGTAAGTAAATTCTTATTTTCTCTAACGTCCTAAGTGGATGCTGGGGACTCCGTCAGGACCATGGGGATTATACCAAAGCTCCCAAACGGGCGGGAGAGTGCGGATGACTCTGCAGCACCGAATGAGAGAACTCCAGGTCCTCCTCAGTCAGGGTGTGCCCCTGACCAAGTAGCAGCTCGGCAAAGTTGTAAAGCCGAGACCCCTCGGGCAGCCGCCCAAGATGAGCCCACTTCCTTGTGGAATGGGCTTTTACTGATTTTGGCTGTGGCAAGCCTGCCACAGAATGTGCAAGCTGAATTGTACTACAAATCCAGCGAGCAATCGTCTGCTTAGAAGCAGGAACACCCATCTTGTTGGGTGCATACAGGCTAAACAGCGAGTCAGATTTTCTGACTCCAGTCGTCCTGGAAACATATATTTTCAGGGCCCTGACAACGTCAAGCAACTTGGAGTCCTCCAAGTCCCTAGTAGCCGCAGGTACCACAATAGGTTGGTTCATGTGAAAAACAGAAAACACCTTAAGGAGAAATTGAGGACGAGTCCTCAATTCTGCCCTGTCAGAATGAAAAATTAAGTAAGGGCTTTTATATGATAAAGCCGCCCATTCTGACACACGCCTGGCTGAAGCCAGGGCTAATAGAATCTTCACCTTCCATGTGAAATATTTTAATTCCACAGTGGTGAGTGGATCAAACCAATGTGACTTTAGGAAACTCAAAACAACATTGAGATCCCAAGGTGCCACTGGGGGCACAAAAGGAGGCTGTATATGCAGTACCCCTTTTACAGACGTCTGAACTTCAGGCACTGAAGCCAGTTCTTTCTGGAAGAAATTTGACAGGGTCGAAATTTGAACCTTAATGGACCCTAATTTTAGGCCCATAGACAGTCCTGTTTTCAGGAAATGTAGGAAACGACCCAGTTGGAATTCCTCTGTAGGGACCTTCTTGGCCTCACACCACGCAACATATTTTCGCCAAATGCGGTGAAAATGTTTTGCGGTTACATCCTTCCTGGCTTCGACCAGGGTAGGGATGACTTCATCTGGAATGCCCTTTCAGGATCCGGCGTTCAACTGCCATGCCGTCAAACGCAGCCGCGGTAAGTCTTGGAACAGACAAGGCCCCTGCTGGAGCAGGTCCTTTCTTAAAGGTAGAGGCCACGGTTCTTCCGTGAGCATCTCTTGAAGTTCCGGGTACCAAGTCCTTCTTGACCCATCCGGAACCACGAGTATCGTTCTTACTCATCTCCTTCTTATGATTCTCAGTACTTTTGGTATGAGATGCATAGGAGGGAACACATACCCTGACTGGTACACCCACAGTGTTACCAGAGCGTCCACCGCTATTGCCTGAGGGTCCCTTGACCTGGCGCAATATTTGTCTAGTTTTTTGTTCAGGCGGGACGCCATCATGTCCACCTTTGGTTTTCCCCAACGGTTTACAATCATGTGGAAGACTTCCCGCTGAAGTCCCCACTCTCCCGGGTGGAGGTTATGCCTGCTGAGGAAGTTTGCTTCCCAGTTTTCCACTCCCGGAATTAACACTGCTGAGAGTGTTATCACATGATTTTTCGCCCAGCGAAGAATCCTTGCAGTTTCTGCCATTTCCCTCCTGCTTCATGTGCCGCCCTGTCTGTTTACATGGGCGACTGCCGTGATGTTGTCCCACTGGATCAATACCGGCTGACCTTGAAGCAGAGGTCTTGCTAAGCTTAGAGCCTTGTAAATTGCCCTTAGCTCCAGTATATTTATGTGGAGAGAAGTCTCCAGACTTGATCACACTCCCTGGAAATTTTTTCCTTGTGTGACTGCTCCCCAGCCACTCAGGCTGGCATCCGTGGTCACCAGGACCCAGTCCTGAATGTCGAATCTGCGGCCCTTTCATAGATGAGCACTCTGCAGCCACCGCAGAAGAAAACACCCTTGTCCTTGGAGACAGGGTTATCCGCTGATGCATCCGAAGATGCGATCCGGACCATTTTCCCAGCAGATTCCACTGAAAGGTTCTTGCGTGAAATCTACCGAATGGGATCGCTTTGTAAGAAACCACCATTTTTCACAGGACCCTTGTGCAATGATGCACTGATACTTTTCCTGGTTTTAGGAGGTTCCTGACTAGCTCGGATAACTCCCTGGTCTTCTTCTCCGGGAGAAAACATCCTTTTCTGGACTGTGTCCAGAATCATTCCTAGGAACATTAGACGTGTCGTCGGAAAAAGCTGCGATTTTGGAATATTTAGAATCCACTCGTGCTGTCGTAGAACTACTTGAGATAGTGCTACTCCGACCGCCAACTGTTCTCTGGACCTTGCCCTTATCAGGAAAGCGTCCATATTTCTTTTAGGAAGAATCATCATTTCGGCCATTACCATGGTAAAGACCCGGGGTGCCGTGGACAATCCAAACGGCAGCGTCTGAACTGATAGTGACAGTTCTGTACCACGAACCTGAGATACCCTTGGTGAGAAGGGCAAAATTTGGACATGTAGGTAAGCGTCCCTGATATCCAGTGACACCATATCGTCCTGGTTCGCTATCACTGCTCTGAGTGACTCCATCTTGATTTGAACCCTTGTATGTAATTGTTCAAATCTTTTAGATCTCACCGAGCCGTTTGGCTTCAGTACCACAATATATTGTGGAATAATACCCCTTCCCTTGTTGTAGGAGGGGTACTTTGATTATCACCTGCTGGGAATACAGCCTGTGAATTTTTTTCCAATACTGCCTCCCTGTCGGAGGGAGACGTTGGTAAAGCAGACTTCAGGAACTTGTGAGGGGAAGACGTCTCGAATTTCCAATGTACACCTGGGATACTACGTGTAGGATCCAGGAGTCCACTTGCGAGTGAGCCCACTGCGTGCTGAAACTCTTGAGATGACCCCCCACCGCACCTGAGTCCGCTTGTATGGCCCCAGCGTCATGCTGCGGACTTGGCAGAAGCTGTGGAGGACTTCTGTTCCTGGGAATGGGCTGCCTGCTGCAGTCTTCTTCCCTTTCCTCTAACCCTGGGCAGATATGACTGGCCTTTTGCCCGCCTGCCTTTATGGGTACGAAAGGACTGAGACTGAAAAGACTGTGTCCTTTTCTGCTGAGATGTGACTTGGGGTAACAAAAGTGGATTTTCCAGCTGTTGCCATGGCCACCAGGTCCGATGGACCGCCCCTTTATACGGCAATACTTCCATGTGCCGTCTGGAATCTGCATCACCTGACCACTGTCGTGTCTATAAACATCGTCTGGCAGATATGGACATCACATCTACTCTTGATGCCAGAATGCAAATATCCCTCTGCGCATCTCGCATATATAGAAATGCATCCTTAAAATGCTCTATAGTCAATAAAATATTGTTCCTGTCAAGGGTATCAATATTTACAGTCAGGAAATCCGACCAAGCCCCCCCAGCGCTGCACATCCAGGCTGAGGCGATTGCTGGTCGTAGTATAACACCAGTATGTGTGTATATACTTTTTAGGATATTTTTCAGCTTCCTATCAGCTGGCTCTTTGAGGGCGGCCGTATCTGGAGACGGTAACGCCACTTGTTTTTATAAGCGTGTGAGCGCCTTATCCACCCTAAGGTGTGTTTCCCAACTCGCCCTCACTTCTGGCGGGAAAGGGTATACCTCCAATAATTTTCTATCGGAGGAAACCCACGTATCATCACACACTTTAATTTATCTGATTCAGGAAAAACTACAAGTAGATTATTCCCACCCTACATAATACCCTTATTTGTGGTACTTGTAGTATCAGAAATATGTAACACCTCCTTCATTGCCCTTAACATGTAACGTGTGGCCCTAAAGGAAAATACGTTTGTTTCTTCACCGTCGACACTGAAGTCAGTGTCCGTGTCTGTGTCTGTGTCGACCAACTGAGGTAAATGGGCATTTTTACAAGCCCCTGACGGTGTCTGAGACGCCTGGACAGGTACTAATTTGTTTGCCGGCCGTCTCATGTCGTCAACCGACCTTGCATCGTGTTGACATTATCACGTAATTCCTAAATAAGCCATCCTTCCGGTGTCGACTCCCTAGAGAGTGACATCACCAATACAGGCAATTTGCTCCGCCTCCTCACCAACATCGTCCTCCTACATGTCGACACACACGTACCGACACACAGCACACACACAGGGAATGCTCTGATAGAGGACAGGACCCCACTAGCCCTTTGGGGAGACAGAGGGAGAGTTTGCCAGCACACACCAAAAACGCTATAATTATACAGGGACAACCCCTTATACAAGTGTTTTCCCTTATAGCATTTTCACATATGTAATCATATCGCCAAATAAGTGCCCCCCCTCTCTGTTTTAACCCTGTTTCTGTAGTGCAGTGCAGGGGAGAGCCTGGGAGCCTTCCTCACAGCAGAGCTGAGCAGGAAAATGGCGCCGTGTGCTGAGGAGAATAGGCCCCGCCCCCTAAAACGGCGGGCTCTTCTCCCAGAGTTTGTGAGATCTGGCAGGGGTTAAATACATCCATATAGCCTCAAGGGCTATATGTGATGTATTTTAGCCATAAAAAAGGTATAATACATTGCTGCCCAGGGCGCCCCCCCCAGCGCCCTGCACCCTCAGTGACCGCTGGTATGAAGTGTGCTGACAACAATGGCGCACAGCTGCAGTGCTGTGCGCTACCTTATGAAGACAAAGTCTTCTGCCGCCTGTTTCTGGACCTCTTCAACTTCGGCATCTGCAAGGGGGGTCGGCGGCACGGCTCCGGGACGAACCCCAGGGTGAGACCTGTGTTCCGACTCCCTCTGGAGCTAATGGTGTCCAGTAGCCTAAGAAGCAAATCCATCCTGCACGCAGGTGAGTTTACTTCTCTCCCCTAAGTCCCTCGTAGCAGTGAGCCTGTTGCCAGCAGGACTCACTGAAAATAAAAAACCTAACTTAAACTTTTATTCTAAGCAGCTCAGGAGAGCCACCTAGATTGCACCCTTCTCGGCCGGGCACAAAAATCAAACTGAGGCTTGGAGGAGGGTCATAGGGGGAGAAGCCAGTGCACACACCACCTGATCCTAAAGCTTTTATTATTGTGCCCTGTCTCCTGCGGAGCCGCTAAACCCCATGGTCCTGACGGAGTCCCCAGCATCCACTTAGGACGTTAGAGAAAACACACAAACTCATTCAATCTCGTACTGCAGGAGGATAATATAGCCCAATATTTGTTACATGGAATCACAAGTGTCCCTTGCCAAAATACATTAAACACAAGTTAATCATATTTCTGTACGTTCCAGTAAATAATGAATAAACAAATAACACACCTCTTGAGTACACCATCCACACTCAGGGCCAAGCGCAAGGCATTTTGTGCATGAAGATGTGTTTGCAGAGGAACACTTGTTTTCGGCTGCAAGAGAAAGAGAGCGCATATGAATGTACAGCATGATGTTTATTTGTATAAAGGGCACCTGTTACATTGACAGAAACTGTGAAAACTGACATACATAAAAGGTGATGTTGTCCATAGCAACCAATAATATATTTACAATGTCTAAACTTAACTGGACAAATTAAATCCATTTGATTGCAAAAACCTCTTTTTCCTTTTTACCACACAAGTCTCCTGTATAAAATCAGCATCATTTATTCTACATTTGTAACTCTGTGTTACCCATACTTGCCTACTTTTGAAAAAGCATTTCAGGGAGATGTGAAAGTCACACCTATCAGCGCGGACGTGTACTGCTACATCTGGGAGGCGTGTCATAAAAATGACTTACATCCAATTGTAAATGATCCCCAAAGTTAGTAAGATCTACTTGTTGAAGAAAAGACACTGATATTTTACAGGGTTTGTTCATGTATTGTGTTTTACAAGATGCTCTGTATACTGTAAGTGGCCACAAGAACCCTTATTTAAAATGCATGGAGCCTTAGGGATCATTGGGGTAGATGTATTAACCTGGAGAAGGCATAAGGAAGTGATAAACCAGTGATAAAGCAGTGTTAAGTGCAAGGTGATAATGCACCAGCCAATCAGCTCCTAACTGTTAATTTACATATGGGAGCTGATTGGCTGGTGTGTTTATCACCTTGCATTTATCACTGGTTTATCACTTCCTTATGCCTTCTCCAGCTTAATACATCTGTCCCATTGTGCCTTATAACCAATGCACAGAAATGGCACTGATGAGCTCACGTCTAATTCCACCCCCAAGAATGTAACAGCTACATGATAGGGATAAGGTGCAGTCAGGGAGATTGCTGGACTATTCAGGGAGTCAGGGAGATTGCTACTATTTCAGGGAGTCTCCTGAAGAATGCAGGAGAGTAGGCAACTATGGTGTTACTACTTGTTTAAAATAAAAGTGACTTTAAATAAAAGGACATCTAATAATTTTCTTCAATATGTAAATTAGATCTCATGTAATTTTAGTAATTTTCAGAAATTTGCCCAGACATAATCCAGATTTACCAACATGCCCGATTGTGATGCAGCTGATTGGATACATCTGTGGTATTGCTATTGTGTTCAGGCCCTACCAGCTGTGGGTTCCGGTATGAATGGTAGACCATGTTATGGTCGACCACTATTGGTCGACATTGACATGGTCGACATGGACACATGGTCTACACATGAAAGGTCGACACATGAAAAGGTCGACATGAGTTTTTTTACTTTTTTGGTGCACCGCGTCCCCTCGCAAGGCTCGCTTCGCTCGCCATGCTTCGGGCATGGTGCCTTCGCTCCGCTACCGCTTCGCTCAGCACAGATTACCGTTCCAATCGTAGTCCACGTGGATCGAAAAGTGTGGAAAAGTTCCCCAAAAGAAAAAAAGTAAAAAAACTCATGTCGAACTTTTCATGTGTCGACCTTTCATGTGTCGACCATTTTCATGTGTCGACCATGTGTCCATGTCGACCATGTCAATGTCGACCAATAGTGGTCGACCTAATGACTGTCGACCATAACATGGTCGACCATGTGAACGGATACCCCAGCTGTGACAGTGGAACAATCTTATATAATAAAAGGCTAACGCTGCTCCTCACCTCTATGGGGGAAATTCAAGTGTTTTGTGCTCCAGCGGGCACTAGATGGCGCCCCAACGGAGCAATTTAAGTGTTGACCCATTAGCATACCTCCCAACATGACCCTCTCCAGGAGGGACAAAATGCTCTGCTTCTGGACTTTTTTCTTAATTTAGGATTGCTGGTACCTGTGTTGAATAGCTTAATGGATAAGAAAGGTGTTTCACCATAGGTGATGGCAATCATAAATTAAGAGGGAGGTCTAGGAGTAGAGCATTCTGTCTCTCCTGAAGAAGGTCATGTTGGGAGGTATGTATTAGGGTAGGGCCACTGCCGGCAGCTGTGCGCACCCTAAGGATACAGCCACACATAGCGGCCAAAAGAACGGGACCCGCCTGGCCGGAAGGAGACTGCTCATGGGCGCCTATGCAGGACGCCTATGCAGATCAGGATCCGTGTGCACACAAAACCCTCCTCCCGGCCAAGCGGGTCCCGTTCAGTGGGACCCGCTTGGCCGCTATGTGTGGCCGTAGCCTTAGGGTGCGCACAGCTGCCGGCGCTGACATCAATGTTATGTTGTTCCATAATTTTGATGGGCTGGTAACCAGGGGGTAAATTTACTAAGGTGGGAGATTTTTAGAACTGGTGATGTTGCCCATGGCAACCAATCAGATTCTACTTACCATTTATCTAGCTGCTTCTAGCAGATAATAGATATAATCTGATTGGTTGCTATGGGCAACATCACCAGTTCTAAAAATCTCCCACCTTAGTAAATTTACCCCCAGTTGTCAAATATTTGCTGAGATATCACAATGTGTGACCAGCATAAAATGAGATTAAAAACCAATTATTCTTAATAATCTGCAAAAGTCCTGTTATGTATAAAAACATACACACCCTTTTACATCAACAAGAAGGAAATATACTGTTACAGCCTTTGTAAAAAAAATGAATATGCAATTTATTGAAATAGAATATATCAAACACATAACATTTTATGGTGGTTTCTTGCAAATACATTAAAAATATTACTTAATCGTTTTCTATGGCAGGGAATTGGGCCTGATGTATCAACAGTTAGTTGCATTAAAAAAGAGAGATAAATTTCACTTTTCTATGCTTTTCGTATTTTTTTTAAGCATCGTCTTAATGTATGTAAGTTTTTCAATATTATTTATCTTTTTTCCCACTAAATTATACTTTTCAGTTTTTTTCAAACTTTTCCAACTTCTATTGAAAGTGAATGGGAACCTTATGTATCATTGGCTTTTCGTGTAAAGCTTTTCATAACTATTTTTCGCCAAATTTTTACTGGCGAGTTTTGCAATAGGCCATGATTGCTCTTGTAGTTACACCGGTAAAATGTGTTCTTTTTACTTAAAGTATATGCTTCAATTATTACTTTCTTAAAAATTATACATATATATATGTTAAACTAGTTTGAAAATGTACTTATATTTACTATATATGTATACTTATAAATTTATATTTATATAAAAATCTCTCTCTCTTTCTCTCTCTCTATATATATATATACATTTTTTGTTTGTGAGACTCATTAGTTTTGTTGTAAGTAAGCAGCAGGCACTACTGAAGATCATCTTAGTGACATGATTTTATGATCAGTCATTTGAATAACCAATAGCATTGTCTTACTAAAAGTTCCCTCCCCCTTCATTGTTTTCTTATAGTATCCCCTAGTAAAATAGCTATCATTTTCTGCTGTAGGTCAGGTATGTGCTGAACGCCACCAAGGAACTCACTGTGCATGTCCGGCTCTGAAACAGAGTATGCGCTCTTCATTAAATTTTTTCAAAATGCAATAAAACCACCGAAAAGTAGATTGCAATATTATTGCATTTTTGGGCTTTTATTACAATCACATTTTCAATTTAAAAAAATGATACATACTTCGAGAAAAAAAAAAGTCACGAAAAAGACACGATAAGTGATGAAAAAAAAGATCAACATCCATTAGGTCTACAGTCATTAGGTTGATATATGGTCAACACTGACAAAATGTCAAAACTGGAAAAGGTCGACATGAACTAAAGGTTAACAGGGTTAAAAGGTCGACGAACAAAATGTTGACATGGTCAAAAGGTCGACATGGCAATGGTGGACACAAAAATGGTCAACGCACCTTTTTTATGTATTTTGGATAGCTCTTTCATCTGGGACCATCATTTGTTGACACGCGTCCCCTCGGGGATTGCTTTACTCACCACGCTACAGGCACTGTGTTTCACTTCACTCGCCACAAGGTTACTAAAGGTTATGATTTCTAATATGGGTAGTCAAGGATGGAAAAAAGTCCAAAAATGTTTTTAAAAAAAAGTGTTGACCATGTTTGTCAGCCATTGTCATATCGACCATATGAATCTGTTGACTTTTTGAACACGTCGACCTTTCATATATCAACCTTTTTACAGTGTCGACCTTTTACCTGTCAGCCATATGGGGTCAACCTAATGCATGTCGACAGGTAGTCCGGATCCCCTCTTGTATCATAAGTGCATCACTTTTTATTTGCTGTAAAAATACTTGGTATTTAAAATAATGAATGGTAAAGTATAATCTTTGCTACTGCTGAGACAAACTTTAAATACAAAAGTAGACAAGCTGTAGAAGTAAAGAGAACTGCTTACTAGTGAAGTAATTAGAGTAAAAGAAATGCAGAGTTGTAACTAGGGGTGTACATGCGGTGCCATTACCCAGGACTTGGCATGTCACATGTATTTGGCTTGAAGGGTGCCTGGAATGGGAACCCTGCAGCGAGTAGCGCTACTGCATATAGTTTCCAGAGAATGCTCCAGACACGCACCCTGCAGCCTTAGGCTGGGTACACACTTGAACGATATATTGTTTGTTCAAGCGGCAAACGATATCAGTAGTTTATCTGCGTGTGTTCGGTTGACATGTCTGTGAACGAATCTGCCCACCCAGCTGTGACATCACTGTCGCCCCTGCAGCACAGCACAGCCGATGCAGGTATATCTGGCAGAGATATTGGCATGTCTGGTTCTATTTACGGCTGACCCGCCGACTGCCCATATGTTGGCCCTAGGAACCACCGACAATGACGTCACAGCTAGGTGGGTAAATTCAAATGCCCGCCAAGTTGTGATGTCTGGCCGACTGGTAAGTGTACATATTTACTAAATTAGCCACTCTGTCGGTGGATCCAGTGTACATGAACGGATCTTACAATCACCCGGAGCATCTTAACCACTTGTCTCTGGAGCGGTTGCATCAGATGCGACCAGTCAGAAATCCTACTGCGCGGCTGATTTACGAGAATCTTCTTGCAGCTGCCGCTATCAGAGCGACCTCAAGATCCCTCTGCTTTCTGGGACCCTCTCCCCAGTGCAAGCTGTGCAGTTGATCACTGCTAGGGCAGCCCGGCAGCACTCCCCACCCCATGGCTGCAGAGATTAGCAGCAGCAGAGGAAATGTGAAAAAGCATCCCTCACCTTCCTTGTGGCCATCTGACGGCTGCAAAGAGAAGCAGCTGCTGGGAAAATGGTTCCATCACCAATGGTTCAACAGATCGACCATTTTTAAATAAAATCATATTGGATATTTTTTAAACAAAGCTTCTTAACCTACTGTAATTCAATCATTGAAAAAAATAACAATTTCTAAAAAGTAAAAAAAAAAGCTATTCATGAAGCAGTGAAAAATGTGGAGAAGTGAGTCAGTGGAGAAGTTGCCCATGGCTGCTATGTAGAATTTTATAGCATGCACTTTATAAATGTTACTTCAACACTGATTAGTTGCCATAAGCAACTTCTCCACTAGTTCACTTCTCTACTCTTTTCACTGCTTCATGAATAGACCCCTAAGTATGCTCTGGTGCCACAAACGTAAGTCATACATATCACCCTCCCGGAAGCTGCAGGACACTCCAGATTTTTGGGGTAGTCTCCTGCAGTCCCAGAAGAGTAGGCAACTCTCTCGCATCTTGCCCGCTTCCTAGCTAAGCGAGCAGGATGGTGTAATAATCACCGACAATTGTGGGGCCGTGTAAATGGGTGGGGCTAAATAACAGAAATTTCTCCTTTATCCCTGCCCCTCACCACAGACCCGCGAATCGCGGATTTTTACCAGTGTTGGGGGCTAATGAAGAGACAGTTCGGCACCGCCCCCCAGAGTGACATGCTGTGTCTCCTCTCCAGGTTTCCAGATGTGACTGAAGAAGTAGGTAAGTATGAGGAAAGTCTTATTTGTATAGTTGTGTTTTTGTAGTCCAATATAATTCTCCTTCACTGTTAGACAGTCTTTAGGTCCTCCAAATGGGATATTTGTAAAACTAAAAAAATCAAGAAAGTAGTAATAGAGAATAATGAAGGAGAATTATATGTAGCTTTCTCTGGTTACTATACTAGTAGCTGCTTGTTGTTTTTACCTCTACTAAATCACTACACCTGATGCAGTATCTGGTCTTCTAAACAGAGAAGCCCCTTTATTGCTATAGCTAAGGGACAGGTAATGCAATGGGCTCCAGCCACTGGAGAACGACACATCTCAGCATCATAATCAGGACAGTCCCGTTTTGTGGGCAATGTCACGCTGTACCACCCGCTGGCTGCAGTGTTCCGCGATGTGTGTGTGTGGGGGGTGGAAGAGGGGGGGGGGGTAAACAGGGAGGCAGTTGCGAGACCCTCTCTCACTTGTTACTATTCAGACCTTGCCCAGCCCTGCTACAGGGAGTAGATTGTTCTGCATATAAACATATTTGTATTATATGTATAGTATACTGTACCAGTCACATTGACATAATATGATCTGAGTAACACCAAGTGTTCTTGGATAAGAACCATTATCTATATACAAAGTAGACAAACCTGTTCTTGTGCTAACATTTGCACTGGTAAATTTGCAGCACAATAGACATTCTTAAA
Organism: Pseudophryne corroboree; assembly: GCF_028390025.1. Classification (NCBI taxonomy): domain Eukaryota; kingdom Metazoa; phylum Chordata; class Amphibia; order Anura; family Myobatrachidae; genus Pseudophryne; species Pseudophryne corroboree. Next base: position 139,768,489 of record NC_086448.1, on the reverse strand, counting down.
AGAAGAGTATAAAGTTTCACACAAATAAATAGTAAAGGTCCAAGCAGTGTGCACAAAGCCTAAATGTACTAATACTTCCTCAAGTGGAATTAAATAATAAGCTTTTAACTTGACTCCTTGCACTTACAGGTCAGGATGCTCTATTGCCAGTGGCAGTTACACATTCAGGCAGTTTAACGAGTACTGCTGTGCCAATGGAATGAGAACGGGACTACAAAGGTTTGGCTTTGTTTTTCTCAATACCACTGTGGTTTTATGAAAGGAAAAAAAGATCTTTCAACATCACAGGTGCCACCTTGCTGCAGAGATCAACCTGGGATGATAAAACTGAGGGAGAGTGTTTACAGTACAGCCTGGCCAATGGGCCGGGCGTGATTTGTCTACCATGGCCATGGCTCTAACACAGCTCAAGGGATATATAAAATGCTATTTTTAAGAATTATAATCAAATACAATGTCTCCCTGGGTATTGAGTGCATACCATGATCTAGAGACCAATTAAGAATACAGAGAACATTCTAGTAACTTCTATGAAACACAGGGAGAGCTTCTTTAATTATTATGGATTTATTTTACATTTATTTATGTAGCACCAGCATACTCTGTGGCACTTTAATATTGGAAACAAATACAGTAATAATAGAATATAATTAAAAAAAACAAGGTAAGAGGGCAGAGTACAGCAGTGATTTTCAACTCTAAAAATAAATTCACTCCACAGGACATGTTTTCTGGATTTCTGTCTGTGGAAGCATGTCAGATAATTACTGACCAAGCAAAATACATTAATTCACCTGTGCATGATTGAGGTTTCTGGAAACCCCATCCCTGCATTTGCCTATGCTTATCAGTATCATCATCTGTATACTCAAATTGGTTCCGGTATGAATGGTCGACCATGTTATGGTCGACAGTCATTAGGTCGACCACTATTGGTCGACATTGACATGGTCGACATTGACACATGGTCGGCGCGTGAAAATGGTCGACACATGAAAGGTCGACACATGAAAAGGTCGACATGATTTTTTTAAACTTTTTTTGGTGTCGTTTTTTCCGTAAAGTGACTGGGAACCCCAATTAGTGCACTGCGTCCCCTCGCATGGCTCGCTTCGCTAACCATGCTTCGGGCATGGTGCCTTCGCTCCGCTACCGCTTCGCTCAGCACAGATTACCGTTCCAATCGTAGTCCACGTGGATCGCAAAGTATGGAAACGTTCCCCAAAAGAAAAAAAATAAGAATTTACTTACCGATAATTCTATTTCTCATAGTCCGTAGTGGATGCTGGGGACTCCGTAAGGACCATGGGGAATAGCGGCTCCGCAGGAGACTGGGCACATCTAAAGAAAGCTTTAGGACTATCTGGTGTGCACTGGCTCCTCCCCCTATGACCCTCCTCCAAGCCTCAGTTAGGATACTGTGCCCGGACGAGCGTACACAATAAGGAAGGATTTTGAATCCCGGGTAAGACTCAAACCAGCCACACGAATCACACCGTATAACCTGTGATCTGAACCCAGTTAACAGCATGATAACAGAGGAGCCTCTGAAAGATGGCTCACAACAATAATAACCCGATTTTTGTAACAATAACTATGTACAAGTATTGCAGACAATCCGCACTTGGGATGGGCGCCCAGCATCCACTACGGACTATGAGAAATAGAATTATCGGTAAGTAAATTCTTATTTTCTCTAACGTCCTAAGTGGATGCTGGGGACTCCGTAAGGACCATGGGGATTATACCAAAGCTCCCAAACGGGCGGGAGAGTGCGGATGACTCTGCAGCACCAAATGAGAGAACTCCAGGTCCTCCTCAGCCAGGATATCAATTTTGTATAATTTTACAAACGCATTTGCTCCTGACCAAGTAGCTGCTCGGCAAAGTTGTTAAGCCGAGACCCTTCGGGCAGCCGCCCAAGATGAGCCCACCTTCCTTGTGGAGTGGGCATTTACAGATTTTTGGCTGTGGCAGGCCTGCCACAGAATGTGCAAGCTGAATTGTACTACAAATCCAACGAGCAATAGTCTGCTTAGAAGCAGGAGCACCCAGCTTGTTGGGTGCATACAGGATAAACAGCGAGTCAGATTTCCTGACTCCAGCCCTCCTGGAAACATATATTTTCAGGGCCCTGACAACGTCTAGCAACTTGGAGTCCTCCAAGTCCCTAGTAGCCGCAGGCACCACAAATAGGTTGGTTCAGGTGAAACGCTGAAACCACCTTAGGGAGAAAATGAGGACGAGTCCTCAATTCCGCCCTGTCCGAATGGAACATCAGATAAGGGCTTTTTTAGGATAAAGCCGCCAATTCTGACACGCGCCTGGCCCAGGCCAGGGCCAACAGCATGACCACTTTCCATGTGAGATATTTTAACTCCACAGATTTAAGTGGTTCAAACCAATGTGACTTTTGGAACCCAAAACTACATTGAGATCCCAAAGTGCCACTGGAGGCACAAAAGGAGGCTGTATATGCAGTACCCCTTTTACAAACGTCTGAACTTCAGGGACTGAAGCTAGTTCTTTTTGGAAGAAAATTGACAGGGCCGAAATTTGAACCTTAATGGACCCCAATTTCAGGCCCATAGACACTCCTGTTTGCAGGAAATGTAGGAATCGACCCAGTTGAATTTCCACCGTCGGGCCTTACTGGCCTCGCACCACGCAACATATTTTCGCCAATTGCGGTGATAATGTTTTTGCGGTTACATCCTTCCTGGCTTTGATCAGGATAGGGATGACTTCATCCGGAATGCCTTTTTTCCTTCAGGATCCGGCGTTCAACCGCCATGCCGTCAAACGCAGCCGCGATAAGTCTTGGAACAATCAGGGTCCTTGCTGGAGCAGGTCCCTTCTTAGAGGTAGAGGCCACGAATCCTCCGTGAGCATCTCTTGAAGTTCCGGTTACCAAATCCTTCTTGGCCAATCCGGAGCCACGAATATAGTGCTTACTCCTCTCCATCTTATCAATCTCAGTACCTTGGGTATGAGAGGCAGAGGAGGGAACACATACCCTGACTGGTACACCCACGGTGTTACCAGAGCGTCTACAGCTATTGCCTGAGGGTCCCTGGACCTGGCGCAATACCTGTCGAGTTTTTCCCAACGGTTTATAATCATGTGGAAGACTTCTGGGTGAAGTCCCCACTCTCCCGGGTGGAGGTCGTGCTGAGGAAGTCTGCTTCCCAGTTGTCCACTCCCGGAATTAATACTGCTGACAGTGCTATCACATGATTTTCCGCCCAGCGAAGAACCCTTGCAGCTTCTGCCATTGCCCTCCTGCTTCTTGTGCCACCCTGTCTGTTTACGTGGGTGACTGCCGTGATGTTGTCCGACTGGATCAACACCGGCTGACCTTGAAGCAGAGGTCTTGCTAAGCTTAGAGCATTGTAAATGTCCCTTAGCTTCAGGATATTTATGTGAAGTGATGTCTCCAGGCTTGACCATAAGTCCTGGATATTCCTTCCCTGTGTGACTGCTCCCCAGCCTCGCAGGCTGGCATCCGTGGTTACCAGGACCCAGTCCTGAATGCCGAATCTGCGGCCCTCTAGAAGATGAGCACTCTGCAACCACCACAGGAGGGACACCCTTGTCTTGGTGACAGGGTTATCCGCTGATGCATCTGAGGATGCGACCCGGACCATTTGTCCAGCAGGTCCCACTGGAAAGTTCTTGCGTGGAATCTGCCGAATGGGATTGCTTCGTAGGAAGCCACCATTTCACCCAGAACCCTTGTGCATTGATGCACTGAGACTTGGCTCGGTTTTAGGAGGTTCCTGACTAGCTCGGATAACTCCCTGGCTTTCTCCTCCGGGAGAAACACCTTTTTCTGGACTGTGTCCAGGATCATCCCTAGGAACAGAAGACAAGTCGTCGGAACCAGCTGCGATTTTGGAATATTGAGAATCCAACCGTGCTGCAGCGACACTACCTGAGATAGTGTTACACCGACCTCCAACTGTTCCCTGGATCTTACCCTTATCAGGGAATCGTCCAAGTAAGGGATAACTAAAATTCCCTTCCTTTGAAGGAATATCATCATTTCGGCCATTACCTTGGTAAAGACCCGGGGTGCCGTGGACCATCCATACGGCAGCGTCTGAACTGATAGTGACAGTTCTGTACCATAAACCTGAGGTACCCTTGGTGAGAAGGGTAAATTTTGACATGAAGGTAAGCATCCTTGATGTCCCGAGACATCATGTAGTCCCCTTCTTCCAGGTTCGCAATCACTGCTCTGAGTGACTCAATCTTGAATTTGAACCTCTGTATGTAAGTGTTCAAAGATTTTAGATTTAGAATCGGTCTCACCGAGCCGTCCGGCTTCGGTACCACAACAGTGTGGAATAATACCCCGTTCACTGTTGCAGGAGGGGTATCTTGATTATCACCTGCTGGGAATACAGCTTGTGAATGGCTTCCAAAACTGTCTCCCTGTCAGAAGGAGACATCGGTAAAGCCGACTTTAGGAAACGGCGAGGGGGAGACGTCTCGAATTCTAATTTGTACCCCTGAGATATTACCTGAAGGATCCAGGGGTCTACTTGCGAGTGAGCCCACTGCGCGCTGAAATTCATTGAGACGGGCCCCCCACCATGCCTGATTCTGCTTGTAAAGCCCCAGCGTATACTGAGGGCTTGGCAGAGGCGGGAGAGGGTTTCTGTTCCTGTGAACTGGCTGATTTCTGCAGCCTTTTTCCTCTCCCTCTGTCATGGGGCAGAAATGAGGAACCTTTTGCCCGCTTATCCACGAAAAGACTGCGCCTGATAATACGGCGTCTTCTCATGTTGAGAGGCGACCTGGGGTACAAACGTGGATTTCCCAGCTGTTGCCGTGGCCACCAGGTCTGAAAAACCCCAAATAACTCCCCCCTTAATAAGGCAATACTTCCAAATGCCGTTTGGAATACGCATCACCTGACCACTGACGTGTCCATAACCCTCTACTGGTAGAAATGGACAACGCACTTAGACTTGATGCCAGTCGGCAAATATTCCGCTGTGCATCACGCATATATAGAAATGCATCTTTCAAATGCTCTATAGGCAAAAATATACTGTCCCTATCTAGGGTATCAATATTTTCAGTCAGGGAATCCGACCACGCCAACCCAGCACTGCACATCCAGGCTGAGGCGATTGATGGTCGCAGTATAACACCAGTATGTGTGTAAATACATTTTAGGATACCCTCCTGCTTTCTATCAGCAGGATCCTTAAGGGCGGCCATCTCAGGAGAGGATAGAACCCTTACAAGCGTGTGAGCGCTTTATCCACCCTAGGGGGTGTTTCCCAACGCACCCTAACCTCTGGCGGGAAAGGATATAATGCCAATAACATTTTAGAAATTATCAGTTGTTATCGGGGGAAACCCACGCATCATCACACACCTCATTTAATTTCTCAGATTCAGGAAAACTACAGGTAGTTTTTCCTCACCGAACATAATACCCCTTTTTGGTGGTACTCGTATTATCAGAAATGTGTAAAACATTTTTCATTGCCTCAATCATGTAACGTGTGGCCCTACTGGAAGTCACATTTGTCTCTTCACCGTCGACACTGGAGTCAGTATCCGTGTCGGCGTCTATATCTGCCATCTGGTAACGGGCGCTTTAGAGCCCCTGACGGCCTATGAGACGTCTGGACAGGCACAAGCTGAGTAGCCGGCTGTCTCATGTCAACCACTGTCTTTTATACAGAGCTGACACTGTCACGTAATTTCTTCCAACAGTTCATCCACTCAGGTGTCGACCCCCTAGGGGGTGACATCACTATTACAGGCAATCTGCTCCGTCTCCACTCATTTTTCTCCTCATACATGTCGACACAAAAGTACCGACATACAGCACACACACAGGGAATGCTCTGATAGAGGACAGGACCCCACTAGCCCTTTGGGGAGACAGAGGGAGAGTTTGCCAGCACACACCAGAGCGCTATATATATACAGGGATAACCTTATATAAGTGTTTTTCCCCTTATAGCTGCTGTATAGTTAATACTGCGCCTAATTTGTGCCCCCCTCTCTTTTTTAACCCTTTCTGTAGTGTAGTGACTGCAGGGGAGAGCCAGGGAGCTTCCCTCCAACGGAGCTGTGAGGGAAAATGGCGCCAGTGTGCTGAGGAGATAGGCTCCGCCCCCTTATCGACGGCCTTATCACCCGTTTTTTTATGTATTTTGGCAGGGGTTAAATGCATCCATATAGCCCAGGAGCTATATGTGATGCATTTTTTGCCATCCAAGGTGTTTATTATTGCGTCTCAGGGCGCCCCCCCCCAGCGCCCTGCACCCTCAGTGACCGGAGTGTGAAGTGTGCTGAGAGCAATGGCGCACAGCTGCAGTGCTGTGCGCTACCTTGTTGAAGACAGGACGTCTTCTGCCGCCGATTTTCCGGACCTCTTCTGCCTTCTGGCTCTGTAAGGGGGCCGGCGGCGCGGCTCTGGGACCCATCCAAGCTGGGCCTGTGATCGTCCCTCTGGAGCTAATGTCCAGTAGCCTAAGAAGCCCAATCCACTCTGCACGCAGGTGAGTTCGCTTCTTCTCCCCTTAGTCCCTCGATGCAGTGAGCCTGTTGCCAGCAGGTCTCACTGAAAATAAAAAACCTAAACTAAAACTTTCACTAAGAAGCTCAGGAGAGCCCCTAGTGTGCACCCTTCTCGTTCGGGCACAGAGATCTAACTGAGGCTTGGAGGAGGGTCATAGGGGGAGGAGCCAGTGCACACCAGATAGTCCTAAAGCTTTCTTTAGATGTGCCCAGTCTCCTGCGGAGCCGCTATTCCCCATGGTCCTTACGGAGTCCCCAGCATCCACTTAGGACGTTAGAGAAAAGTTAAAAAACTCATGTCGACCTTTTCATGTGTCGACCTTTCATGTGTCGACCATGTGTCCATGTCGACTATGTCAATGTCGACCAATAGTGGTCGACCTAATGACTGTCGACCATAACATGGTCGACCATGTGAACGGATACCACTCAAATTTACCTATCCTCTCCAGATCTGTCATCATCTATAGTGGTCTGTGTCACTAAAGGGATGCAGTTAAATTGCCGGCAGTCAGGATCCCGGTGGTCAGGATACCGACGCCAGAATCCCGCCTGCCGACAATGCCGCCAGCCGGAATTCCCGGCTCACAGGGACTATTCTCACTCGTGGGTGTCCATGACACTCACAGAGTGGGAACAGAAGGTGTGGCAAGCTCAGCGAGCCAGCAAGGGAACTCTTTCCGTTTGTCCCGTTGTTGGCATACTGACGATCGGGATGCCGTTGTTGTGATACTGACGGCCAGCATCCCGGCCATCGGTATTACATACTGATCCCTCCCGGATTGCCTTTCTGCTGTTTTATCCTGGATGTCATCTCGCTACCTCAAACGTAATATTTCCTAAACAGAATTAATGATATTTCCACCGACCAATAGTCGTTACCAACCTGATATCTCTATCACTGTTCAGAACTCAACAATCAATCCCACTACACAAGATCGGTGTCATCCTTGACTCTGAACTGTCCTTTGTTCCCCACATTCAATCTGTTACATGCATCTAAAAAACATATCCAAAACATAACCATAGCTTACACAAGACACTGCAAAAACTCTAATCCATGCTCTCATTATCTTCCGCATTGATTATTGCATTAGTCTTCTTACTGGTCTTAACAAAATGAGACCATCACCACTACAGTCCATGCTGTGAGGCTAATCTTCCTTGCTAGACATTCATCGTCTCCGGATCAACTCTGCCGGCCCTCCATTGGTTACCTGTATTCTACCCAGGGACGGATTGGGGTAGAAAACCAGCCCGGGAAATTTATGGAAGCAGCCCTAATGGAGGTGTAGTCTGATGAGGGGGTGGGGGGTCTGTTGAGGGGACGGGATCTCTCCTCATAGGGCCTTATTGTACGCATTGCGGCCTTCGTTGCATCTTTTGCTGCAGTCCAGGGGAGGATTGGGAATGAAAAAGGGGCCCTGTAAAATTTGGCAGAAGTGGCCCGACATGGGCAGCACATGAGGTATTACATACCGTGTAGCCATGGCAGCATCACTGGATGGCAGAGTTGCTTTACTGCAGAGATCTAATAACAGAATGAATGGGCACAATGCAGTGTACTGAGTGCAGTGGGCTGCCTGTCCTGTGGGGGGTGGGGCCACATGACAACACACAAAACAGGCCCCACAGGCACGTTGGCCTACCAGGAATCTTCATTGTGAGTCCTATGGCCAATCCTCCCGTGATTCTACCATATTCAAAATAAAATACCTTTACTCACACACAAGGCCATTAACCAAACTACACCAACATACATCTCTTTGCTTATCTCAAAATATCTCCCGGCCCGACCTCTTCACAAGATCTACATCTCTCATCCACACTCATTATTCACTCCCATTCACAGTTGCAGTACTTTCCTCGGGCTGCACCTACTCTATGGAATGACCTACCACCATGCACAATAAGACTCTCTTCTAGTCTCCAATCCTTCAAGCATTCCCTGAAAACTCACCTCTTCAGGCAAACTTATCACATTCCGGAACTGCCCACATAAAACTTTCATAAACTTTCCTATCCAATTACATCCTCACTGTAGAGACTGCTCATATATTAATAACCTCACATTTTTTTTCTTTCTTCACTTTCCTATCCTCCTGACCCAAGGCCACCATTGCTGTGTGATCATATCATACAGCCCACCAAGAACCTTTGCAATCTGGTGAACCATTATGCAATAGATAGCACCTATCCTTGTGTATCAATGCCTATTTCCCTATAGATTGTAAGTTTGCGAGCAGGGCCTTCCTAGCTATGACTGTCTGTTATTTAGCCAGTTTTGTATTCTCACTGTTGTTTCCAATTGTAAAGAGCAACAGAATTTGCTGCACTATATAAGAAACGGTCAATAAGTAAATAAATGTCAATAAAGGCAGGTACACACTACCTGATGTTTAAATGCCGGCGGTGAACGACTTTATCATTGAACGATATAGCGTTCAGCGATATGGTGCGTTCACAATGAACGTTACCATTTAACGATAACATTCAGTGATGTCACCGCCGGCATTCGCATTCCCAAACATGCAGCTCAGCCCGACATTGACGGGTTGAGCTGCATGCCAGCTCAATATTGGTGAATGCTGAATGACATGCGGGAGCGTGCATCGTTCATCGTTCACTAATATCACCCCTATACACACTGGACGATTTCCGGCTAAAAATAAGCAATAAAGACATAAATGTCGTTATCGTTTATTTTTTCGGGAGAAATCGCCTAGTGTGTTACCGCCTTAATTATATTGTAAGTTGTAGAATCAATTCAGGTAGTAAATTTGATTATTAAAAATGTACCTGTCGCTTTAAAAACTGTACCATGCGCCATGCATCAACGACCAGCGTGAAGAAAGTTTCTAGATGAGACTTCAAAAGCAAAGATAGGTACCCTGTGTACGCTTACTACAAAGTGTAATGTTGCTGGCTGATGAGACAATAATGGTGTGCTTGTTACCTGCAATGTGAAGGTTCTATTTTAGCTTGATCTGTGCATAACTGTCTGCATAATGTAACATTTCCTAATAAATGTTTGATATGGAAATACAGAGGGCAGTCACCATATAACAACTGGAATGTGTGAAGTTACACCTACTTTGCTACATGAAATACTGCTTTCCTGAAACTATTTTCCATTTTCCCAAACACAATAATAAATGTCTGAGAAATATGGAAACTTTTAACTGAACCCAACTAACCAGTGTATTGTTTAATCCATAGTTTTATACCTAAATCATTGGAGCACTTTTCTCCAAAACAAAGTGCTTTGTAGATGATCGTACAGTCCTGAGTTTATACGAGCTCTTTTTGGTATTGTACTCAGTAGGTCTGCACAAGTCTTCAAATAGGTGTTTAGGAGGGCGTTGGTTCAGGGTTTCCATACAGACAGCTGTGAGTTTTCAGCCTTTAAATTCAAAAAGCATAAACTACCAAGTTATGGGGGGTTGTAAAAGGTTATGTATTTCTGGCGCATTATAACCCGCTGGAAGATGATGCGAGTTTCTGGCAAATTTGGTCTGCAAGTCGCCAAACGTAATAGAGTGCATTTTAGAAACTACCATTGTTATTCCACTGTGTGGCCATTGATATTGTAGGAAATGGAAGTTTTAATTTCCAGGAGTGTGACCTCAGTAACCCCATGCAAGCTTTGTTTGGTTAGGAAATAGGTGAAGGAGAACTGCCCCAAAGTACCAACCAGTCAGCTGCTAAATGTAATTTTTCATACCCAGCCTGCAAAATGACAGGATCTGATTTGTTAGTTTATCTCTCGCCAACATTTCATAAATCTCATATATATTTTTTGTTGTGTGATATTAAAATATGAGGTTATTTTTAGTTTTCCATTTTGATGCAATTAAACACTAGAGTATATGCTCACATTTTATATTCTTTATTTTACTAAAAACTGTTAAGAACAAACTTTATTTGAAGAACAAAAAATAAAAGAAATAAAATGTGCTTGACTTTAAAATGTAACAGCTACAAAACACGCATTAGGCTACATCTGGCAAAGTTATTATACAAAATAAACCCATCAAACGTGTTTTCATGTCACATCAGGCATTTCTCTGAGTACAATCCTGGAGTTAACTTTTCACAGTTACTTACATAATGGGAGACTGATTAAGGCCAGCACCTCACATAGGAGGAGGGGTAGAACAACTACAGTATATATATATATATATATATATATATCTATATGTGCACAAATAAGGATGCACTCACCAGACTTCTCCAGGGTGAAATTGATAGATTTTAATCCAGACAGCACATACTCACAAACAGAAGGTCAACGTTTCGGCTCACAGCAGAGCCTTTGTCAAGACCAGATTACCAGGTTGCAATCTATCAATTTCACTCTGGAGAAGTCTGGTGAGTGCATCCTTATTTGTGCACATGTATCGTGGAACTTTGTTCTGATAGGACCTGTTCCTGGATTTTGCACCCCGGCAACTGTGATTATTAACAACATGTGAGTGCGGCTCTTCTACAATGGATAGATATATATATATATATATATATATATATCTATATATATCTATATATATATATATCTATATATAAATAAATATTTTATTTAAGCATTTAAAAAAAAAAAAACAGGACTAAATTTTAGAAGTGAAATGGCCTGTGGTTATTATAGGCTTCTAATGTGTTGAATGTGTTGAAATATATGTAATCTAATAGGACTGAAATGCCAGATTTCGTCAATCTCGCTGCCTCTATTGTTTTCCAAGTTATTCTGTCACATTTCTATCTAGTTTTCAACTCACTGGCTATGTGATGAGTTGTATGCTTAATACTAGGAGCGTCTGGAGGGCAAGTTGTGCCGTGGCGTGATTGATTGAGCCACAATTCCGTTGAGTTAGCCTTTATTCTATTACATATGAAAATGGGAAACTCACAGTAAATACACCGGAACTGCGTCAGTTTCCAAAAATCGTAACCTATTACATTTCCCCCATAAGCTTCATCAACTCAAATGCCAAAATACATATTAAACTTAATCGTATATGTTATCTGCTGCACCTAGATCATTCCTATCTGTTCTATTATATTCCATTTGCACTGTTTCGAGGAAATGTAACCTGCAGCTCCAGCAGCTCAATATATAGAGACTAAGTGGCATATTTATCAAAATCCACAAGTGGATGGGATGTGATCAATTTGCCCCAATACGCAATGCGATAACTGAATACATCGCAGGGATGTCTCAATTATACCCCTTTCACACCAGAAATGCAGGGGGAAAACCCGGGAATTCTGCCACGGGATCATGCAGGGACATTCCTGGGTTGGCACCTTTCATACCAGCATTTGGTGCCGAGACATCCCGGGTCTGCACCTTTCATACTGAACCCGGGATGGCCCTGCATTTTCTGAAAATGGGCGTCTCAGAAAAAACACAAGACCAGGAAGTGTCCTGAATAGCCAATCAGCATCAGCAGAGGCAACCCGGGAAGGTGGGACATGTCCCTGCACCATTCACACTGTCCAGGTTCCAGGGAAGAACCCGGGACCAACCCTGGTCGATTGCAGGGTTGAAATGCAGGGACAGAAATCCCGGGATTTTGTCCCTGTACCCTTTCACACTGAGAAATTTCCCGGGTTGATGCGCGTTCATGTGTTTTAACCCAGAAAATGTTGGGCTGTGTGAAAGGGGTATCATTGAATGCAGGGACAGAGTTCTGTCCCTGCAATTCTGCTTTCCCGCAATTCTTAGGGTATTTTTCGTAAAAAAATACCCTGAGATTGTACCATGCATGTAACACGACCAGGTACCCCCCCCCCCCCCCACACACACACACACACTCACACACAAACACACGTGACCCCTCCCCACATATACGTACACGCCCGGTGATTGGTAAGTATCTCCTCTGGCCATCTTGTTGCCGGGCTCCTGCTCTGTGACCCCAGTCAGTTGTGCTGTAAACCTCATATGCTGTAAAGTGAGATGCCAATTTACAGCACAGTTGGCCGGTGTCACAGAGCAGGAGCCCGGCGAACAGCTGACTGGAGGAGAGAGCTCACTGATCATCGGCTCTCTGGGTGCAGGTGTTGTTTTTTTAAACAATTTTTTTTTGTTTTACAGTGGTCAGCTTTTTGTCTATTTTGATCTACTGATCACAGGAACCGGCTCCCAGCTTTGCTCTGCCTGTCAGAGAGGAGCAGGAGTCGGGGGAAAGGGGCACCTGTTTAACACTATCTCCAGATAGCATTGTTATTGTAGGGCTCCCTCCAGTATTTTTACACAAGTCTATTGCTTCAGCCTGGTAGCAGAACAGATTAAGAAAACCATTGGAGACTCACAACAGAGAGTGACTGATGGGACATGCTACCAATATGACAAAAAAGTTTTAACTTCTCAGTTTCTAGAGAAAATAGACTATAAACTATTATAAAAGAGAGCAGTGAGAACAAAAAGTAAAAAGTAAAAAAAAAAAAAAAAGGAATAGCAACAAATTTGTTAAAAATTAAGTGTTTTCCGTCCTGGATTTCTGATATCTGTATTTAATATTGCGAAATAATGCTAATGGTTATTTCGTTCGGAAAGCAGTACTTTCCCATAAAGTGCCAGTATTGATTCAGTGTTGATGATCATCCAAGAAATTCCTAAAGCAAATGTTTGGCAACAATCTGGTCTATCTTCCGCATGCCATACACCTTAGACAAACTAGCAACGTGTCTGATGAACATCGTGCAGGACCTGTTACACAATGACTCCAACAGAGACTTTATCCTGCAACAAAGGAGACACACACTCCGCCACACACATTCATAACAGAAACAAACAAACGTGGGAAAATAAGCACACACATATACAGTACATTAATAAAGAATACCCTGCAATTCAGGACAAATGAGAATAGAACTTGGATATTGTATCTGTGGCATCTCCTTTTCCCTGAAGGATAAATATAAAGATCGGAGTCGGATAATAATAGTTACTATCAAGTTATACTCATTATGAATTAAGGTGGTCATTCCGAGTTGTTCGCTCACTAGCAGTTTTTAGCAGCCGTGCAAACGCTATGCCGCCTCCCACTGGGAGTGTATTTGAGCTTAGCAGAAGTGCGAACGAAAGGATCGCAGAGCGGCGGCAAACTTTTTTTGTGCAGTTTTAGAGTAGCTCAATACCTACTCAGCGCTTGCTATCACTTCAGACTGTTCAGTTCCTGTTTTGATGTCACAAACACGCCCTGCATTCGCCCAGCCACGCCTGCGTTTTTCGTGGCACTCCTGCGTTTTTCTGAACACTTCCTGAAAACGGTCAGTTGACACCCAGAAACGCCCTCTTCCTGTCAATCAGTGCGACTGAAAAGCTTTGCTAGACCTGGTGTGAAAGTACATGGTTCGCTGCAACAGTACGCCGCGCGTGCGCATTGCGATGCATGCGCAGAAGGGCCGTTTTTTTGCCTCATCGCTGCAGAGTGAACGAAAGCAGCTAGCGATCAACTCAGAATGACCACCTATGAGCGAAGTTTCTTTTCAAAATTTTTATAGAATTTCACAGTTGTTCACAGTTGCTCATCAATACAACGTTAAATGTAGCTTGTGGATAATTTTCCTTTCTGAAAAATCTCCACTTCACGTCTGTAGCCATGACAAGAGTAAAAGTGAAGTGATCTAAATAGAGATCTTTTGAAATTGTCAATATTTGCCCCATTTATTATCTGTCAATTAAATTTTGCACCTTCCACAGGCAAGAATTTAGTGCTACCAGTCTTACTCCAACCACATAACCGAATGAAGTAACCGTCTCAACTCTATTCATTACTAAGATGAGGATGTTGGACAGAATCGGTCCAGTGCTAGTGCCAGAGTAGTATATATGACGCGTTTTGTTGTGGAATAACCCAAACCTCATCAGAGTAACATACAGATGTGTCCACTTTTCACGAGTAGCGAGTGGATGGATTTTAACATTTTTGTTTGCCATAATAGAATATGTATAAAGTAACATATTAAAGAAGCAAATTAAGAAAAATCACAAGGTATGGCTAAATCTCCGAGTCTATGGCATACAAAACCGTGCATACATGGCGGGATATAGCAAAGATGCATGTGGACTGTCAAGACTGAGGTTTTTGTGAACCCGGTGTAGTGAAGTCTGTGCGGGCGACTGGAGGATTATGTGAATACTACCACTGACCTGGTTTGGAAATGCTGTGGACTCTGGGTTTCCTCCGGTGACTGGGAAGAGGAACCGCAGCAGAGATGGCCGAATCTAGGTTCTTCTCATGCAGGATTAGGTCGGCAGACAGGAGGCATGCTGAAGGTCTCCTGAAAGACAGAACTGGAAAGGCACTGATGAATCAGTGAAGAATACCAGGTATAATTGTGCTAAAGGGCACGGGGTGCTTGGAGACACTGAGGTGCTTGCGGACACTGAGGTGCTTGCGGACACTGAGGTGCTTGCGGACACTGAGGTGCTTGGAGGCACTGAGGTGCGTGGAGGCACTGGGGTGCGTAGAGACACTGGGGTGCGTAGGGGTGCTGAGTCACGGAGATGCTGAGGTGCTGGAAGCACGGAGGTACTGAGGCACGGAGGTACTGAGGCACGAAGATGCTGGAAGCACGGAGGTGCTGAGGCACGGAGGTACTGAGGCACGGAAGTACTGAGGCACGGGGGTGCTGGAAGCACGGAGGTACTGAGGCACGGAGATGCTGGAAGCACGGAGGTGCTGAGGCACGGAGGTACTGAGGCACGAAGATGCTGGAAGCACGGAGGTACTGAGGCACGGAGATGCTGGAAGCACGGAGGTGCTGAGGCACGGAGGTACTGAGGCACGAAGATGCTGGAAGCACGGAGGTGCTGAGGCACGGAGATGCTGAGGCACGGAGATGCTGAGGCACGGAGATGCTGGGAGCACGGAGGTGCTGGGAGCACGGAGGTGCTGAGGCACGGAGATGCTGAGGCACGGAGATGCTGAGCCCTGGAGATCCCAACTACAACAGCAGTAAAACTGAAACACGACAGCTGTGGTTTTCAGGGGAGAACACGGAATTCAGTACTGTGCCTTTAAGACGAAACATTGCAGCTGTACCTTTACATTGAGACTCAGGGAAATGGTGAAATCCAATGGCAACACACAAGTAAACCAAACGGTAACAAGGGAGCAGAGTTTCCACAGGAACTTAGGTACAAAGGTTACCTTTAGGGAGCTCAGCTTAAGACCCACACAAGGCTGTATGTGACATAAGGAACTGGCCCAGATTACAACTCAGCCTCCTGATTTATACTTCCTGGTCCTTGATGATTGGTGGGCAGGATTAGGTGATGTCACTGTCATGTGACTACTCTAGCCAAGGCTGTGATGTAGAATGAGGCCTAGCAGGCCAAGAGAACACTGAAGCCTGGACTTCTGCAAAACACAGGATGCTTGCTTTTAGATTACTGAATTCAGCCTCACACAGGAGATCACCACAGGTGGAGCTGATTACCTATTACCTCTCAGGCAGAGAACTCAGGAAAACTGACAAGCTGTTTAACTCCGTGAGTGAAAAGACACAGGATCCAGGACAGATGGCAGGGATAAGTCACCAAATATAAAACCTACAGTCAGGATTGTGACAGTATCCCCCTCTTCAAGGGTGGACTCCGGACACCCATCTTGAATCTTAGAGGAACTTGAGAAATTCATACAGAAGAATTTAGGACCTTCGTTGATGCAGATTCCAAAGGTTTAGGACTAAATTCTTTAACTACAGCGTTACTGAAAGTCTGTAAGTCATGGAACACAGGATCATTACTCTCAAAGAGCATGTTGGCCCACTCCAAAGCTCTTCCTCTGAATGCCAGGAACAGACATCGAGTAACGTTGGAAGGAGTTACTGCACCTAAAGGATCAGACTCCATCCGAGAGAGAAATTGTTCAACCAGAGCGGCATATTGCAATAAATCTCCATCAAAGTAAATAGGTGGAAAACCATCAGATGAACGCTTAGAGGATGAAACTGAAGAAAGCTTTGGCTGGACGAGTAGGACTGGATTGGATCCGAGGATACTTGAATTGGCTGGAGCCAAAGGAGACTGACCAGGCTGGTCCTGGAGTATTGCTGGACCGGCTGGAACCGGAACGGACTGGCCAAGCTGGGCCTGGAGTATTGATGGACCGGCTGGAACCGGGACGGACTGACCAGGCGGAGCCTGGAGTATTGCTGGACCGGCTGGAACCGGGACGGACTGACCAGGCTGGGCCTGGAGTATTGCTGGACCGGCTGGAACCGGGACGGACTGACCAGGCAGGGCCTGGAGTATTGCTGGACCGGCTGGAACCGGGATGGGCTGAGCCCTTTCTTCACAGGGCTGGGCTGAGGCAAGAGCCCCCACTTCACGGGGCTGGGCTGAGGCAAGAGCCCCCTCTTCACGGGGCTGGGCTGAGGCAAGAGCCCCCTCTTCACGGGGCTGGGCTGAGGCAAGAGCCCCCTCTTCACGGGGCTGGGCTGAGGCAAGAGCCCCCTCTTCACGGGGCTGGGCTGAGGCAAGAGCCCCCTCTTCACGGGGCTGGGCTGAGGCAAGAGCCCCCTCTTCACGGGGCTGGGCTGAGGCAAGAGCCCCCTCTTCACGGGGCTGGGCAGCACTCTGTAGAATCTCTGGCTGGGCAGCACTCTGTAGAATCTCTGGCTGGGCAGCCCTCTGTAGAATCTCTGGCTGGGCAGCCCTCTGTAGAATCTCTGGCTGGGTAGCACTCTGTAGACTCACTGGCTGGGCAGCACTCTGAAGACTCACTGGCTGGGCAGCACTCTGAAGACTCACTGGCTGGGCAGCACTCTGAAGACTCACTGGCTGGGCAGCACTCTGAAGACTCACTGGCTGGGCAGCACTCTGAAGACTCACTGGCTGGGCAGCACTCTGAAGACTCACTGGCTGGGAAGCACTCTGAAGACTCACTGGCTGGGAAGCACTCTGAAGACTCTCTGGGGCTGGACGCTCTGAAGACGCCCCTCCTGGGGCTGGACGCTCTGAAGACGCCCCTCCTGGGGCTGGACGCTCTGAAGACGCCCCTCCTGGGTCTGTGGACACGGACTCCTCTGTGACTGTAAATGGCTTGAACATTCTTCTCTGGACACCCAACTTGGGATAAGGTCTTTTAACCACCGGACCCCAGTCATAAATTTGAGTCTCTCTCAGAAGAGTAGCCTTCTTGATACCCCCGTCAGCAGCAGAAGGATCGGATACTGTGGATGACTTGTAGACATGAGCACTATGATACTGAGATTTGTCACTATTACCTGGCTTGCGAAGAATGCAGTCTTTAACAAAATGACCAGAATTTCCACAGTAAAGACAGAGATGTAGCTCCTTACGCCGCTGACGTTCAGCTTCAGAGAGCTTGGGCCGTGGATAGCTCTGATGAAAAACTTTCCCTTGCGCAGAGGAAGAGACTCTATTAACTGGATGAGACAAAACAGGATCAACAACGTTGGTAGTATTCCTGAGGAGATCAGGCATCACAGAGAGAATACTAGGCAAAAGTTCTTGTAACTGTAGTAACATCTGGTAGAAAATCTGCAGTTGGTCAGGAGTCTTAGAGCAGAAGGTCATAGAATCTCTGGAGGACGAATTCCGCTGCAGACACTGTGCCAATCGATGCTGAGTCGACTCCAGACCTTCCAAGCGTCCTGCAATATTGCTTAGGAGGTCATGCGTCAGACTAACACTTTCGGCCGGGTCCATGTGGCCAGTTCCTACTGTCAAGACTGAGGTTTTTGTGAACCCGGTGTAGTGAAGTCTGTGCGGGCGACTGGAGGATTATGTGAATACTACCACTGACCTGGTTTGGAAATGCTGTGGACTCTGGGTTTCCTCCGGTGACTGGGAAGAGGAACCGCAGCAGAGATGGCCGAATCTAGGTTCTCCTCATGCAGGATTAGGTCGGCAGACAGGAGGCATGCTGAAGGTCTCCTGAAAGACAGAACTGGAAAGGCACTGATGAATCAGTGAAGAATACCAGGTATAATTGTGCTAAAGGGCACGGGGTGCTTGGAGACACTGAGGTGCTTGCGGACACTGAGGTGCTTGCGGACACTGAGGTGCTTGCGGACACTGAGGTGCTTGCGGACACTGAGGTGCTTGGAGGCACTGAGGTGCGTGGAGGCACTGGGGTGCGTAGAGACACTGGGGTGCGTAGGGGTGCTGAGTCACGGAGATGCTGAGGTGCTGGAAGCACGGAGGTACTGAGGCACGGAGGTACTGAGGCACGAAGATGCTGGAAGCACAGAGGTGCTGAGGCACGGAGGTACTGAGGCACGGAAGTACTGAGGCACGGGGGTGCTGGAAGCACGGAGGTACTGAGGCACGGAGATGCTGGAAGCACGGAGGTGCTGAGGCACGGAGGTACTGAGGCACGAAGATGCTGGAAGCACGGAGGTACTGAGGCACGGAGATGCTGGAAGCACGGAGGTGCTGAGGCACGGAGGTACTGAGGCACGAAGATGCTGGAAGCACGGAGGTGCTGAGGCACGGAGATGCTGAGGCACGGAGATGCTGAGGCACGGAGATGCTGGGAGCACGGAGGTGCTGGGAGCACGGAGGTGCTGAGGCACGGAGATGCTGAGGCACGAGGTACTGAGCCCTGGAGATCCCAACTACAACAGCAGTAAAACTGAAACACGACAGCTGTGGTTTTCAGGGGAGAACACGGAATTCAGTACTGTGCCTTTAAGACGAAACATTGCAGCTGTACCTTTACATTGAGACTCAGGGAAATGGTGAAATCCAATGGCAACACACAAGTAAACCAAACGGTAACAAGGGAGCAGAGTTTCCACAGGAACTTAGGTACAAAGGTTACCTTTAGGGAGCTCAGCTTAAGACCCACACAAGGCTGTATGTGACATAAGGAACTGGCCCAGATTACAACTCAGCCTCCTGATTTATACTTCCTGGTCCTTGATGATTGGTGGGCAGGATTAGGTGATGTCACTGTCATGTGACTACTCTAGCCAAGGCTGTGATGTAGAATGAGGCCTAGCAGGCCAAGAGAACACTGAAGCCTGGACTTCTGCAAAACACAGGATGCTTGCTTTTAGATTACTGAATTCAGCCTCACACAGGAGATCACCACAGGTGGAGCTGATTACCTATTACCTCTCAGGCAGAGAACTCAGGAAAACTGACAAGCTGTTTAACTCCGTGAGTGAAAAGACACAGGATCCAGGACAGATGGCAGGGGTAAGTCACCAAATATAAAACCTACAGTCAGGATTGTGACATGGACACATCTGTATGTTCTTAGCTGAAAATGTGGTTTTGATGTGCTCATATCCTTATAAACTGGCACAATAGTGCAAAAGAATTGTATTAGGACCCTAAACGTTATTCTTAACTTCCTAAATGACCCTAATTGTCCCTAGTTTAACTGTAATCTCTTAGTCATCACCATGAATACAAGTTTCCAGTAGGACAGCTATGACTTGTTGTGCAAGGGTCAGCTGTCACAATGCTTCTGTACAGCATTATACCTCAATTGCGACTCTGAGCTTTAGCCACATAACTGTAAGCCCCAAAACAGCAACCCACTGACTGTACCCAGCGCTAGCTGGTGCAAGCTACAGTATGAACAGTGCTGCTATTCATATTACCTTCCAGTTTGAGAGTGTGTGTCATGACATGTAAATGCTTGGTAAGTATGACATCATTCCCCCCCCCCCCCCCCCAAAAAAAAAAAAAAGATGAGTGAATTAAAAGCACTTGATGGAACAAAGTTCTCTGACTTCGTAAGTGTCAGCTCAGTCTGTATAGTGATATGATATGACTTCAGTCCCAGACTTGACCTTTATTTGGCACATTATTGTCTAAAGAATCACAGCAATTTGCCTGTTCTAAGCTATGTTATCTAAGGAATCACTTGGAATATAAGTGGACTACAACAGAACACAACATTAGTTATTAGATAAGCAAATCAAACACTAGAGAGGACAATATAACTATATATGTACTACCCAGTCAGAGCAACTATCAAACAGGAATTGGAGATGAACTCCCAGCACTTTGGACTAGTAAATAACAATATCACTGCCAGGTACGGAGGTGGTGCTGGAAATACACATACTTCCTCAGTGCTTCCTCTGTATTTTTTATTTGACTTGTGTCCAGAGTTCAATTTGTGACGGTGAGTTACACAGATCAATGATTTTTCATTTGAAAAGGTGACAATGATTAGATAGATCATCCTTCCATTACAGTGGAAGAATGGCAGCAGCTTTTGACACGTTGTGATGTTCTGCGAACCCAAGATGAGTGAGCCATGCAATGTGCAATACAGTCTGCTTCATCTGTCTATACTGAGAGGGTTCAGTATTGCTGCATAAACCCATTAAGAAGCCTGTTTAGGTACTGTATCTATAACAAATATTTTTATTCCTAGTAAATAGACCCAATAAAATATCTCAGAGAACTGATACCTAATAAAGGGTTCAGCCTTCATAATTCAACTGGCATTGTACTCACAAAACTGATCAGTGATCTATTTACTGTAATGGCTCACTTCTCCATACTCATACTCCTGACCTTCTCTGCTGCTTTCAGAGCTGCTGCCCACTGTCTTCCCATGCACACCTTTATCTACATCGGCCTTTCTTTCAAACCCATACTCGGGCATCTGGCACATCACACCCTCCATTCTTACTATCTGTTGTTGTCACACAAGGCTCTGCACTTGGCCTTCTGCTTGTCTCACCATATTCCTCTAGGGGCAATGGTACGCACATATATATATATTTTGGCGCATTTTTTTGGCGCATTTTTTGGCGCATGCACACAGCACCTATAAGACATTTTTTCTACTTGCACCACTGGTGTGTGTATGTACACAAATATATATCTATATCAAATAATAGCAGTGGCGCTAAATTAAATAATCGAGTGAGTGTACAAGGTCGAGAAAAAAAGTCTGCAAACCTGAACTGCCCTCCCGAAGCTTCAGGTGGCTGCCTTTTAGCAGAGTCCTATGTTTCACATAGAAGATAATTCTGAAACAAATGACAGCGACGGGAGCCACCTAGCGCAATAAATGAGTGAAACTTGGAAATAAATTGAAGGTGAT
Organism: Pseudophryne corroboree; assembly: GCF_028390025.1. NCBI lineage: Eukaryota > Metazoa > Chordata > Amphibia > Anura > Myobatrachidae > Pseudophryne > Pseudophryne corroboree. The sequence continues at coordinate 139,746,887 of NC_086448.1, read as the reverse complement.
ATCGAATGCACATGTACCCTGTGATTAACCCTTGGGGATTGCCTTGGGTATAACGCCTTTGTTAACTTTGTAACAGGTGTAGCAAATCTCCGACTCCCAACATCTTAGAAGCTTCAGAAGTGGAAAATAATAATAGAGTGTAATAAGTTTAAAAAATACACAAAAGAAAAAAAAAATAAGCATACATTTAAAATAGTGCACGACAATTTAGCAGGTGCCTAATGCTCTCTCTCTATATATATATTTGTGTACACACACACACCAGTGGTGCAAGTAGAAAAAATGTCTTATAGGTGCTGTGTGCATGCGCCAAAAAATGGGTGTGGTCAAATGGCACATGGGGCATGGCCAATGAAAATGGCGGCGTGGTACACATATGGGGGGGCCAGATACACATATGACCCTGATAGTGCCACATACACAAATGCCCCCACAGTGCCAGATACGCAAATGCCCCACTGTGCCAGATACACAAATGCCCCCACTGTGCCAGATACACAAATGTTCCCACTGTACCAGATACACAAATGCCCCCACTGTGCCAGATACACAAATGCCTCCACAGTGCCAGATACAAAAATGCCCCCACTGTGCCAGATGTACATTGCCCCACTGTGCCAGATGTACATTGCCCCAGTGTGCCAGATGTATATTGCCCCACTGTGCCAGATATACATTGCCCCACTGTGCCAGATATAAATTGCCCCACAGTGCCAGATATACATTGCTCCCACAGTGCCAGATATACATTGCTCCCACAGTGCCAGATATACATTCCCCCACTGTGCCAGATATACAATGCCCTACTGTGCCAGATATACATTGCCCCCCTCAATGCTCGTGAAGTTCGCTGCGCTCTCCTCCCCTAACACAGACGCCAGCGGGATGCAGTGGATGGCCTGGCGGTACAGCGTACCAGCTGGGAATTTCTTACCAGTACGCTGTACCGCCCCGTACCGCCATACTTACAGCACTGAACACACACACACACACACACACACACACACACACTGTATACTTCTTACACATACCTTGAGATGCAGTGCAGCAGCTCTTGTTGGGAGTAGGCCAGGTAAGTCATATCATTATGGCATTATACACCTGCAGATTGCATTATGCTGCAATTCACAGCTGTATGGGGAGGGGCAGAGCCAAAGTGACACCTGCCAAACACAGTATTACACCATGATGGGGTGGGGCTCCAACTGTGGTCAGTCAGGGGGGTTTCTAGGTACTCAGAACCCCCATTGTGTGTGCTACTGGACTCTTTCTCTGATTTCTCCCATTCTATACTATGTAACCACTTGTTTCTCTGATATTCCATCATGGTTGTCCCGGCACTGCTTAAAGTACCACATGTCAAATTTAGAGTTCATGATAATTCCTTCTTTCACTATCACCACATCTGCACACCTTAAATACCACCAAAATTTCCTCAGTCTCCCAAGCCCACTGGCTGGGTGGTCAAACTTGACTCTACACTCTGCTTTATTCTTTACATCCAGTTTCTCTCCCGGTCTTGTTACCTCCACTTTAGACATATTGCTACAATATGCCATTTTCTTGCCCAATATGCTACTAAAACTTTTTAGCACTCTCTCAACATCACTCATATTGACAAATGCAACCTTGTCCTATCTGGTATTCTCACTATCTATCTATCTATCTATCTATCTATCAATCTAATTCAATACATCTTGAATGCTGAAGCAAGACTGATCTTCCTCTCTCATCACCATACTGGATCAGTTGCAGCACTTCGCAATTTTTACACTGGCTCCTATTGTCTTCCAGGATCCAATTAAAATGACTAAATCTTACCGTTTAAGCCTACAACACTACACTTTCTTACCATACTTGCCCGAGAGGAGATGCAGCTGACCACTTTGTGAGGGAAGCTGGGGCAGGCGAGTCTCCATGTCACTAGGCCCTGCCCTCATTATGGCAAATTACAGAGAATTGTGGATCTGTGAAGAAGGGGTGGGGTTAAAATGACTAAATTTGCTTCAATTTAGCCCCACCCCCTCCATACGGATCTGCTATTCCTGGTGTTGTCTCACCATCCTACCTACTTCACTAGGAAATGGGTGTGATGCAGGAAATCCACCTATTCTTCAAGGACTATACGAAAAATTGGAAAATCAGAAGCCTCCCACACCTTCTGGGAGAATAGGTATGCTTCATACATCTCAGCTATCATCTCAAAGTACTTTACTTCTTGCACTCTTAGACATAATTATGACTTGCACCTCACCTTGACCCTGGTAACCACCTCTCATTTTGATTACTAGACTTCTCCTGTGCCACTATCCACTTAAGAAATGTTCCTACCATACCCAATCACACTCTTACACAGCCACCACAGCTTTGAAAATCCATCTCCTTGCACCTATACTACCCACACTAATGCACCCTCATGCCTACCAGTGGCAGAAATCCCAGGAGGCAATAGAAGCATTGGCCTCTGGATGATAGCTATAAGGGTAGCACTAGGGGCAAGATAAATGAATGTGTAACTGCTGCCTCAACCCTGCTGATCATTGTAGTGGTTAAGGTTATATATATATATATATATATATATATATATATATATATATATCTATCTGTGGGTTCCACGGAACCGCTGTTGCTTGCCAGCACCTGGAACAATAACATTTCAGTTTTTTTTTGCAACATGCGTGAGTGGTGGTAGTTGCTCCAGACCGCTGACACACAAGAAGGTAAGTGACTTTAGGCTGAAGGCGGAGAGATGCAGGAGCTGGAGATATAGGGGGTCATTCCGAGTTGTTCGCTCGTTGCCGATTTTCGCTATGCTGCGAATTGTTGCTAAATGCGCATGCGCATGGTATGCAGCGCGCATGCGCTTAGTCATTTAACTAAAAACAGCAGTTTTGCTGTTGTTCGTGCGGCGCTTTTCAGTCGCACTGCTGATCGGTGAGTGATTGACAGGAAAGGGGCGTTTCTGGGTAATAACTTAGCGTTTTCCGGGAGTGTGCTAAAAAACGCAGGCGTGTCAGGGAAAAATGCGGGAGTGTCTGGAGAAACGGGGAAGTGGCTGGCCGAACGCAGGGCGTGTTTGTGACGTCAAACCAGGAACTAAACGGACCGAGCTGATCGCAATATAGGAGTAGGTCTGGAGCTACTCAGAAACTGCAAGAAAATATTTAGTAGCAATTCTGCTAATCTTTCGTTCGCTATTCTGCTAAGCTAAGATACACTCCCAGAGGGCGGCGTCCTAGCGTTTGCAATGCTGCTAAAAGCAGCTAGTGAGCGAACAACTCGGAATGAGGGCCATACTGCGAGTTTGAAGAAAAAGAAGGGAGCTGTCTGGGCCTGGAGAGACAGAAGAGGGCTGTGGGGAGCTTGTATGAAAGAATGGGGGTATCTGGGGCTGGAGAGACAGAAGGAGGCTGGCTGAAACTGGGGAACTGGTAAGACAGAAGTGGGCTGACTGGGGTAGGCGAACTGTGGGGCTGGTGCATAAACATGGGGAAATGAAGTTGGGGAATAGCAAAGAGGGATGAGGCTGATGAAAACTGGGGGGAAGTGGCTGGAGATTATCCACACTGGCAGGATTACTGACATAATACTTCCTGCTCTGACCCCTCAGCTGTGCTACAGTCCATGAATCGAAGGAGGAGGGGCACCACTGTCTATTTCATGTGCAGGTGCCTGGTATAAACTTACGCCCCCTCACAGCTACACTACCACCTATACTACCCAACTTGATGCACCTTCACACCTATCCTACTTCCCTAACTACCCACACTATTGCACCCTCACTCCTACCCTGCTACTACCTATATAATGCCCCCTCACAGCTACCCTACTCCCACCTATACTACCCACACTAATGCACCCTCATACCTACCCTACTCCTACCTATACTACCCACACTAATGCCCCCTAGTACCACCTATACTACCGACACTAATGCACCCTCATACCTACCCTACTCCCACCTATACTACCCACACTAATTCACCCTCACAGCTACCCTACTCCCACCTATACTACCCACACTAATGCACCCTCATACCTACCCTACTCCCGCCTATACTACCCACACTAATTCACCCTCACAGCTACCCTACTCCCACTTATACTACCCAAACAAAAGCATCCACACACATACCCTAGTCCAACCTATACTACCCACACAAATGCACCCCCTCACTTACCCTACTTCTGCCTATACTACTCACACTAATGCACCCTCACAGCTACCTAACTTCCACTTATACTACCCACACTAATGCACAATCAGACCTATCCTACTCCCACCTATACTACCCACACAAATGCACACCCACACATATCCTACTTCCACTTAAACTACCCACACTATTGCACCCTCACACTTACCATACTTCTGCCTTTACTACCCACACTAATGCACCATCACAACTAACCTACTCCCACTTATACTACTCACACTAATGCACCCTCATACCTACCCTACTCCCACTTATACTACCCACACTAATGCACCATCACAACTAACCTACTCCCACTTATACTACCCACACTAATGCACAATAAGACCTACCCTACTCCCACCTATACTACCCATACTAATGCACCCCCACACATACCCTACTTCTGCCTATACTACCCACATTAATGCACCCTCACGACTCTCACCGACCATACTTCCACCTCAATCTGGGCAACACTTCCCTTATTTCAGATGTGCACTCTTTAAATTAGAATGAGAGCAGGCGTTCCCTACCCTTTGTTTTCATGTCTACATTTATTGTGTCTACCTTCAAAGTATGTACCTGTTTTACGTCCTATTTTCCTCGATGTGCAGCATTTCGGAGCACTGACTTATAAATCCCTCATAATAATTAGAATAATAATATCGCTGCTTGGATACAACTTAATAGGTTCTCAGACCTTAATGTGATCTCCTGAAAAGATTTCAGTGTGACAGAAAACTGACTTAAATCCCCAGATACCAAAAGTAATTGTTAAGCAAAACACATTTTTTAGCATTTTACTTGATTCAGCAGCACAGTGCACATATGGTTTTCCACGTAGCTTAAGTCAGTAATTTATGTCATATGCCTAGATGCTGATTTGTAAGAAGTGAATATTAAACTATATATCAGTTGCAGTTGTCGTTTTTATATGCATTTGTTATTATTGAAAGTAATATTAACATTAGTATCTCTTCTTATGATATTTCCATTACAGCGATATATTTTGTTTATCTCATGATTAAAGCCCCAAGGTTGAACCCTGCAATTTAACACATCATTTGGCTGGATTACAGAGGGTTAATGTTTTTCTAGTCAGAGTCTGATTATGTGTCTGCTTAGCCAATAAGATTTGGGGGGTATTGACTGGTCCTTTGGCTATATAAGTAAGGGGCTGGCCTCTTTTTCCACAGAAGGTGCGTGGGGGTCCCATATTTCAGAAAAGCTGCCTGGGGATAGCAGCAGTATTTGGTGAACAATTGCACATGGGTGTGTTATTGTAATACCCTGGAACTGCAGGGGCCTGCAAGCACAAAGTTTCTGTGGCACTACAGGTGCCAGCATGACTGTGTAATAGAAGTAAAAGGGTTGCTGGAGTTGCATAGGACTGAGCCAGCAGCCTACAGCTTGCAGCACAGAAGGGGTTAACAGCCCAGCTCACAGCAAGACAGATCAGCCTGCAAAAAGCAAAGGCAGGGCTCACCAATTTGCAGCTCATGGCGGGAAATCCCAGATGGAATGTCTCCCAGGGAATAAAAGGTTACAAAAGGCTGTCATGCAGCAGCAGCAGCAGCATGGTCTTTGCAGCCCAGAAGCCTGGAGTGTTAGCTAGGAGAGAAGCGTGGTGTGTGAGCTGGAAAGATGTAGCCCCAGTGAGGGCTCCTCACATGTTAATGTGGGGAGAAATGCCAGACGCAGCAAGGCACCTGACAGAGGGAGAGACCGCAGTGTGAGCACAGCAGTACTCAGAATCCAGTGAAAGGGTGATGCCAGGAGAAGAGTGTGTTACAGGTGTGAGTCTCAAGATAGGATGTAGCTGGGTGAGTGGTCATAAGCCACGCGGCATGATTGGAAGCCCCCCATGGTCAAGAGTCCTCACTATGATAGAGAGACGGTAGCCTGGTATGTGTAGCACTACTGGTCACAGAATGCCCTGGTACATAATGCTGTTTGCCATATTCATGCCGCTGCAATTAAGAGATGTGCTGGAGGAGGTTCCCTGATGTGGGATCGAATGTAACCATTAAGCTTTGTGCTGGAGGAGTGTCAAGAAGTTATCCCTGCTATATCCCTTCTTTATGTTAAATAAACTTTATGCTGTTTTATGAGATGGCCTGGCGCCCAATTCTTTATGCGCTGCACCGACACCTGTAGTCCACTCCCACAATGCAACTGTAATTAAACACCTGATTATTCAGGGGACCCTCTGGTATCTGTGCCTGAACCCATGACCAGTCGAGGCAGAGTAGGTGTGATGCACTATACACAGTGACTGCAGTTTTTTGCATACCTAGTACCAGTGGGGTTTTACAATATAACCCCTTTACTTGTTGATGTCAGTTATTATTGCTTAACTGATTTGCCCATGCTTTAGTTTGCAATCAGTTGAGTACTTTAAGTAAATTAACCACTTGACTGGCACTGTCACATATGATGCGACCTGAGCCAGGTGTGCGTTATCTGGCTTGGTCGCATCACATGCAACGTGCTGCCCGCAGTGTGCCCCGATTGTAAATGAGGAGATCTGATGGATCTCATCAGGCTGCCCGGATCCCCCAGAGTGATGCAGCAGTCTCTGGAATCACGCCCCAGATGCCGTGCGGCTGACATAGTTCAACAAGCAAAAATTACAATTTCTGAGCGGTTTTGTGGGGAAAAACTGTCAGTTAAGTGGTTAATTGATTCATTTAACAAAGGTGTCATGTTGGATTTTTCTTTTCCTACAGCAAATTTCTCTGATATAGGACTACATTGGTCTTTTTTTAACCTGTGTCCTCTTCCTACTTCTATTTCATGTCAGTGGGTCTTTTAATGATGAGTAGATGAGTTTAACTATAGTGCAGTGGTGGCCAACACGTGGCTCTTGAGCCACATGCGGCTCTTTCTTCATTCAAATGTGGCTCCCGACACTCAAAGTCACGTGACCACAAGAGATCTGTAAACCGCTGCACTCCAGCCAGACATGCAGCAGCACTACGTAGACTGAGAACTGAGGGAGCCAAATACACATGGGGGAGCTGGCTGGAGTGACACAGGCAGGTGCTGACTGGAGTGACACAGGTGGGTGCTGGCTGGAGTGACACAGGTGGGTGCTGGCTGGAATGACACAGGTGGGTGCTGGCTGGAATGACACAGGTGGGTGCTGGCTGGAGTGACACATGGGGGAACTGAAGTGTATTATGTGAATTTGACTTTTCAATATATTTTATGCGGATCTGGCTTTTTCAATTATTTGATGTAGAAGTGGCTCTTTCATTGTATTTTATGTTGGATCTGGCTTTTTCAATGTATTTTATACCAGGGGCGTGGCCTAGCAGGCACAAGGTCACACCCCATTTTTGCAAGTGCGCCTTCGGCTCGAAGTGGGCTCTTTGATGTACCTAACAAGATTTCTTGGCTCTTTGTCTCTGACTGGTTGGCCACCCCTGCTATAGTGTAAGAAACTATAGCTACTGCCAACAATTCCTCTGTCTGAACACAGGGGGTCATATAAAAATACGGAAAGCTTTGGAGGTTCAAGCAAACAATAGCTCTTCTTGCTCTGTGACAGCAGACAGTTTATATTCCGGTGTCCTTGCTTTCAGCATTGTGAGGTGGCACTGTCTACAAAAGGAGCAAGTTTCTGTTCCTTTGGATAGACAGTGCTTAGCCATATTCTGGAATGTTACTGTATATGCTGAAGGCAGAGCAGCCCCTGAATTGTAACTGTGACAGTGCAAACACAAAATAGATTTTGTTTTGTGAAAGATATTCTAGTGAATTAGAAGGCATGGAGCCCTTTGTGGAGCTGTCCCAGCCTAACTAAGCCACTTTAGTATTTCCAATAAAGTAAGAATTTATACCACTTTGGCAGCCATGAGTGCTCGGTCATTAAATTTAATAGGACACCTTTTGTGCCACTAGGAGGAAGTAATAGAGGAAGTGCTTTATTACAAGCACAGAAGCCGGTAAAAATATAATAATGAACGTGACTCTAATAATGTGGGTTGGTATAAATGTGACAGTAATTCCTAGTCTGAGGTGAAGTTGTACATGTGCAATTCTGTCACGGAACAAACATCCAAAGCAAGTAAAATGCTACAAACTATAACAAAAATGCTAAATGCAATATGGTACAGGGCTAATTCAGGTTGGATCACAAATCGCGATCCAACCGGAATTTTTACGTTCGCCCCACTGGCGCATGCACCAGCATTTCCTGCGGGGGTCCGCAGAAAATGCGATTACCTCTGCCTGTGGGGGAGGTGCGGGCAACGCTCCTTTTCCAGGGAGGGAACGGAGCATTGCGGGGGACTATCTGAACGGTGGGCGGTGCAGCACGAACGGGGGCATATCGGGGGCGTGGTCGTGGCGGCTGCATGATGTCACACGCAGCCGCCGCAACTGGTAAAGTGGCGCCGGGACCTCTGCGGTCGCAGCTAAGCTGCGTCGGCTGGAGTCATGTTTAGTTTCTGTTGACAAGCAGAAATTGCGAAGCGATCGCAATTTCTGCTTGTCGAAGGGGGGGAGGCGCCGGTCAGTATGCTGGGCGGCCCCCAGCATGTGCGCAAAAGGATAGCAAATTCTGCTGATTCCTTACTGAATTAGTCCCTATATTAATAGTGAAAAAAGGTGCAATATAAGAATCAAGTCGGTTAATAAAGGTCGATTAAGTCTGTGTCAGTGGTGAAGTGAAAGCCTTGGTGCATGCCCGTCTCACTTTTAGTCACATCTGACTTCCTTTCCTACTTGTCATTTGTCTCCTTGTCTTTAAGCTACCTCAGTGTTTTCCCCATCACAGTTATTAATTGCAGTAGTTTCTTCCTTCTTACTAGCACTGTATTATCTGTAGATATGCAAGCTTTCAGGGTATTAGGGACCTATTCATGGGATTTGCGATTTCCAGCGGGTGATTTGTTTCGGTGTGGGTATAGCTCCTCTGTTAAGCAGCTATCACCATGATCAGTAACACTGCTAGTTCAGTGGCATTTACCTGAGATCTTGAGATGCAACCTGAGATCACACATGAGCACGGCCCCCGGCCACTCACTGTGGAGGAGACAGACGGATCCGCTCGAATCCTTTTTCATAGCCCTGGAATCTGGGAATCAGCGCCATCTTTCAGTTATCGGAGATTGCTAAAATACTAGGCGGCCCTATTGGGCCCCTAATAATTAGAGATGAGCGGGTTCGGTTCTACTCAGTTTTACTCGGATTTACTCAGTTCTCAAATCGGCATCTTATTGGCTCACAGATGTCACGTGTTTTGGATAGCCAATAGGAAAAATCCAGATAAAACCGAACTGGCGTTAATTCTGGCGTTAAATCCGAACTTGCTCATCTCTACTAATAATAAATGGGCCTGTTACTATATATATGTAGAAGATAGCATTTCCACCTGTGTAATGGGCCCGTTAAAGATGATGACTAGGGCTCTAAGCACTATCTTAAAGGCTTCCATAGTATAGACTATGGTATGCACAAAGGCATAGTAACACCTGGGGGGATCCGTATGCAGAGGGCCGCCACTTCATATAGTGTCCCTTCCCACCTTCTGCCGGCAGCGCCATCTTTATAATGATCATTTCAAGAAGATGGCACATGGCCAGAGTCTTTTCTCTCATCTTTGCTGGTGCCATTTATCCAAATAAATCACAGTTCTAGCATGGACCTGTGTGCACCACACACTCATTGTAGATATACTACTGACTGTACCATGCTGTATACATGATTTCTGCTGTCCAAAGTGAACTAGCTCAATTTACCCAAATAAAACAATTTTCATTTATTATCGCCATTCTTTCATGTGTTGGGTACAGGCTCTCTCATGTATTGGGTGCAGACTCTCATGTATTCGGTGCAGGATATTTCCTGTATTGGATACGGCTCTTTCATGTATTGGGTACGGCTCTTTCATGTATTGGGTGCAGCTCTTTCATGTATTGGGTACAGGCTCTTTCATGTATTGGGTACAAGCTCTTTCATGTATTGGGTACAGGCCTTTCATGTATTGGGTACAAGCTCTTTCATGTATTGGGTACAGGCTGTTTCATGTATTGGGTACAGGCTGTTTCATGTATTGGGTACAGGCTCTTTCATGTATTGGGTACAGGCTCTTTCATGTATTGGGTACAGGCTCTTTCATGTATTAGGTACAAGCTCTTTCATGTATTGGGTACGGCTCTTTCATGTATTGGGTACGGCTCTTTCATGTATTGGGTACAGGCTCTTTCATGTATTGGGTACAGGCTCTTTCATGTATTGGGTACAGGCACTTTCATGTATTGGGTATGGCTCTTTCATGTATTGGGTACAGGCTAATTCATATATTCGGTACTGGCTCTTTCATGTGTTGGGTACAGGCTCTTTCACGTATTGGGTACATACTCTTTCATGTATTGGGTACAGGGTCTTTCATGTATTGGGTACGGTCTCTTCCATGTATTGGGTGCAGAGTCTTTCATGTATGTATTGGGTGTATACTCTTTCATGTATTGGGTGCATACTCTTTCATGTATTGGGTGCATGCTCTTTCATGTGTTGGGTACAGGCTCTTTCACGTATTGGGTACATACTCTTTCATGTATTGGGTACAGGGTCTTTCATGTATTGGGTACGGTCTCTTCCATGTATTGTGTGCAGAGTCTTTCATGTATGTATTGGGTGCATACTCTTTCATGTATTGGGTGCATACTCTTTCATGTATTGGGTGCATGCTCTTTCATGTGTTGGGTACAGGCTCTTTCATGTGTTGGGTACAGGCTCTTTCATGTGTTTGGTACAGGCTCTTTCATGTGTTGGGTACAGGCTATTTCATGTGTTGGGTACAGGCTATTTCATGTATGGGGTGCAGGCTCTTTCAGGTATTGGGTGCAGGCTCTTTCAGGTATTGGGTGCAGGCTCTTTCATGTATTGGGTACAGGCTGTTTCATGTATTGGGTACAAGCTCTTTCATGTATTGGGTACAGGCTCTTTCATGTATTGGGTACAGGCTCTTTCATGTATTGGGTACAGGCTCTTTCATGTATTAGGTACAAGCTCTTTCATGTATTGGGTACGGCTCTTTCATGTATTGGGTACGGCTCTTTCATGTATTGGGTACAGGCTCTTTCATGTATTGGGTACAGGCACTTTCATGTATTGGGTACAGGCACTTTCATGTATTGGGTACAGGCTAATTCATATATTCGGTACTGGCTCTTTCATGTGTTGGGTACAGGCTCTTTCACGTATTGGGTGCATACTCTTTCATGTATTGGGTACAGGGTCTTTCATGTAGTGGGTACGGTCTCTTCCATGTATTGGGTGCAGAGTCTTTCATGTATGTATTGGGTGCATACTCTTTCATGTATTGGGTGCATGCTCTTTCATGTGTTGGGTACAGGCTCTTTCATGTGTTGGGTACAGGCTCTTTCATGTGTTGGGTACAGGCTCTTTCATGTGTTGGGTACAGGCTCTTTCATGTGTTGGGTACAGGCTATTTCATGTATGGGGTGCAGGCTCTTTCAGGTATTGGGTGCAGGCTCTTTCAGGTATTGGGTGCAGGCTCTTTCATGTATTGGGTACAGGCTGTTTCATGTATTGGGTACAAGCTCTTTCATGTATTGGGTACGGCTCTTTCATGTATTGGGTACGGCTCTTTCATGTATTGGGTACAGGCTCTTTCATGTATTGGGTACAGGCACTTTCATGTATTGGGTACAGGCACTTTCATGTATTGGGTACAGGCTAATTCATATATTCGGTACTGGCTCTTTCATGTGTTGGGTACAGGCTCTTTCACGTATTGGGTGCATACTCTTTCATGTATTGGGTACAGGGTCTTTCATGTATTGGGTACGGTCTCTTCCATGTATTGGGTGCAGAGTCTTTCATGTATGTATTGGGTGCATACTCTTTCATGTATTGGGTGCATACTCTTTCATGTATTGGGTGCATGCTCTTTCATGTGTTGGGTACAGGCTCTTTCATGTGTTGGGTACAGGCTCTTTCATGTGTTGGGTACAGGCTCTTTCATGTGTTGGGTACAGGCTCTTTCAGGTATTGGGTGCAGGCTATTTCATGTATGGGGTGCAGGCTCTTTCAGGTATTGGGTGCAGGCTCTTTCAGGTATTGGGTGCAGGCTCTTTCAGGTATTGGGTGCAGGCTCTTTCATGTATTGGTTGCAGGCTCTTTCATGTATTGGTTGCAGGCTCTTTCATGTTTGTATTGTGTGCAGGCTCTTTCATGTATCGGGTGCAGGATATTTCATATATTGGGTGCAGCTCTTTCGTGTATTGGGTGCAGCTCTTTCGTGTATTGGGTACAGGCTTTTTCATGTATTCGGTGCAGTCTCTCTCTCTCTCTCTCTCTCTCTCTCTCTCTGTAACTCTATTAGATGCTTCTTGACCTTTCATTATTTTCTTTAGAGCACTAAATAACTGTATCTTATGCCTCACAGTCGTTCAACAATACAGAAATTATCTTATAAAATCTCAATCTCATTTTTTAACACATATATTGATTTAACTTTTCTGCTACAATTTCTTAATGGTTTTGTTTTTCCCCTGGGGGTGCAGGCTGAGAGGCATAGGGGCTAATTCAGACCTGATCGTAGATGTGCTAAATTTAGCATATCTATGATCAGTCACACTGACATGCGGGCGAACGCCCAGCAAAGGGCTAGCCCACCCCGCATGTCAGTCCCTGCCCCATCGCACAAGTACAAAAGCGGCGATGCTTTTGTACTTCAAAAGTAGCTCCCAGCCAGCGCAGCTCCTGCACGCTGGCAGGGAGCTTCTCGTCGTTGCTCGAGTCACAGCGGCTGCGTGTGATGTCACGCAGCCGTCGCGGCCCACACCCCAATGGTCTAGGCACGCCTGCATTGTCCGGACCGCGCCCACCTAAACGGCGGCCAAAAAACGCCGTACCTCACCCTCCCTCCCAGCAACCGCCTTTTCCTGTCAATCAAGCAGAGGCGATCGCAGGGCTACAACAGACGTCGGCTGTCTGGCATGCGCCGGCGCACTGCGGCGCCAACGCATATGCAGTTATGACCTGATTGTTGCTGTGCGAAAATGCACAGCACCGATCAGGTCTGAATCAGCCCCACAGAGTGAATGGGGGCAGGCTTAGAGGCACAGAGTGAAGGATGGGAGGGTTAGAGACATTGGGGGTCATTCCGAGTTGATCGTAGCTGTGCTAAATTTAGCACAGCTACGATCATTCACACTGACATGCGGGGGGACGCCCAGCACAGGGCTAGTCAGCCCCACATGTCAGTGCCGGCCCCCCCGCAGAAGTGCAAAGGCATCGCACAGCGGCGATGCCTTTGCACTTTAAGAGTAGGTCCCAACCAGCGCAGCTTTAGCATGCTGGCTGGGAGCTACTCATCGCTCCCCGGCCCACAGCAGCTGCGTGTGATGTCACGCAGCCGCCGAGGCCCGCCCCCCCAACGGTCAGGCCACGCCTGCGTTGGCCAGACCGCGCCCCCTAAACGGCAACTGAACGCCGCCGTCCAGCCCCCTCCCGCCCAGCAACTGCCTCTGCCCTAGAGGCGATCGCTAGGCAACGACAGCTGGCATGCACCGGCGAACTGCAGCGCCGGCGCATGCGCAGTTCCGACCCAATCGATGCGCTGCGAGAAACTGCAGCGAACGATCGGGTCGGAATGACCCCCATAGAGTGAAGGGGGGAGGCTGTGAGGCACAGAGTGAAGGCGGGCGCACAAAAATGGGGCATGGCTTTGTGACAGTTGGGCTACGCCCCATTTTTTGCACGCACACCTTCTGCGCGCACATAATACCGGCTCTTTGAGTTGACTGCAGATATTTTTGGGCTCTTTCCCTGAATGCTTTGTAATGTAAGCAGAACACAATTTTGACCTCAAATTGGGTTTCTGGCAATCAACAAAAATTCACAGAAAACTATTTTAATTTTATCTATTTTTTGGGGGGTTTTTGTGTGGAAGGGGGCGTGGGTGGAATAAAAAACACAAAACAAAGATGTTTGTGTAACCAGAATTGCTGGTGGACTACAACCATAGATCTTCCAAGCTTTAGGACATGTTTTGGGAAAACTACTGTAGTTTTAATTCGAGCAGAAATATGTTTGCGTTGCTTTCAGGCAGCACTGAAGGGGTTAATGGACAAATTCTCATTTCTGGTTTAATTCACAGCTACTTTCAATAAATAGCACATGCCCTGTCTTCAGTAAAATAATACAGGTTTCTGTCAGTGATACAAACCATGCCTGGATGTAAAAAAAATGTTCTATACTTAAATTGTAAACACTTCAAGCTGCTCAGTGATCAGATATAAAACTAAAACTTACAAGCCAGATATATTTTGCTTGATGGTTTGTTTACTGCAGATAAATATAGAAGACATCACTTCTGTAATCATAACTAGCAGCAGAGCATTCACATTTAAAGTACTGTACATGTTACTTGCACTGAAAGACAATGAGGCTTATTCACAGGCGTCTTGTGCGGCTGCTCTTAAAATGACACACAGAATAAATACGTTCATTTGTTTTCGTACGTCACCTGGCTCAGGTGTTCTGTGCAATCACTAAAAGCTGTATCATGCTATTTGTTTTTATATATATAGATATATAGCTTTGATAAGTAGCAAATCATATATACTTACCTTCCTGGCAATGCAGTCTGGTATCCTGGGCTCCAGCGGTGCATTCTTCTCCAGCGGTCCCCTCTGCGAAAACGGCGGATCACTCCTGCGCATGCGCCGGCATCTGAGCTCCTGGGAGGCTGTAGAGGCTGCTGGGAGGTCAGAGGGCAGAGCTACTGTGGAGAGATCAGGAACTACTCCACGGTAACCTGCTCTGTGAATAGCCCAAAGCAGAGAAAAGCCCTGTTTTCCGCAATTCTGCTTTATGAATAGACCCCAAAATGTCTGTCAGACCCACACACATATTATCTGACCAGCTGAAGATATCTTTGGCCATACACACTGTGTTCAAGATATCTCACAGTGTTCAAGATATCTCATAGTGCATGGCTGTGATATCTGTGTTCTTCCCCTGAGAAGGAAAAGTGGAAACGTCGGGAGGTCTTCCATGGCACTGCATATACTGCCTCATGTCAGCAGACCAATTATTATTATCTTTTGGACATGCTGGACAATTTCAGCATGTCTGACAGACTGATAATTACTGCTCTCAGTCACTGCAATACACTGTTCGATATTGGACCAATCAGCTAATTATCTGATGACTGGGCCAATAACTGAATAATGGATGCCAACATTACATACTGCTCAATTTATCCTGATTTCACCTTACTCAAGAAAGCAAGGTGCCACAGGGACTGCCTATATTTCTTATGCTTTACATTTACATTACATTTTAAATAAACTGGTTTACATACACAATAATATGCACTTTAAAAGCGCAAATTAAAAAAAGAAAGTGTTGAACTGAGAGGAAAAGTAGTGTAAAATGCCACCACTTTATCTAAATAATAATAATGATTGCAAATCTGCACTGAGCCTTTCCACAGTTACTGAAGTCCAGATTTATGGCTTCTGGAGTTCATTTGAATTAGGTCATTTTCCAAAATACCCATATTTTATCATCAAATGTATGTGCTCCAACATTGTGCAATGTAACAATTAGCTTTTGCAAGATGTATACACTATACTATTGGCCGATTAATGCCACTGTTTCTATTGGGTCTATAATGTATCAACATGCATCAATACAAAGATTTCCTTTCGCCATAGTTTAATAATTAAAGTTTCCCAAAGTAGATGAATGACACCATACAGTAGCTCCCAATATTTGAGAGATCAGAACCGGGACTGCAGTATTCTATTAGGGGTAACTGTGCACAAAGGTCATTCTCACACCAGCAATAAACATTTTTAGCAAATAAACGTCAATTGCCGCAGAATTCTTCCCAACCCCTCCCCCCAAAATCATAACATTCCTCTTGATCATAGGAAAGTCTCCTCAAACATGAGCTGTCCAACCAAATTCTGGAAGTCTGGACAGAGGCATAAGTAGGGTTGATGGTGCCTAGGGTGAATAGAAAAACAGCATCCTTTTAAAACTGTTTTTAGAACTGGTGAAGTCTTATATTGGTACTCAAATAAACACATGCTGGGTACAAATTGCAGAAAACACAAAGGCAAGGCAGAACAATCAGTATGACAGCAATGTACACCATGTGCAAGCATGCCCCCAAAAAAATCAAAATCGTGCACTTAGGTCTGAAACATCATAAGGTTAAATATAGGGGTGTGGTTCATGGGGTCGACCACTATTGGTCGACAGTGACTAAGGGGTATATGTACTAAGCAGTGATAAAAGTGGAGAAGTGAGCCAGTAGAGAAATTTCCCATAGCAACCAATCAGCTGCTCTATACAATTGTATAGTATGCAAAATAGAAATGTTACATCAATGCTGATTGGTTGCCATGGGCAACTTCTCCACTGGATCACTTCTCCACTTTTATCACTGCTTAGTACATGTCCCCCAAAGTCTACACCCAAATAGGTCGACACAAGCATTAGGTCGACATGAGCAAGGTCGACTTGGCAAAAGGTCGACATGAGTTCTTTGTAAACAAAATTGGTGTTGTTTTCTTCGTAGAGTGACCGGGAACCCCAAAAAGTGCACTGTACCGCTGCGCTCGGCACAGGTTACTATTCCCAATCGTAGTCCACGTGGATCGAAAGGATGGAAAAGTTAAAAAATGTTTACAAAATTGTGAAAAACTCATGTCGACCGTTTGACATGTCGACCTAGTAACCATGTCGACCTAGAAACCA
Organism: Pseudophryne corroboree; assembly: GCF_028390025.1. Lineage (NCBI taxonomy): Eukaryota > Metazoa > Chordata > Amphibia > Anura > Myobatrachidae > Pseudophryne > Pseudophryne corroboree. Next base: position 139,729,935 of record NC_086448.1, on the reverse strand, counting down.
TGGCAACCAAATGCATGTCGACCAATAGTGGTCGACCTAGAGACCAGATACCAAATATAGTATTAATGGCACTATAATGGAAACTACTGCGAGTGTAGCTGATCTAGGTGTCAATATTTCAGGTGACTAAAGGCAGGTCAGCAATGTAACAAAGCAATGAGGAAGTCAAGTCAGATGCTTGGTTGCACAGGGAGAGGAATAAATAGCAGAAAGAAAGAAATAAGTAATAGTGTTACTGTATAGGTCACTGGTACGGCTACATCTAGTATATCATGTTCAGTTATGCAGGACATATTTCCAGAAGGATATTAATACATTAGAGCAGTGGTGGCCAACACGTGGCTCTTGAGCCACATGCGGCTCTTTCTTCATTCAAATGTGGCTCCCAACGCTCAAAGTCACGTGACCACAAGAGATCTGTAAACCGCTGCACTCCAGCCAGACATGCAGCAGCACTACGTAGACTGAGAACTGAGGGAGCCAAATACACATGGGGGAGCTGGCTGGAGTGACACAGGCAGGTGCTGGCTGGAGTGACACAGGTGGGTGCTGGCTGGAGTGACACAGGTGGGTGCTGGCTGGAGTGACACAGGTGGGTGCTGGCTGGAGTGACACAGGTGGGTGCTGGCTGGAGTGACACAGGCGGGTGCTGGCTGGAGTGACACATGGGGGAACTGAAGTGCATTATGTGAATTTGACTTTTCAATATATTTTATGCGGATCAGGCTTTTTCAATTATTTGATGTAAAAGTAGCTCTTTCATTGTATTTTATGTTGGATCTGGCTTTTTCAATGTATTTTATACCAGGAGTGTGGCCTAGCAGGCACAAGGTCACACCCCATTTTTGCAAGTGCGCCTTCGGCTCAAAGTGGGCTCTTTGATGTACCTAACAAGATTTCTTGGCTCTTTGTCTCTGACTGGTTGGCCACCCCTGCATTAGAGACTGTACAAAGAAGGGCAACTAAAATGGTGCATGGCCTACATCACACAACTTACCCAGAAAGACTAAAAGATCTTAATATGTATAGTTTGGAGCAGAGAAGGGAAAGGGGGGACATGATAGAAACTTATAGATTTTAACAAGGTCCAGGAGGGAGACATTCTTCAAAGGAAGAGAAGTATTAGAACAAGGACATGCACTGAGACTGGGGGGAGGTAGATGCATGGGAAATCTGAGGGAAAATTACTTCACATAAAGGGTAGTGGATAAGTGTAATAGCCTCCCATCAGAGGTGGTAGAAGCTAATATAGTAGAGCAAGCTAAAAATGCTTTGGATAGGCATATAAATATCCTTACAAAGAACTAAGGATCTAATAGGGTTTGAGGTAACTATAAGGTAAAAAAAGGGTCAGACACTAGATTGATTAAGAGGTTCTTATCTGCTGCCGAAGTCTATGTCTCTATGCTCACTATTGTGGAATGAGCTTAAACTAAAAAGTGCTAATGGTGGGCACCGTCTAAATTGATGTCCCATGAATATACCACCTTCTCTTAGTCATTATTCCCAAAGCTCAGCACTTCCAAACACATCCAAAAATGCTCCCAGAACTTGGCGTCGGTCTCCTGCCCGCCGGGATCCCGACAGCTGGGATATCATACTGATCCCGAGCTGATGCGTCCAACCATTGTAATCCAGACCCTTGGCCTCTGAGGAACTCCAACCACATAAGAATTAGGTCCTGTGTCACGCCAGATGCTGTGGAGCTACACATATCAGAATGCCCTGCTGCAGTGTTAGAATCCCGACCACCGGCTGGAATCCCCACTTGGGTGTTGGTCCACGCCACCACCCGAGGGGGAATATAACCCTGTGGGGAGCACAGCGAGCCCGCAAGAAGACACGCTGTGCTTGCCACTGGTATCCCGAGCTGATGCACCCAGCCATTGTAATCTAGACCCTTGGCCTTTGAGGTGATTTGTCTTTATAAGAAAAAAATATTGTTAAGTCATTCAAGTGACATAACCCCCCCCCCCCCCCCCGAGCCATCGGCATGCAATGACTGCCAGGCCACAACCCCCACTTGTCCCACCCTTGCTACACCTCTGTGGTAGATGCTATGTGGTATTAGCCAGCTCCCAGCTGCCATTAGCTGCCATCTGCGCATGTGCAAACACAATTTGACCGTTCACACAAGAAAAAACTGAAAAACATTTGGCAAAATTAGAAAAACAAATATAAATTCATCTGTGTTATTAGATAAAAAACATTTTACTCTAATCTGTTGTCGCTATCCTGAGATGTCAATAGCTGTAAGAGGACTGCAATGATACACCGTAGATAAGAAAGTACACTGCACAATGGTAAAGGCCAATGAGAGCAGAGGTCAAGACACTGTAGGAGTCTTTGAGGTGCGGTTGTTAGAGCAATATTATGCACAATGGGGATGATTCAGACCTGAGCGCTGCTGTGAGTTTTCGCACTGCGGGCGATCAGGTCTGAACTGTGCGTGCGTATGCACCGCAATGCACAGGCTCTACGGTCCGCAGCGATGGGGAGCACCGGGCAGCGACGGGATGGTGCGAAAAATCCCATTGCATCGGCGAACGCAAGGAGATTGACAGGAAGAGGGCATTTGTGGGTGGCAACTGATCGTTTTTGAGGAGTGTCCGGAAAAAACGCAAGAGGGACCAAGGAGAATTCCTGACGTCAGCTTCGGCCCCGATCATCGTAGCGGCTAAGTAAGTCCTGGGCTGTGCAGAGACTGCACAAACTTCTGTTTGTACAGCTCTACTGCACGTGCGATCGCACTTCGGAACAGCGATTTCCCCCTCCCCCTGTAGGCGGTGACTATCTGATCACAGGGATGCAAAAAGCTTACCATAGCAATCAGGTCTGAATTAGCCTCAATGTTCGGTACTCTGCGCATGCACATGATCTGTTCTGCATGTGTGCAAATGGGTCCTGCGACATCGGAACCAGATGACAGCAAACTGTCAGTGGTCGGGGGCCGGGAGGGATCAACTACATACCCTCCAACATTTCACACATAAAAATCGGTACAAATTAGAAAAGGGGCGTGGTCACATGAAAAATGGGGCGTGGCCACACCCCTTTTTCTATACTTTCAATGGAAGTTTGGAGAGCCAAAAATCGGTACAGACCATAAAAAAAAGGTACTGTACCGATTAAAAAGGTACAGTTGGAGGGTATGCAACGATGGTCTTCATTTATGAAAACAGAGGCATGTCGCTGCCATTTAGCGGGAGGAGATTTCTTGGCCTCTGTGATGGCCAGCTTACTCGGCACCATAGGTGCCGTAAGCCACCAGATGGTGACTGAGTGATTCGATGCTACATCATAGGACACAGGTCGGATCACAACTGCAGCAGGAGGCGTCTACTTGTTATAGGCGCTTCCTGTTGCATCACCATACAGAGGTATCACTGCTGCTTCCAAGGATGGCAATACCAACCACATCTGAATTAGGTCCTGTGTCACTCCAGCTGCTGTGGAACTACACATGTCAGAATGCCCTGCTGCAGTGTTAGAATTCTCTAACAGCAGAACTGTGGTAGTGCATACTATGATGTGTAGTTCCAGATAGAATACCACACGTTGGGGTAAATTTACTAAGATGAGAGTTCTATTTAAGATGGGATGGTGCCCATAGCAACCAATCAGATGGTAATTCTCATTTATCTAGCACCTTCTAGAAGATAATACATGGAATCTGATTGGTTTCTATGGACAACATCCCATCTTAAAAAGAACTTCCATCTTAGTAAATTTACACCGTTGTCTTCCCCCGATGTGCAGTTTTCTATAAGTGACGTTTATCGGATCTGTAATTTATCAGTGAAACACGAATACAAGTAATCCTACAATGAACTCTAATTATAAATTCTGTACATTTATTAGCAATGGCCCTCATTCCGAGTTGATCGCTAGCTGCTTTCGTTCGCAGCGCGGCGATTAGTTGAAAAAGCGGCACTTCTGCCCATGCGTATGGGCCGCAGTACGCACGCGCAAAGTACTTTTACACAAAACTATGCAGTTTTACACAAGGGCGAGCGACGCTTTTCAGTCGCTGTGTTGATCGGTGTGTGATTGACAGAAAGTGGGTGTTTCTGGGCGGAAACTGAGCGTTTTCAGGGAGTGTGCTGAAAAACGCAGGCGTGCCTGAAAAAAACGCAGGAGTGGCTGAAGAAATGGGGGAGTGGCTGGCCGAACGCAGGGCGTGTTTGTGACGTCAAAGCAGGAACTAAACAGTCTGCAGTGATCGCAAGGTAGGAGTAAGATTGGAGCTGCTCAGAAACTGCATGAAAATTTTTACGCGCAGTTCTGCTAACCTTTTCGGTCGCACTTCTGCTAAGCTAAGATACACTCCCAGAGGGCGGCGGCCTAGCGTGTGCAATGCTGCTAAAAGCAGCTACCGAGCGATCAACTCGGAATGAGGGCCCATGTGCACTGCAGGGGAGTGGACGGGCAGATATAACATGTGCAGAGAGAGTTAGATTTGGGTGGGATGTGTTCAAACTGAAATCTAAATTGCAGTGTAAAACTAAAGCAGGCAGTATTTACCCTGCACAGAAACAATATAACCCACCCAAATCTAACTCTCTCTGCACGTCATATCTGTCTCCCCCCCCCTCCCCCCGCTGCAATGCACATGGTTTTGCCCATCTGCTAAAAAATTTGCTGCTGCCATCAACTCTAATTTACCCTCTATGGGGGTCATTCCGAGTTGATCGCTCGCTAGCTGTTTTTAGCAGCCGTGCAAACGCTATGCCGCCTCCCACTGGGAGTGTTTGTTAGCTTAGCAAAAGTGCAAACGAAAGGATCGCAGAGCGGCTACAAAAATATTTTGTGCAGTTTCAGAGTAGCTCCAGACCTACTCAGCGCCTGCGATGACTTCAGACTGTTCAGTTCCTGGTTTGACGTCACAAACACGCCCTGCGTTCGGCCAGTCACGCCTGCGTCTTTCCTGGCACGCCTGCGTTTTTTCAAACACTCCCTGAAAACGGTCAGTTGACACCCAGTAACGCCCACTTCCTGTCCATCACTCTGCGGTCAGCAGTGCGACTGAAAAGCTTCGCTAGACCTTGTGTAAAACTACATCGGCCTTTGTGAAAGTACGTTGCGCGTGCGGCCGTTTTTTTGCATCATCGATGCACAGCGAACATTTTCAGCTAGCGAGCAACTCGGAATGACCCCCTATGTGACATAAATTTAGCCCGATTGTCCAGGTCTAACCAGTCTGTTTGGACCTGGGCTTTACTACTTCACATACTTGTGGTTGTATTTTGTTACTACTTTGTTTGCTTTCATACTAAATTAAAACTACCTTTTCACATAGACCTAAGGCTCCCGTATGTCACCCTTTTCCCAGGAGACATCAAACTTTTGCTATTATAAACAATACCTATTTTGGAGAAGTCAGTCTCATAATACACCTGGACTGATATACAGTTAAGTGAAGATATGTTACTAAAACTGTACAGAAAAAACGTTTTTGGCCACCCACCTTAGCACCTCACATCTACTAAATGTTGTCACACTCACTTATCTTTTACAGCGACTGAAGCAATGTCACAGAAAGGGTATCCGGACTATACCGGTCGACAGGGTCAAACGGTCGACATGGTCCAAAGGTCAACATGTAAAAGGTAGACAGTTCAACAGGTCGACAGGGTTAAAAGGTTAACAGGGTCAAAAGGTCGACATAACAATGGTCGACACGCATATGGTAGACAAACGTTTTTTTTTCCTTTTTCTTTTCAACTTTTTCATACTTTACCATGCACGTGAACTACGATTGGGAATAGTAACCTGTGCCGAGCTCCGCAGTAGCGAAGCGAGGCACCTTGCCAAAAGCATGGCGAGCGGACGCAGTACACTGATGGGGATTATTTTTGGCAGAAAAGTGGCAAAACACCCCCCAAAAAAAACTAAATTGTGTCTACCGTTTTTGTGTTGACCATTTTCATGTTGACCTTTTGACCATGTCGTCTTTTCAACCCTGTCGACCATTCCTACTGTCTACCTATTCTATGGTTCCCCTTTTGACCCTGTCGACCTAATGCATGTCTACCATTAATGGTAGACCTACTGACTGTAGACCTTTTTAGTGTAGATCTAATAATCCACACCCCACAGAAAAATCCTCACAAATGCTTGAAAGAAACGCGGTGAAAGCCCCATACGGAATACGTAAAGACATAAAATAACACACAATCTCGTGTAGGTACCAATAAAATCTCAATAGATGGATTAAAATATCCTTGTATTTTGTTCAACAAAATATGTCCAGGAGTAATGGAACATTTAAAAAAGCAATTTAATAAAAAAAGTTCCAGGTATAAGAAAGTTCCAGTTGTAGATAAAATACATCAACATGATAGTGTATCCACTATTTTGTTGAACAAAATACAAGGATATGTTAATCCATCTATTGAGATTTTATTAGAACCTACTACACGAGATTGTGTGTTATTTTATGTCTTTACATGTTCCGTATGGCATACCTCCCAACATTTTAAATATAAGAAAAGAGACATCTGTGCGCCCAACCAAAAAGGGGGTATGGCCTATGGAAAAGGGGTGTGGCTTCACGGCAGTGCCGCGATTGATAGTCACGCCCCCCCGTTGTTGTCAGTGAGGGGGTATGCCCAGCGCTCTATGGGGGTCATTCCGAGTTGATCGTAGCTGTGCAAAGTTTAGCACAGCTGCGATCATCTTCCCTGACATGCGGGGGGGAGGCCCAGCACAGGGCTAGTCCGTCCCGCATGTCAGTCTGCCACCCCCCCCCCGCACAAATACAAAAGCATCGCACAGCGGCGATGCCTTTGTATTTGAGGAGTAAATCCCGGCCAGCGCAGCTCCTGCGGCTGGCCAGGAGTTAATTGTCGCTGCTGCTGGCTGCAGCAGCTGCGTGAGACGTCACGCAGCTGCCGCAGCCCGCCCTCCCAATGGTCCAGCCACGCCTGCGTTGGTCAGACCACTCCCCCTAAACGGCGGCTTAACGCCACCGTTCAGCCCCCTCCCGCTCAGCGACCGCCTCTCAGAGGCTATCGCTAGGCAACGAAAGCTGCCATGCGCCGGCGCACTGCGGCACCGGCGCATGCGCAGTTCTGACCCGATCGCTGCGATATGACAAACTGCAGCGAGCGATCGGGGCGGAATGACCCCCTATGTGCAGCTGGCATGCCCTCTCTCCCTCTGTCTCCACTGAGTAGACGCACAGTGTCTATTCTCTGCAGCAGTGACAGAAGCCTCCCAACTGCCACCCCTCACCACGGGACACTGCAGCCCGCGGGTGGGACAGTGGGACAGTCCCAAAAAAACAGGACTGTCCTGCAAAAATCGGGACAATTGGGAGATATGGTATGGTGATTTCACCACGGCTCTTTCTGTGACATTGCTTCAGTTGCTGTAAAAGATAAGTGGTCTTTTTCAATTTGTGTGACAAGGGAGGTCATTCCGAGTTGTTCGCTCGCAAGGCGATTTTAGCAGATTTGCTCACGCTAAGCCGCCGCCTACTGGGAGTGAATCTTAGCATCTGAAAATTGCGAACGACGTATTCGCAATATTGCGATTACACACCTCATAGCAGTTTCTGAGTAGCTTCAGACTTACTCGGCATCTGCGATCAGTTCAGTGCTTGTCGTTCCTGGTTTGACGTCACAAACACACCCAGCGTTCGCCCAGACACTCCTCCGTTTCTCCGGCCACTCCTGCGTTTTTTCCGGAAACGGTAGCGTTTTTTCCCACACGCCCATAAAACGGCCTGTTTCCGCCCAGTAACACCCATTTCCTGTCAATCACACTACGATCGCCTGAGCGAAGAAAAAGCCGTGAGTAAAAATCCAAACTTCATAGCAAATTTACTTGGCGCAGTCGCAGTGCGGACATTGCGCATGCGCACTAAGCGGAAAAACGCTGCGATGCGAAGAAATTTTCCGAGCGAATGACTCGGAATGACCTCCAATATTAGGTAGATGTGAGGAGCTAAGGTGGGTGCCCAAAAAAGTTTTTTTGTACATTTCTGTTTTGAGTGAGGATAACACCCTATGGTCTTTTCACACTCAGCTGCCCCTTTGCACAATTTGTAGTACTAACCATTGTATATTTCCAGCACGTTACTAAAACTGGTTTACTTTATTGCACCCAGAATCTTCTGGGTGCAATAAAGTGTCATAAGTGTCAGAAGACTATAGGAACTTATTTGAGCAAGGCCTGACTGTGAAGCTAATTTCAAAATGTATTCCAACCCATAAACCTGTGTACGGATGTGTCCTCATACATCATCACTGCAGTTGTGCCAAACAGCCCCTCTCGGCATGCCTGGTCCGATGAGATTCTGATAGCGCCAGGCATCTGTTTTGCAGCAAAATGCATGTTTGTCGCAACACGATGCAACTAGGACACACCGGGAGACTGTGCTAATTCAATTCACACGTGACACTTGTATACATGTGTGCGATTGAGTCTTTGAATCTGTATACAAAGTGCTTCAATGTAGCAGTTGTAGCTTTTTCCAGTACAAGTTCCGTTGTGTTCTGTATACAGTCTTGTCCAACACAATATACTAATGTTGCATAATACGTTAATGGGCACAGCCTCCTGGTGCGTCACAGTGCATCGCAACTAAGACGTATTATCAGCAAAAGAAAGACACCCAATGCTAGCAGACGTGTGCGGGATCTGGCAGCTCGCCTGCCCCAAGCATCTCGTACTGTGTGGCGTATTGAGGCTGGATGTAGGAGGACACATCTGTATGTGAGCATCTGAAAGAGTGCAGAAGTACAGAAGATCTAATATTAGAGAATGAGAGCATTGCGTTATATTTGCAGAGATGTGCACACAGCATTTATCACTCCTCTATAGCACAAGCTTTCTTTCCCTTCAACACTGATACAATTTATTATTCATCATTACATCTGACGCATTGGGTTAGATTTAGTTCTCTGCCAGTTTGATGTGTAAATATATAAAAGGCAATAATATTCAGTGCAAAACCAGCAATGCTTACATTTCCATGTCATACCTGCCGAGAAGTGGTGGCTTGCAAAAGCTGCTACAGTGCTTCGTAAATCTAACACACTCTGCTGTAGGGTCGGATCCAGGGGGGGGGGGGGCGAACGGGGCGAACGCCCCCCCCCCCCCCCCTAACAGTCATAGCCACGCCCACTTACATGAGGTGGGGGCTGCTGCCAGGTGATGGTGTGTGGCTGCACTGACATCCCTCCCGATCCTCCGTGTCCCCAGGGCCCCTAGCCCCATCTGCCATCATCACATGCCGTCACCCCCACCTTAGGCTGTGTGAGCTGCCCATCGGTGTGTTAGTAGTTACATGTGCCCAGTTGTGTGTGCTACATAAGAAGCACATGTGCAGCCTGGCAATGCTTTATGTGCTCTTTAGAGCATTAATGGACAGTTGTTATGGGAAGTGGGAGGAGTAATGAGTGTAGGGGAGGAGTCAGGAATAAATAAACCGCCCCCCCTAAAAGAAAAGTCTAGATCCGTCCCTGCTCTGCTGAATACAGTATATTAGACAGTATTGTGATAACAATGTAGCAAAACGATGGGAGTCTGATTGGGACTGAATAGAATCACCACAGGTTGAACCCCTGTTTACACCGCAGACTGGACCCAGGATATGGTTGGGGCTTACCTCTGCCGGCACTATCACCTCCAAGCACCATAAATGCGGCTCTCCCTATGCAGTGAATGGGTTACCTGTTTACACTGCTCTGTAACCCGGGTCCTTCTCGGACCGGCCCAAGTAGCTAGCCCAGTTGGATTCCAGGTCACTGGATCTGGGTTAACCCTTTTACACAGAGCTGCACACAGGCAAACCCGGCAACAGCCTGGGTTTTGCGGCGGTGTATAAGTGTTTGTTTTGGAATTCAACTAAATACGAAGTGTCCTTAGTAAGACTGTCATTTTGCCAAACCCACAACAGTTTGAACCGTGTAGGTAAAGAAGGTGCATGGCTAGGGCGTCACAGTAAAGTTTCAAATCATTTTGTTTATTTTAATTTATTTTTTTGCTAATTTCTTTATATAGCATAGAAAAGGATATTGGGGCCTCCTCAGAGCCAGCACTCGCACTGCATAAATGGAGATACATGAGGATATTTCCGTGTGTACCCCTCACAGCGATAGCAATGCGCAACCCCGCGCATCGCTATCGCTGGTGCTAGATCGGCAGGTCGCTCACTTCACCCGAAATGAGCGACCCCCCCACCCCCCCGTCTCCCCCCGCACGCTCAGCACACATCTCTCCCTAGATCTGCCCGTGAATACTGGCCTTTTCTTACACCAGACCATACTTGTCTATTTTTGAAAAAGCATTTCAGGGAGATGTGAAAGTAACACCTATCAGTGCGGACATGTACTGCTGGGATCCGGTCTGCAGATCGACAGTGTCTAGGTCGACAATGTTTAGGTTGACTACTATATGTTGACAGTCACTAGGTCGACATGTTTTCAAGGTCGACAGGGTTTCTAGGTCGACATGTTCTAGGTCGACAGGTCAAAAGGTCGACATGAGTTTTTCACATTTTTTTCTTTTTTTGAATTTTGTCATACTTAAAGATCTACGTTGACTACGATTGGAACGGTAACCTGTGCCGAGCGCAGCGGTAGCAGAGAGAGGCCCCCTGCCGGAAGCATGGCGAGCGAAGCGAGCCATGCGAGGGGACACGGTGCACTAATTGGGCTTCCCGGTCACTGTACGGAGAAAACGACACCAAAAAAACATGAAAAACCCATGTCGACCTTTTGACCTGTCTACAATGAACATGTCGACCTAGAAACACTGTCGACCTTCAAACCCTGTCGACCTAGTGACTGTCGACCTCTAGTGGTCGACCTAAACATTGTTGACCTAGACACTGTCGATCTAATGATCCACACCCGTACTGCTACATCTGAGAGATGCGTCATGAAAATGACTTACATCCATATGTACATGAGCCCCAAAGTTTGTAAGATCTACTTGTTAATGAAAAGACAGTGATAATTTTCAGGAATTCTTTGTATATTGTGTATTACAAGAGGTACCATATAGAGATTTTCAACCTTTTACAACTCGCGGCACACTGAACAAGATTTAAATATTGCTAAGGCACACTCAAATATAATGGTGATGCATGGTGCAGTTGAGTATCCGAGGATGTCATGTCGCAGCTTCTCCATAGATAACGCCTGAGCCACATCTGAGAAAGCCAGAAGAGCCAAACACTTGGTGGGCCCAAAATTAGAACTGGCTCTGCAACCACTAAACCCACCACTATTTATCGTTCCAGGGCCTCAGTAGCAGCAAAACACTGACGGGCCTGGCTCTGCATCTATGGCGGCACACCTGGAGACTGCTCAGGGCACACTAGTGTGCCACGGCACAGTGGTTGAAAAACACTGCTGTAAATGGTCACGGGAAACCTTATTTAAAATATATGTAGCCATAGGGATCGTTGTGCTTCATAACCAATGCAGGGACATGGCACTGATAAGCCCATTCCAATGTATGTATCTCTGACTTTTTAATTTTTCCCATGAAAGTAACAGCTGCATAATGGGGATAAGGTGCAATCAGGGAGATTGATGGACTATTCAGGGAGTGAGGGAGATTGCTGCTATTTCAGAGAGTCTCCTGCAGAATGAGGGAGGGTAGGCAACTATGCACCAGACCTCTATGCGCAGTACTCCGCATACTGGACTTGTATGCAGCTCTGAATTAGCCCTTTCTGTGCACAGTTAGTAACTTTGGGCATTGTCACTAACGGGCTGTTTCTCAGTTACACAAATCTTTCCTGACAGATGGAAATTATGAGCTTTTGCATATAGCTCATGCGCAGATGAATATTTACTTATCTTTGTACATGTCCGTCAGACGCAACTGGGCTGAATCTGTCCTTCTGTGAGATAGGCCATTTCAGGGTGTGATCTGGGCAGTGACAATGCGGTAGAACATAACCCCCCCATATTCTGGCAGAGTCATGGGAGACTTGTGAGCGTGTATGAAAAGCTCTGTGCAATTCTGTGTCGTGTCCATGGGGTGGTGAAGCCTGTTTGTGACGTGTCTCCTGCACATTACATGGGGCTGGTCATACTTACCTACTCTCCCGGAAGCTGCGGGAGGCTCACGGTTTTTGGGGTAGCCCCCCCCCCCCCGCGCGCGTCATTTTAACCCCGCCCCCTTCCCACAGACCCGCGAATCGCAGCGTTTTCATGGTGTGGGTAGGGCTTAATGATGTAACAGCCCAATCCCGCCCCCCGAAGTCTCCTGCAGCGTCTCGAGACATTTAAAGTAGGCAAGTATGGGGCTGGTGCAAGTGGCAGTAGTAATGATGGTTGCGGCAGCCGATGTAAAATGAATGGGTCGCACTAGTTTTAATTGCACATGCACATTCCTTCAGATCCTCACATTAGCATAAGGTAATAATGGCTGCCCATGACTACAGCTACTTTGCATGCAACTTTAAAGGGGGGTACACACGGAGCGATAATCTAAGCAATCTGACTAGATTGCATAGATTTTCAGCAAGATCGCTCCGTGTGTAGTCCTAACAGCGATAGCGATACGCAGCCCCGCGCATCGCTGGTGCTAGACTGGCCTGCATGCAGGCCAATCTAGCGGGTCGTTCACTTCACCCGCTGGGTGAAATGAGCGGCCACCCCCGTCTCCCCCTGCACGCTCAGCACAGATCGCGCTGTGCTGAGCGGGGGGAGAGATGTGTGCTGAGCGGCTCACTCAGCACACATCTCTCCTGCATCGGCCCGTCTATATGGGCCTTTAGAATAAGCCCCACGAAATCTGTGACAACGTCAAATGTAAATATAGCCTTGACCAAACTCTTTAGAAAGGTAGCAACCAAATACAAATAATATCTATTTTTTTAATGTTTAAAAATGAATTTAGCTGAGGAACATATTTTTTTCTGTGTAATACGTCTAATTTATTTCACTCCATTTATCCCTGTCGGGATTGTGTGGTCGGGATTCCGGCGTCGGGATTTCGACCGCCGGGATCCCGTCCAGCGGGATTACGTACTGATCCCCTCACAGGAGCTATGTAAGTCACGAGAGGCTTGTATGAACATAGTTTTATAATCACGTGTTGAAAAAAAAAAACAGCCACTACAGTCGTACTTTCACAAGAAAGAAAAAAAGAAAAGTGATTGAGAATGTGTGTGTAAATAGATAGGGCTATATTTTCCATAAATGTCATTTTAGAATAATAAGGAAGTGCATTGAAGACTGGGCGTAGACAGGGCGAGCAAGATACCACTGAGAGTTAGTGGGTGGCTGATTAGTATCTGATATGGCATATGTAAAACAAATCAATGCAGCTCTGCAGTACAAACAGACTTCCACTTGGATCATAAGCGCTCTCCCTAAATAGCACATTCTTTAGGAACAATACTGAGTCTGTATTAAAGCGGAGAGCAAACAGCACTGAAATGAAACACTGCAGACTTGACAAAAGTGGCAAAAACCCTCAAACTACTGTAAATACTTGCAGTTGTTTCAGACATTTCACAGCCAATAACTTTATGATTGGAAAGTAAACTGTGACTCATTTTCTGTGTTTAAATTAAGATTGTCTTCTTGCCGTTTAAAATGTATCTATTATGATGTCATTTACTATAACGCCTTTCCACATAACCAAATGGTGGAAAGTATTATAACAGTCATTAAAGTGTAAAATATAAAAAATTAGAACTATAAAAGTTATGTACATGGAATGGTAATTTGCGATAAAAGTTGATCATTCTATTTTGGGTGGAATATTCTCAGTAAAACCCAGTGGTAGATTTACTAAAGGTTGTAAAAAGTGGTGGCACTGCCAATAACAACCAATCAGATTCTGTCTATTATTAACTAGGATGCAATACATTAATACTAGAATCTGATTGGTCGCATTTTTAGAAGCTTTAATAAATCTACCCCCCCAGTCAAGTGCGCAGCCAGAACATTTTTAAGTGGCCCCTTTCCCAATGCTTCTAGAGCGACACCTTACTGTTGAAGGCTTTAATTTTATGTCCCATAATAGATCTCTAGTTAATTTTCTCATCTAAACCATAGTAGTGCCTTAGTTATTGTTATTTCCCATAGTAGTGTCCTAGTTTATTTTATGAGCCCTAGTAGGGCCCAAGTTCACATAATGTCACATTGTCACATTGAAGGCTGCCAGTACACATTAGGCAACACAATATCCCAATTCTCATTTGGCCTGATTCATGTTTGTAAGCAAAGCACACAAAAAAATGCACACACAACTGGGCAAAACCATGCTTCATTGCAGATGGGGCAGATGTAACATGTGCAGAGAGATTTAGATGGGTTATATTGTTTCTGTGCAAGGTAAATACTGTCTCCTTTTGCATGTAGTCCACAAATATTGAAAGAGTTTTATTTTTACACTGCAATATAGATTTCAGTTTGAACACACCCCACCCAAATCTAAATTTCTCTGCACATGTTTTATCTGGCCATACTTTCCAACTCTCCCTGATTGCCAGGGAGACTTCATACAATAGTAGCAATCTCCCTGAAGAATCTAGCAATCTCCCTGATTGCACCTTACCCCCATTATGTACATGTTATATTCTTGTAAAAATAGAAACAGATAATATACATTAAAATGAGATCACTAGTGCCCTTTTCCTGTATTGGTAATAAGGCACAATGATTCATATGATTACAAGCATCTTCAAATAAGGTTTCTTGTGGCCACTTACATGGAACAACTTGTGAATAAAACACAAAATTTGAACAATCCCTGAAAAATATCAGTATGTTTTCGTCAACATATAGATATTACTGAACAACACTGGGGGTCATTCAGATCTAATCGCTGGGCAGCGATTTTTGCAGTCCTGCGATCAGATAGTCGCTGCCTACAGGGGGAATGTATTTTCGCTGTGTAAGTGTGCGATCACATGTGTATCAGAGCTGCACATACTGTTCTTGTGCAGTCTCTGCGCAGCCCAGGACTTAAACTCCTCTGTGACGGAGCTGACGTCAGACACCCTCTCTGAAAACACTTGATCTCGCTTGCGTTTTTCCGGACACTCCCTGAAAACAGTCAGTTGCCACCCACAAACGGCCTCTTCCTGTCAATCTCCTTGAGAACGCCCGTGCGCAATAGATTCTTCGCACCATCCCGTCACAGGGCGCCGATGCCTGTTGCAGCTGTGCAATGCGCTGGTGCAATGCGGTGCATATGCATGCGCAGTTCGGATCTGATCTCCCACTGTGCGAAAACGCACAGCAGCAATCAGATCTGAATGACCCCCAATGTACAGACGCAGCAGTATAAGTCCACTTTAATACATCGCTCATAGGTGTTGCTTTCACAGCCTCCATTAATTCTATTTTAAACGTAGGTAAGTGTGCATCTGACCCACCTGCAGTCAGGGCCGGCAACAGAAATCTAGGGGCCCGTTACACTGATATCTCTGGGGCCCCCCTCCCCTCCGTCCCACTCCCTAAATATCCCTAACCTGCATGTGCCAATACAGGCATCACCAAATACAAGGCACTAGATTTGTGCATATACTGAAACACTACAATACATAGATGGAAAACACACAACAAAAGTGCACTGTGTCCGTTACTGGAGCACAAACACACTCATACACATACCTACATACATACACATCACATATACTGTATACACACACATACTGTGAAGCAGACATAGACTGTCCAGGAAGGACTCACTGTCACCACAGATAGGGTATCTCTCTTGTGTGCAGCACTGCGGGGGGGCTGCTGCAATCTTCTCCCTCCGAGTGTCACACACCAGTGGACAGGCCGGCAGCGGGAGGTTGTGCACAGCTTCTGGACAGCTCCTCAGCGGAGGCAGGAGACAGGGAAGTGCCGGCGGGCCAGCGTCATGACGTCACGACGTTGGTGCCACGGTATGGGACCATACCAAGTGACAGGGTAAGGAGGGGGAGGCGCGGAAGGAGGTATTGCGGCTTCTGACTGGACACTTAATAAATTTTTTAGGTGACTGGCAGCTGGGCAGGCATTCACTTCAAATAGGCAGTGCGTCCTATATTTTATTTCCCTGATTCATGGGGCCCCTCCACCCTCGGGGCCCGGTACAGGTGTCCCCTTTGACCCCCCCTGTCGCCGGGCCTGCCTGCAGTACAGCATGGTTTTGCCTAGTTGTGTGATTTTTTTTTGCTTTGCTTACCAACCTGAATCAGACCTATTATGACATACAGTGTCCCCAGTTCATATTATGCCACACTATGGGGCCTTCACTTCATATTGTGCATGTTACAACATTGCTGTATGTAACATTATAATGCCCTCCAGTTCATTTTATATCACATTACAATGAGCAGGCCAAGGGGCATAACTAGATATATTGTAGACCCCAAGACAAAAGTTTGTAAGGGCTTCTATGTATCACCCAACGGTTAAAATGTATATACAATAACACATGTAACTTTGACAGGGAAGGCTGGCCCCTCTCAGCTCTGGGCCCCATAGCAGCTGCACTCCATGCACCTATGGCAGCTACGCATTTGCCCCAGTCCCAAAAGCTTACACTACTTACCTCGGGTATGGAATTCAGGCTATATAATGCTACATGTCTGAAAACAGACTGGATCAGCAGAGCAACAAGGTCTTGTCACACTCTTCTCCCTCCTGCAAACAACGGGGCAAATGTAATAGGTTCCAATTTGGTTCCAATAGGTCGGTTTTGCCTATAAAAATATTGCTACTTTAAATTCCGTAGAAATTTGTTGCAGAAAAATCAGAACCTATTACATTTGGACCAATCTCTGTTCTCAGACAGGCAGCATACTGTCCACTGATTGCAGCAGTTTACAAAAAGGAAGTGGGACAGCAGCTGGTAAGTTAAGTAACATTTTGGGACTCCAAAGTTGAATTTTGATACAGAAATAGGGTTCTGTAGGATATTGTTGCCATGAACAAGAATCTCTTACCTAAACTAGTGATGTGCACCGGAAATTTTTCGGGTTTTGTGTTTTGGTTTTGGATTCGGTTCCGAGATTGTATTTTGGATTCGAACGCGTTTTGGCAAAACCTCCCTGAAAATTTTTTGTCGGATTCGGGTGTGTTTTGGATTCGGGTGTTTTTTTTACAAAAAACCCTCAAAAACAGCTTAAATCATAGAATTTGGGGGTCATTTTGATCCCATAGTATTATTAACCTCAATAACCATAATTTCAACTCATTTCCAGTCTATTCTGAACACCTCACACCTCACAATATTATATTTAGTCCTAAAATTTGCACCGAGGTCGCTGGATGCCTAAGCTAAGCGACCCAAGTGGCCGACACAAACACCTGGCCCATCTAGGAGTGGCACTGCAGTGTCAGACAGGATGGCACTTCAAAAAATAGTCCCCAAACAGCACATGAAAGAAAAAAAGAGGCGCAATGAGGTAGCTGTGTGACTAAGCTAAGCGACACAAGTGGCCGACACAAACACCTGGCCCATCTAGGAGTGGCACTGCAGTGTCAGACAGGATGGCAGATTTAAAAAATAGTCCCCAAACAGCACATGATGCAAAGAAAAAAAGAGGTGCACCAAGGTCGCTGGATGGCTAAGCTAAGCGACCCAAGTGGCCGACGCAAACACCTGGCCCATCTAGGAGTGGCACTGCAGTGTCAGACAGGATGGCAGATTTAAAAAATAGTCCCCAAACAGCACATGATGCAAAGAAAAAAAGAGGTGCACCAAGGTCGCTGGATGGCTAAGCTAAGCGACCCAAGGGGCCGACACAAACACCTGGCCCATCTAGGAGTGGCACTGCAGTGTCAGGCAGGATGGCACTTAAAAAAAGAAAAATGAAAGAAAAAAGAGGTGCAAGATGGAATTGTCCTTGGGCCCTCCCACCCACCCTTATGTTGTATAAACAGGACATGCACACTTTAACAAACCCATCATTTCAGCGACAGGGTCTGCCACACGACAGTGACTGAAATGACTGGTTGGTTTGGGCCCCCACCAAAAAAGAAGCAATCAATCTCTCCTTGCACAAACTGGCTCTACAGAGGCAAGATGTCCACCTCCTCCTCATCGTCCGATTCCTCAACCCGGGTCGAAGTGCAGTCTAAAAGCACCACTTTTAAATATCCTGGGTCGAGTAACCCTGCATGTCAACCCAGTATAATAGCAGTGTTATACACGGGTTGGAACCGGGTCAGTGTGCACTCTAAAGTGTCCAACATGGGTTATTCAACCCTGCATTCATGTAAAAGTGCTGATTGGCTGTTCTTTGTGTGCCCTGATGATGTCAGCAGTCTGACCCCTGCTACACAGGAAAGAACAGAGAGCATTAAGAATTAGAGCTGTTAAGAATTAGGGTTGAGGCAGCGATTGCTAGGCAGCTTACTGCATACCTCCCAACTTATTAAAAGTACAAAGAGGGACCTTGGGGCGCGCCAGAAAAGGGGGTGTATCCTATATGAAAGGGACATGGTCTCGTGGCAGAGCCGCGATCGCGAGTCACGCCCCCCCCCCCCCCATGTACCGTCACTGAGGGGGCATGCCCAGCGCTCTCTGAGCTGCTGGCATGCCCACTTTCTGTCACCTGTAAATAGACGCTGTGCGCATGAATTCACCGCTGTTCTGCTAAGCAGTGCAGCAGTGACACTAGCCTCCCAACTGCTCCCCCACCGTGCGACACTGCGGACCGCGGGTGGGACAGTCCCAAAAAACGGGACTATCCCGTGAAAATCGGGACAGCTGGGAGGTATGTTAAAGATGCAATTGTGTATAAAAACATAGCTCTGTCAGCCATGATTCCTGCAATGCTGTGCGCTGTCCCCACCTCTCATTTTGTCCCCTTCTGACACCTCATCTTTCTGAGCCAAAAAAAGTCCATTTAAAATGACATCCATGGTGTTTTAATTGCTGACCCGGGTTAAGTTAAAAGGAGCCAACCCTGCAATAACCCGGGTTTAAAGTGTAGTGTGAAACGGTCTGACCCGTGTCCGACCCGGGTTGGACCCGGGTTCAAAATACTGGGTCGGACCCGGGTTTGCGGTGTGAAAGGGGTATAACTTTGGGGCTCATTTACATTTGGATGTAAGTCATTTTTATGACACGCCTCTCAGATGTAGCAGTACACGTATGCACTGATAGGTGTTACTTTCACAGCTCCCTGAAATGCTTTTTCAAAAGTAGGCAAGTATGGGATAAGGTGCAATCAGGGAGATTGCTGAACTATTCAGGGAGTCAGGGAGATTGCTACTATTTCAGGGAGTCTCCTGCAGAATGAGGGAAGGTAGGCAACTATTCATTATCTGTTTAGTGCAAGTTAAACATGAAAGCAAACTTTCAGTTGGATGCTACAGATTAGTGAAGCCTTGCATCTTTGAGTAATGTTGCTATAAATACAGTATATCCCCATGTACTGCCCCCTCCCTCCCCCTGAAAGATTGAATAAGCCATGCATCACAATAGTTACTGACTAACACAAGATATCACAAAGCTGGATCCTCTCTCCTCATATCTAGGTGGTATTGTTTAAAATTGAGCAGAGTGCAAGTTTAAGGCTCTTTTCATCATCAGAGGTTCAGTGCATACTTACCTACTCTCCCGGAAGCTGCGGGAGGCTCCAGTTTTTTGGGGTAGCCCCCCGCACCCCCGGAAGAGTGGGCAGGTCTCCCGCATCCTGCTCGCACCCTAGTGATGCGAGCAGGATGGAGAGATTACCTCCCGCGTCATTTTAGCCCCGCCCCCTTCCCACGGACCCGCGAATAGCGGCATTTCCCGATGTGGGGGCGGGGCTTAGTGATGTCACAGTCCGGCGCCGCCCCCGAAGACACCTGCAGCGTCTCCTCTCCGGGCTTCTCCCGGAGAGGAGAAATAAAATGTAGGTAAGTATGGTTCAGTGTCTGCATTCTGCATCATTGCACATCACAGTGATACTGAATGCTATTTCTCTGCTACTGATCATCTATGGAGACCCAGTGAAAACGCTGCTCCCACGCAGAGGCTTTGTCCCTATCACCGGCAGCCTAACTCTGCCAGCACAGGGTTCTGTCATTTCTCAGGCGTTAAGCACTTAATACTCAGAAGCGGCTACTAAACCCATTTCCAGTGAGTAGCACCATTTTGGCAGGAATTGTGGCTTATCACTGCTTAGCATATGCAACTCTTAGTTTGAAAGCTATGCTAAAGAAAAATTATTGTGCAGTCCCTCATGATGAAAAGCAAAGTGGTTTATTCAGAGATACGGCATGTATCTAGCAAGAAGTCACTATATCTCTGGCTTCAGGCTCAGAGAAGTACAGTATATACATACTTAATTTCACATTGTCATCATATAAATCATTCACAGACAAGTCATACATAATTATCATAGAAGGATGCCATTTGCTAATAAGGTAATGGAGAGGAAGTTTCAGTGACGTCATAAAGGGCTGGAATAACTGTGTTCCCTGGCAGTCAGCAAGGGCTGGGTATATGTGACCGCCAGCTTCGAGATGCCCAGCGGTGGGAAGGGGTCAAGGGGGTAATTCCAAGTTGATCGCAGCAGGAATTTTGTTAGCAATTGGGCAAAACCATGTGCACTGCAGGGGGACAGATATAACATGTGCAGAGAGAGTTAGATTTGGGTGGGGTGTATTCAAACTGAAATCTAAATTGCAGTGTAAAAATAAAGCAGCCAGTATTTACCCTGCACAGAAACAAAATAACCCACCCAGATCTAACTCTCTCTGCAAATGTTATATCTGCCCCCCTGCAGTGCACATGGTTTTGCCCAACTGCTAAAAAACTTGCTGCTGCGATCAACTCAGAATTACCCCCCAAGTGCAACGAAACCCCTTGCGGGTTCTGTGGTGAGCGCAGGTTCTATTCCCATTCATGGACACCCACGAGTGGGAATAGTGCCTGTTAGTCGGCATGCCGACTATTGGGATTGTTAGGGGATGGGATCCCAGCGTCGGTATTGTGATCGGCGGTCTCCTGAACATTAAGAACATTACATAAGACTTGTTATTTTCCATGGCTTGATTCCGGACAACGTGGCAATCAAAGTCCATAAATATTAAGTGCTATGCGTATTCTTTTAGCTCTTTGAGTAGTTTCCAAGACACAAGCAGACTGAGAAAATATGTTTAAGCGAGAGATGGCATACATTAAAACATAATCAGTAGGCAATACAGATACATTATAATTGTAGCTTCAACAGCTACAATCTGCAAACTGCTACATCCCATGATTGATTTTGTGGGGCTGATTCTCAGTCAGGCGCACCTACAGCTGAAGATCCTGTGGGCGTGTCAGCCTGCTTACTAGTTTACGCTGATGCAGGAATCCACAGTTGCATACTTAAATCTGTGTGACTGCATGTGGAAGCCCTATCCTGCCCACTGCTCTTATGCCTGCAGTTGTCATCATTTGTACTGGAACTTACACCAGCTTGAACCTGCTAAAACAGACATACAATCCCCGCCCTTACACTAAGACCAAGTAAGGAAGTTGTCTCACATACCTATGACACTCCCAAGACACTTCCATGAAACAGAAGAATTTAGTGCGATCGCAAAGTCACCGCTCATTAACCGCCTAGAAACGCTCATTTCATATAACGTTTCCATATGTGCTAGCGTTCTTAGCCCGTGAGTGAAAACCTGATCTGGCATATGCGCAGAAGACCATTACTTTCTTTGGTACATGCGCAGTATGCTGAAACCCGCAAGCTACATGCGTATTTGCGACTTGCGTGTGACTCAATACAAGCCCCTATACATGTTCCTATATTTCCCCAGTCACCAAGTAGAAAGTGAAACGGCCTGCACTGTAGTTATGTTCAGTACTTAAAATCTTACCCAGAATGCATTGCACGTATGATAATCTGCTCAGTATTACAGTAAAACTATATCGGTGTCACAGAGAAAAATGTATTACATATATAGCTTAACTATCATCATTCATCATAGATTAGCTGCAGGTAACGTTATTATATGACTGCAATAGGAAACTGAAAACGAATCAGCTCGAGTACAATTCTAAAGCAACGCAACTATGAATATACAGTCAGCAGAAAAATGAATCCTGTGAACAGTAATGCTTTTATAAATCTAATTACACTTACATAATTAAATGGATTGCTTTATGTATGTAGCAGCAAAGATGAAAATAAACAGTGCAATAATGCAAGACGCTGGTCTCAAGCAAAGAACTAATTATCACAGTGGAAGCTATTTATTAAGCACTCCTGATGTGCACTGCAAAGTATCTCAGTTCTGCATCTAGTGCATCCTCACTCTGCAATCAGGAGCGGCCTTGAACAATATTTAAAATATAAGATTGTAAGCATGCAAGAGCAGGGCCTTTTTACCTTGTATGCCTATCTTTTTTATTTACACTATCTTATACGCAATACTCCCTTTGATGGCACCTAACCCCTGGTTTTCCATACCTGTCCTATATTGTAAGTGTAAGTGATGTTTTCTTGTTTGCTATTTGATTATGTACTGTGTAATGGGCGCTGCGGATCCCTTGTGGCGCCATATAAAGGATAATAATTATAATTTTAAAGCAGACAAGAAACATTTAAATTATAAAATTGACATAAAAATGGATCTCCTACTCTTTTAATACCAGTTCTCTGATCAAGGCTGGCGGAGACTGAGTATCATCTATAGGTAGTGTACAAAGCATCAGGATGCCAGCGGTCAGACGGTGGCATCGAAATCCCAACACCGCTCAGAATCCTGACGGTCAGAATCCCAAAAGCAAGTATGAGGGAGAGGGTTAGAGTTAGGCTATGGGAGGGAAGGTTAGGCTGCAGAAGAGGAGGGTTAGGGTTAGGTTGCGAGAAAAGAGGCTTATGCTATGGGAGGGGAGGGTTAGGGTTAGGCTGCGGGAGGGGAGGGTTGGGTTAGGTTGTGGGAGAGGAGGGTTAGAGTTAGGCTGCAGAAGAGGAGGGTTTGGGTTAGGCTGCGGAAGATGAGGTTAGGGTTAGGCACTAGGGTTAGGTGGCGGGTAGGGAGGGTTAGGGGGAGCGTAAGGGTAGGGTTAGGCTACGTACCAAAATATGTCAGGATCAGACCGTTGGCAACCCATACCCAACCCATCTACAGTGCCTGTATTCTTAAAATGGAATACATGATATAACACATGGAACATCCATTAAAAGCACATACCTTAAATGTGTCTAACTGCTCTAACCCATGTTGGAAAATTACTGTTTTTATAAATATGGTGGTATGGTTCTGACAAGAAATGTAGCATGGCCACATCCCGTTATCCCAACTCTCAATAAAAAAAGTTGTGGGGTTTGTGCTAGGATGAGAACCAAAGAAGGGAAATAACCATGGTTAGTAAGGTGGAAATTAGATTACTCTGCAGGCTTGCATTTACCCATGATTAGTCTAGGCCATATTTACAAAGATCAATTATTCCCCTTTTGGAAGACTGTTACTGCGTTGTGGCCCCACTTCCTGCAACCTAATACCCCATACAATGTAATCATAGCATCATGCAGTGGGAGGGGGTTTTCATGATGCAATTCGACAAAAATTGCATTGTTATGCACCTTGCCCCATCCATCTGTACAGGATGTGGGCAGAATGTGGGAGGGTGCGAGTGCCCTAATCTTCCAGGAGTCTGTGGAAGTCCCCAATAATTCGGGAGTTAGGAAGTATAGTCTAGCTAACAAAACAACTAGTGACTACACCTACTGTATAATGGGGGTCATTCCGAGTTGTTCGCTCGCTAGCAGTTTTTAGCAGCCGTGGAAAAGCTCTGCCGCCTCCCACTGGGAGTGTATTTTAGCTTAGCAGAAGTGTGAACGAAAGGATCACAGAGCGGCGGCAAAGTTTTTTTGTGCAGTTTTAGAGTAGCTCAATACCTACTCAGCGCTTGCGATGACTTCAGACTGTTCAGTTCCTGTTTTGACGTCACAAACACGCCCTGCGTTTGCCCAGCCACGCCTGCGTTTTCCTGGCACACCTGCATTTTTTGGAATACTCCCTGAAAACGGTCAGTTGACAACCAGAAACACCCACTTCATGTCAATCACTCTGCGGTCAGCATTGCGCCTGAAAAGCTTCACTAGACCCTGTGTGAAACTACATAGTTCGTTGTTCCCGTACGCATGCGCAGAAGTGCCAAATTTTTGCCTCATCTCTACACAGCGAACGAATGCAGCTAGCGATCAACTCGGAATGACCACCAATATATCTTACATGCATTCACTAATTGTTCTCTCATACTCAACATTATATCATCACATCAGTGTCTTCTACTAGCATAATGGAAACATCTGTATATCTGTGTTACTGCAAAGCCTGCATGCCGTTACAGTGCTCTTACAATATACGTAGATGCCAAACACGCTGTAAACACGTTTAGTGGCTGGTGTTGAGAAATTAGGTACAGTACAGAAACCTTGCACGGATATCTGGCAGGGAGCGAAACATAAAGCTGTCAGACATAATACGTGTTTTCCACCTCACTGCACCCTGAAAAAAATAACATGACTATTATGTTGTTAAATGAGTTCCATGAATAAAGAGGGGTGGAAAACTCTAACCTTTCTACAGAACTGAGGAATTCTAATGGCAAATGCTTTGGGCTTTATCACAGCACAGTTTCATAAATGGTTACTCTGTTCTATGACATTCCAACTTCATTCAATACATGTATTCCTATTACTATTGTGAAGCCTTGGTTTCATCCGTCAAAGAGAACTATAAAACTAAGTTGAACATTATGGCTGGAATTTGCACTGACTTATGATAAGCCAGAAATCGCTGTGATTTTTCTGGTGGCTTTTGGTACCCAAAATGCCAGATGTAATAGCCAACGGTTTGGAGGTCGAGAAGGTAGGCTGCTGGTAGCTTAACCTAGTCTGATGAGTTTTCGGTGATTGCGTAAAAAAAACCAAAAAACATTGAAACCGCCACAACCACCAAAGCCAAATACAGCCACACCTTAAGAAGAGAAGAAAGAGACTGTGAAGGAAACACAGAGACAGGCTGTACAAAAAATCAAATCACATAAATATTCTAAAGCAGAAAGCACTTTCACTATCAGAAATGGAGAGAAACAGAAAAGGCTATATAATAATATAAGACACAAGAAGGGGAAGCGGGCAGGGCCACATTAAGGGTTCTAGATGCACTAGGCTAATACACAAATAGCATCCCCCCTTCCTCTGCTGGCCACAGAGCACCTTGTGTATGTATGCTCAGGAAGTCACATTTATACTACACATGTGGAGGTAGGAACAATGGGGGTCATTCAGACCTGATCGCTCGCTAGCTGTTTTTTCAGTCCTGCGTTCACATAGTCGCCTCCCTCTGGGGAGTGTATTTTAGCTGTGCAAGTGTGCGATCGCATGTGCAGCCGAGAGGTACAAAAAGATCTTGTGCAGTTTCTGAGTTGCCCAGAACTTACTCAGCTGCTGTGATCACTTCAGCCTGTCCGGGACCAGAATTGACGTCAGACACCCGCCCTGCAAACACTTGGACACGCCTGCATTTTTCCAACCGCTCCCTGAAAACGGTAAGTTGCCACCAACAAACTCCTTCTTCCTGTCAATCTCCTTGCGATCGGCTGTGCGAATGGATTCATTGTAAAACTCATCGCAAGAGCATCGATCCGCTTTGTACCCGTGCGACGCACCTGCGCATTGCGGTGCATATGCATGCACAGTTCTGACCTGATCGCAGCGCTGCAAAAAATGCTAGCGAGCGATCAGGTCTGAATTACCCCCATTATACCTCTGAGATGTCTCATCTTGGCATCTAATGATCTAATGATGTTTGTGGAGTGTGAGGAAGACTTTGGCTTCTGGGGAATTCAAGGAAGACTCTAAAGATAATCGTATGAAGCTTTTCAGGCTGCCAAGATGCTGCTGTAGCACATTGCACATAGAGTAAAGGTTTTAGCAGTAAGATGCATGGTCACATCAGCACAGACATCTTGCAGTCACTTTAGGAACTGTCCTCAACACCACCTTGAGATGGCTGAATAACTAACAAGCTTCTTTAAATACAATGGCCGGCCACTACCAACATGGAACGAATCAATTCTTTATTTTATTCCCCAGCTGTCAAATGCTTGCCAAAAACCTCCCACCCAACCGTCCCCTCCCCAGTCCTAGTGTCCTAGCCTAATGGTTTATCAGGCACTGGGAGGGGGTAAGTGGGGAAGGGGTTTGGAAGGTGTGAATAAAATGTATAAAAGAAGAAACTGACAGAGATGAAAAGAGAATAAAATGTACTATAACAAACAGGAAGAACAAGAGGAGAGTGCAAATTCTGAGGAAAATTACAATTACCCATTTGAGTTTCTTTGCGGTCTTACTCTTGGATGAATGCCACCTCAAAAACTTAATTTAATGGTTGGAGCAGAAGTTATTTTACTTCAAAATCTTTACCCTATTCAAGGCCTTTCGTTCACGATGGCCATAAATAAAAACTAAGGTCAAACTTTTCTGTTGGCCTATATATTCCATCTCCAGTATTCAGTCATGAACAACTTTATGGGGGTCATTCCGAGTTGTTTGCTCGTTGCCGATTTTCGCTATGCTGCGATTAGTTGCTAAATGCGCATGCGCATGGTACGCAGTGCGCATGCGCTTAGTTATTTAACACAAAACTTAGTACATTTGCTGCTGCCTTTGTGGCGCTTTTCAGTCGCTCTGATGATCGTAGAGTGATTGACAGGAACGGGGTGTTTCTGGGCGGCAACTCAGCGTTTTCACGGCGTTGGCGTAAAAACGCAGGCGTGCCAGGAAAAAACGCAGGTGTGGCTGGAGAAATGGGGGAGTGGCTGGCCGAACGCAGGGCGTGTTTGTGACGTCAAACCAGGAATTAAACGGACTGAGCTGTTCGCAATCTGTGAGTAGGTCCGGAGCTAGTCAGAAACTGCAAAGAATTATTTAGTAGCAATTCTGCTAATCTTTCGTTCGCAATTCTGCTATGCTAAGATACACTCCCAGAGGGCGGCGGCCTAGCGTGTGCAATGCTGCTAAAAGCAGCTAGCGAGCGAACAACTCGGAATGAGGGCCAATGTTGCCTTTTTCCGCAAACAAAATAATTTCAGCAAGTCAAAGTTAACGTTTTGCCAGTTGATTAACAAGGTATGCTAAAGCAAAACGATGAATTACTAAAAATGTCATATGCAAGGAAGCCTTTACTCAGTAACTCAACACTGCCAAATAGAGGTGGCTTTAGAAAATGTTACGGGCATTCTTTGTTTAACAAACATATCTGTAAATAATATTTTGTATCAATTGGGATGAGGCCCAGGACCAACCTTAAGGGGTAACAAATATATATCAGCAGCCTGAGGCTCCAACCCTCCCTCCTCCACCCACCAGATGCAAGAAGAACTATAAATTATTTGTAGCGTATATTCTTGTGCATGGAAGTCCGATTCTTTGCCAGTGCTTAATGCAGGTAAGCACTGGCTTATAAATTTTGGATCTAGCCCTTTTATTTTAAACATATTTGTTGACACCTCATATTATAAGGAATTCCTGAACTTGGGAGTTGTACCATGAAGCTACTGCGAAAGATTATACAATCTGATTGGGTGACAATGGATGGTCTTCAGGTTGCCGGCGGCTGGGCTCCCGGCGACCACCATACCCGCGCCGGAATCCCAACTGCCAGCATACCAACATCTTTTCTCCCTCTTGGGGGTCCACGACCCCACTGGAGGGAGAATAGATAGCGTGGCGCACGTAGCACGCCACCGTGACCGCAGCGAGCCCGCAAGGGGTTCATTTGCGCTCGCCCAGCTGTCGGTATGCCGGCGGTCGGGAATCCGGCGCCGGTATGCTGGTCGCCGGGACCCCGACCGCCGGCAAACCATACTACACCCACAGACAATATAGCCAGGGATTTTCCACAAAACTCTCAAGACTCTTGTATGGTCAAACAGCGCCATGGTGACATCTAACACTCTTATCATTTACATTTATGGTAATGGGTCTTGCTTTAACACCTGTTAAAAATGAAAACTACAAATAGGAATTTTTAGATGATGCTCAGACTTTACATAGAGCCATCATCAATCTTACAGCCACTTGCATGTTTAAGTCCTCGGCTTCCGACCCCATACACTGTGTAAATAGCTAAAGTTGGGCAAAAGTGCCATGGTGTGCACAGCTTGCTGCTATGACTACTGTGACCTAATTCAGCATTTTTATCAAGAAAAATCCCTAACAACAGTTATTGGGGCTTTTTCATTTCTTCCAGGCACTT
Organism: Pseudophryne corroboree; assembly: GCF_028390025.1. Classification (NCBI taxonomy): domain Eukaryota; kingdom Metazoa; phylum Chordata; class Amphibia; order Anura; family Myobatrachidae; genus Pseudophryne; species Pseudophryne corroboree. Next base: position 139,701,757 of record NC_086448.1, on the reverse strand, counting down.
CCAATCAGTGGAACGCTCACAGTATATTATCTTATTTTTATCATATTATTAATTGGACAGCTAACTTTAAACATTATTGACATTATCAGTAAGTTGTACCCTATGTTCCCCCTTTAATGACCTCCATGTAAACAGGCAACTTCTCAAGATAATAAAGTCTTATGAGCAGAATCCTGTTTTCATAAGGTATCGCTCTGTTTTCATCAGGTATATCTTTGCTGATATTATGGGATGTGGTCATGTGATCGCTGCTTGGGATCCCGGAGGTCACCATGCCGATGCCAGGATCCCAAATGATCAAATTGCCGGCATACAGAATGCTGACCCACACCATAGTGACTATTCCGAATCGTAGGCGTCCATGACACCCAAGTGGGAATACAACCTGTGGCAAACAACCACGCTGCGTGGCTATCTGCTGCGCTCGCCATCACCCCCCCCCCCCCCCCCCCACCGCACTGGTATACTGCTACCGGGATCCCGTGGTCGGTGTGTATCATGGTTATTTACCAGCCAGTCAAAATGACGGAACAACAAAATAGTAATGTTGGCGCCAGCAGCTGCGCGAGCCTGAATGAAGCAATGCTTGAATTGCTCCATCGGGCACGATCTAATGGACTGAATCGGGCAGTGGATTGAACACTTGAATTCTCCCCATAGAGGTGAGGAGCAGTGTTAGTCTTTTATTATATAGGATATACAAGACATATTTATCCAAGATAACTATATCTCAACTGTCTAGAAATATGGAAAAGATTCTGTTTTGAATGAACCACCATGCCAAGATAAGACCCGTATTCGGTAAAACAACAGGTAAGAAGATATAGCTATGGCAGGTCTGATACAGTTCTTTTCATATTTTTTTTATTATAGTACACATAGCAATCTTCTGATTCACGTGCATTTAACAATCTCACACTTAAGTGATACATGTAACACTCCACTGAATGGCAAGAAAATTCAGATGTCTGTGGCCAAAACACAGAGGAGTCTATTCATGTGGTAGTGAAAAAAAGCCTGCTTCTCGATTCACTTCTCAAAAGCTTTTCACTGTTTTATTGTATCCAAGAAGGGGGTATACCATAGAGAAGTCTACGATTTCTCCAGTGGTACCCCAGCTCTGTGTTAGGATGTCTTCCCCATACACTGTTATAGGTAGAGTGATTCTTTTCAGTAAAAATTTGCTGTCTCAGAAAGGCATGAGGCAAAACTATCCGCTCGTTAGGTGTAAACTAAAGTAGGGATGATGAACATTTCCCTGCCACCTTCCTGCACTTGCCACTTGTTTCGCTCCATGTATATAATCCAGCAGCGTGAGCGTACTCTGGGGTGGAAAACACAACCAGCGCATGTGCAGTGCAACCAAAAAAGTAAGAGCGTCATGGAGGGTCTTCTTTTTGTCCCTGAAAAGGTAAGGGCATCACAGAGGGTCTGCTTTTCGGAGAATGTCCCTGAAAAGGTAAGGGCATCACAGAGGGTCTGCTTTTCGGAGAATGTCCCTGAAAAGATAAGGGCATCACAGAGGGTCTGCTTTTCAGAGGATGTCCCTGAAAAGGTAAGGGCATCACAGAGGGTCTGCTTTTTGGAGGACGTCCCTGAAAAGGTAAGGGCATCACAGAGGGTCTGCTTTTTGGAGGATGTCCCTGAAAAGGTAAGGGCATCACAGAGGGTCTTTTTTTTTTTTTGGAGGATGTCCCTGAAAAGGTAAGGGCATCACAGAGGGTCCGCTTTTCGGAGGATGTCCCTGAAAAGGTAAGGGCATCACAGAGGGTCTGCTTTTCGGAGGATGTCCCTGAAAAGGTAAGGGCATCACAGAGGGTCTGCTTTTCGGAGGATGTCCCTGAAAAGGTAAGGGCATCACAGAGGGTCTGCTTTTTGGAGGATGTCCCTGAAAAGGTAAGGGCATCACAGAGGGTCTTTTTTTTTTTTGGAGGATGTCCCTGAAAAGGTAAGGGCATCACAGAGGGTCCGCTTTTCGGAGGATGTCCCTGAAAAGGTAAGGGCAACACAGAGGGTCCGCTTTTCGGAGGATGTCCCTGAAAAGGTAAGGGCATCACAGAGGGTCTGTTTTTTGGAGGATCACCCTGAAAAGGTAAGGGCATAACGGAGGGTCTGCTTTTTGGAGGATGTCCCTGAAAAGGTAAGGGCATCACAGAGGGTCTGCTTTTTGGAGGATGTCCCAGAAAAGGTAAGGGCATAACGGAGGGTCTGCTCTTCGGAGGATGTCCCTAAAAAGGTAAGGGCACTGCAGAGGGGCTGCTTTTTGGAGAATGTCCCGGATAATGTAAATACAAAACATTACTATACTGTATATTGCATCAATATGATGTGAAATATAGTGAAAATGACCACTTTGCGCTCTGTTCTACATGAATAGACTCACAGGCTAATTAGTGCTTCAGCTCACAGTCCACATTTTCCTCAATGGTGACTGGCTCCTATGTACCAAGCTATATAAATTGTCGCTGTTCGGAGTTTGGACCAGTAGGGTAATGGCGTTGGCCGTTTTGTACCTATAAAGGCATTACCACAGTAGAGGGCTCTCTCGCAGCCTCCATCCTACGCTGAACTTTTTTTTTCTCTAATGCATAGGGGGATATTTTAGTAAGATATGAAAAAGAAAAAACCATGCCAATATGGGCTGTTAATAATCACAGCATGGAGCCCCAAGTCATAGAAATAAAAGGATGAGACTAATATGCATTAGTCAAGTGTTAGTTATGTCTACATCACACTATTAATTTAACATTTTGTCTATGCGAGCATTAGCACATAACAATGCAATGTGACCAAAATAAGCACAGCTCCCTCAGACACAGCTGAACTTGATTTATGTAGGTAACAGCGGGCAGGGCACAGCATAATGCGGATGACATACCCAGTGGTGACATTTTCCCTGTCGACCTGTTGACGGCATACCTCCTGTTCTGCGACAATGCAAAGAGCCAACATTTCAAGGTTATGCATCAATTCTGCCTTTTCAGTTCTATTACATTGTAGAGTTACTCATACAAAAGACAAGAGCAAGGTTAGCTACTCCACTCGTTATACTGAATGTTATCTATGTTTCTACAATTAAATGTAATAGAATAGTGTATTATCGTGACATTAGCATATGGTATGTAAATGACCTTGATAATGTTATTAAATCTCATTAATTAGGTTACCTACACATGTGCACAGTATTACTGAGAGACATTATTACTGAGCACCCAATGTGCACAGTATGGGCATTATTACTGAGCACCCAATAAATGTGCACAGTATTACTGAGGGACATTATTACTGAAGCACCCTACAAATGTGCACACTATTACTGAGGCACATTATTACTGAGGCAGACTACAAATGTGCACAGCATTACTTATGACTATTATCACATGGGGCACATTATTACTGAGGCACCCTACAAATATGTATAGTATTACTGAGGCACATTATTACTGAGGCACACTACAAATGTGCACAGTATTACTGGAGGGCAATATTACTGAGGCACATTATTACTGAAGCAACCTACCAATATGCACAGTATTACTGAGGCACCTTACAAATGAATGTGCACAGTATTATTAAGGCACATTATTACTGAGGTACCCTACAAATGTGTACAGTATTACTGGGACACATTATTACTGAGGCAGCCTACAAATGTGCACAGTATTATTGGAGGGCAATAGTACTGAGGCACATTATTACTGAAGCAACCTACAAATGTGCACACTATTACTGAGGCACCTTATAAATGTGCACAGTATTACTAAGGCACATTATTACTGAGGCACCCTACAAATGTGCAAACTATTACTGAAGCACATTATTACTGAGGCAGACTATAAATGTGCACAGCATTACTGATGACTATTATCACATGAGGTACATTATTACTGAGGCACCATACAAATATGTATAGTATTACTGAGGCACATTATTACTGAGGCACACAACAAATGTGTACAGTATTACTGAGGCACATTATTACTGAGGCAGCCTACAAATGTGCACAGTATTACTAGAGGGCAATTTTATTGAGGCACATTATTACTGAAGCAACCTACCAATGTGCACAGTATTACTGAGGCACCTTACAAATGTGCACAGTATTACTGAGGCACATTATTACTGAGGTACCCTACAAATGTGTACAGTATTACTGAGGCACATTATTACTGAGGCAGCCTACAAATGTGCACAGTATTACTGGAGGGCAATATTACTGAGGCACATTATTACTGAAGCAACCTACAAATGTGCACACTATTACTGAGGCACCTTACAAATGTGCACAATGGCCCTCATTCCGAGTTGTTCGCTTGCTAGCTGCTTTTAGCAGCAGTGCAAATGCTAAGCCGCCGCCCTCTGGGAGTGTATCTTAGCTTAGCAGAAGTGCGAACGAAAGGATTGCAGCATTGCTACAAAAAAAAATTGAGCAGTTTCAGAGTAGCTGCAGACCTACTCCTACCTTGCGATCACTTCAGACTATTTAGTTCCTGTTTTGACATCAAAAACACGCCCTGCGTTCGGCCAGCCACTCCCCCGTTTCCCCAGCCACTCCTGTGTTTTTATCTGGCACGCCTGCGTTTTTACACACACTCCCTGAAAACGGTCAGTTATTACCCAGAAACACCCACTTCCTGTCAATCACTTAACGATCAGCAGTGCGACTGAAAAGCGTCGCTAGAGCTTGTGTAAAACTACATCGGCTTTTGTGAAAGTACGTCGCGCGTGCGCAGTGCGCCCCTATACGCATGCGCATAATTGCCATTTTTTTACCTGATCGCTGCGCTGCGAACAAAAGCAGCTAGCGATCAACTCGGAATGAGGGCCCGTATTACTGAGGCACATTATTACTGAGGCACCCTACAAATATGTATTGTATTACTGAGGCACACTACAAATGTGTACAGTATTACTGAGGCACATTATTACTGAGGCACACTACAAATGTGCACAGTATTACTGGAGGGCAATTTTATTGAGGCACATTATTACTGAAGCAACCTACCAATGTGCACAGTATTACTGAGGCACCTTACAAATGTGCACAGTATTACTGAGGCACATTATTACTGAGGTACCCTACAAATGTGTACAGTATTACTGAGGCACATTATTACTGAGGCAGCCTACAAATGTGCACAGTATTACTGGAGGGCAATATTACTGAGGCACATTATTACTGAAGCAACCTACAAATGTGCACACTATTACTGAGGCACCTTACAAATGTGCACAATGGCCCTCATTCCGAGTTGTTCGCTTGCTAGCTGCTTTTAGCAGCAGTGCAAATGCTAAGCCGCCGCCCTCTGGGAGTGTATCTTAGCTTAGCAGAAGTGCGAACGAAAGGATTGCAGCATTGCTACAAAAAAAAATTGAGCAGTTTCAGAGTAGCTGCAGACCTACTCCTACCTTGCGATCACTTCAGACTATTTAGTTCCTGTTTTGACATCAAAAACACGCCCTGCGTTCGGCCAGCCACTCCTCCGTTTCCCCAGCCACTCCTGTGTTTTTATCTGGCACGCCTGCGTTTTTACACACACTCCCTGAAAACGGTCAGTTATTACCCAGAAACACCCACTTCCTGTCAATCACTTAACGATCAGCAGTGCGACTGAAAAGCGTCGCTAGAGCTTGTGTAAAACTACATCGGCTTTTGTGAAAGTACGTTGCGCGTGCGCAGTGCGCCCCTATACGCATGCGCATAATTGCCATTTTTTTACCTGATCGCTGCGCTGCGAACAAAAGCAGCTAGCGATCAACTCGGAATGAGGGCCCGTATTACTGAGGCACATTATTACTGAGGCACCCTACAAATATGTATTGTATTACTGAGGCACACTACAAATGTGTACAGTATTACTGAGGCACATTATTACTGAGGCACACTACAAATGTGCACAGTATTACTGGAGGGCAATTTTATTGAGGTACATTATTACTGAAGCAACCTACCAATGTGCACAGTATTACTGAGGCACCTTACAAATGTGCACAGTATTACTGAGGCACATTATTACTGAGGTACCCTACAAATGTGTACAGTATTACTGAGGCACATTATTACTGAGGCAGCCTACAAATGTGTACAGTATTACTGGAGGGCAATATTACTGAGGCACATTATTACTCAAGCAACCTACAAATGTGCACACTATTACTGAGGCGCCTTACAAATGTGCACAGTGTTACTGAGGCTCATTATTACTAAGGTACCTTACAAATGGGCAGAGTATTATTGAGGCACATTATTACTGAGGCAGACTACAAATGTGCACATCATTATTAAGGGCTATTATCACATGAGGCACATTATTACTGAGGCACCCTACAAATATGTATAGTATTACTGTGGCACATTATTACTGAGGCACACTACAAATGTGTACAGTATTACTGAGGCACCCTACAAATGTGTACAGTATTACTGAGGGACATAATTACTGAGGCATATTATCACAGAGGCACCGTACAAATGTACACAGTACAGTATTACTGGGGCACCCCACAAATTGAGGACCATTATCATATGAGGCACACAATTCAACCTCTGCCATATTTTACAGGTGTTTTATTTCTTTGACAACCAATGTATTACTCACTCCCAACTTTTGCTTTCTGTATCTCACCCATAACATAGCGCTCATCACCAGTAAATAAATAGTAGGGAACAACTAGAAAGACAAGTAGGCTCAATGCACAAGGGGACTTGATATTTGCATTGAAAAGCACTGATTTTCAACAGATGCAAAAGTGGACAATAGGAATCATTAACTGCTACAACACAAACATCTGTGGTAACAGTCTTATAGGGATCAATCCTGCCTTACAGTGCTGCTGATTTGGAATGCATTGTACAAATCCAAGTCCATGAGCTCTATATCGCAACATTCAGTACAGTGTAATCAAATGCACTCAGCTGTGTTAAACAATACACCTGGTTCTGGGCAAACAGCTTCTCTATGGAGAAATGGCAATTCACTAACATCACTAGACGTGTTCCATTAAAATGAAAGAACATTTTACCAGCAATGTGACATGTGCGCTCTATAAAGTCTCCACTACTACATTTATGTATTATTATTATTATTATTATTATTATTATTATTATTATCCTTTATTTATATGGCGCCACAAGGGATCCACAGCGCCCATTACACAGTACATAATCAATGAGCAAACAAGAAAACAGCACTTACAGTACAAGACAATATAGGACAGGTATAGAAAACTCGGGGTTAGGTGCCATCAAAGGGAGTATGGAGTATAAGATAGTGTAAGTATGAAAGGGAAACGTACATGAGGAAAGAAGTTTACACATAGGCTATGAGAAGTCTGTTGCAAAATGATGATTCAAAGTTAAAGATATCCACTGGATCAGGACTGTCCTGTTTGGGATGTCTTAGATTATGCATTAGACATTCCTGCACTGGAATAGGATGTTTTGTTAGAAAGGATCTGTATCTGTATACTCCTGAGACACTAGGTTCATGTCAGAAAACTGGCATTATTTTATATAAATCTTTAGGAAATCACAAGAAATGGATATGGGTGGATAAGGTTCTGTCTGCAGGTGAGAATCCAATGTTATATGTCAAGTATATAACACATACACATTCAAATAAATAAATCAAACACTGAGTTTTCCTATGAAATAACTAACACCCATAAAATAAACTGCTCTATGGAGCGTGGATTCTAGTAAATATAACAGCAAGACATGTGATTGTTGTTTTGCCAATTTCTTTACACACACTTTCATTAAAGGGTTTTTCTTAAATAGCAAACTACAGTTCAGTCCTTGTGCCCTCTCCCAACTAGTAAACTGTGTCTACATAAGTGACTAATGGTATTATGCTGAGAAATTATAGGCACCACATCAAGTGTATTGTGGAGTTCTGGGAATCTATTCTAGTCCACGTTACTGTACATATTCCCTTTGTACTGTGCCCACCAATCACAGCTTCCCAGAAGTCTATGTACACTAGATAGTGCCATGCCGACTTGTTACTTTTATAACATCAGCAATGGTACAGACAGAGGAACGAAACAAGAAGAAAGGAATGTATACATTTTTAGTTACATAACAGAAATGACTATAGTATAGATACCCTAGTATTGTATTTTGTGACCGCGTTGCTTTATGCATGGTTTAGCCTTTGACTGCATAATAAAAACTATTTTTACATAATAAAAAAATAGCACTATTGATTTATATACAAGAGCATCTAAGCTGCCTAAGGTAGCAGGGAATATTGGACACCTGTTACCCTGGCATCCATCACTCCATCTCGCCCACAGTATTTGGGAAAGGGATCGAACTCACCTGACTGGCAGAGTCCCAAGAGAAGAGAGAGGAGCCAGAATGCCAGCAGGCTACTGGGTGCCCTGCTGCCCAGGCAGCGGGTGCTGGGGGCAGAATTGGGGGCTGGCACCGGCCTCAGCATAGTGCAGATCAGACAGGGTCTGGGGGCAGAAGGCAGAATGTGGAAGGCAGTCTCGGGGACCCAGGTGACAGATTCCTGGGGATAAGCTGCCGTGCATAGCGCCTCATCCAGATGATCGGGATCCCCAGTCTCTTCCTCTATGGCCAGCATTTGCCTCCAGCCAAGCAGTGCATGGGGGCTACTAGCAGACTAGTGTAACCTCTGCCATTACCCCGCACAAAGAGCCTGGTATGCAGCAGCTCTGCACTGGGGTATGGGATGCCCGGCTGCTGGGTGCCCTGCTATCAGATACTGTGGCAGGCTCACACAGGTGGGCAGTTTATAACTCCGCTCTCAGAGTTTCCGCGCATGTCCGCAGCCAGGAGACATCATCATTAGCATGTTGCCACATCCCATGCCAAGGTGAAGATTGCTGCTTCTGCTGCAGGCAGCCCGTGTGCCCCCACTGCAGCTCCTCCTCTGATGGACTGCGCTACTGCTGCTGGGGTCACCCAGCTCCCCCTCTACCCGCCCGCACGCGTTCAGCGCGGTGCCTCGGACGTGATACAAAGTATCGCAGATGGAACGTTACCACTGAGTGGGATTCCAGAACACTGCGGTGGTGGTGGTGGTGCTGCTGCGGATACGGGTTCGAGAGTTGCTAGGAGACCGGGATCCATATACTATGCCAGAGTCTCCGGGCTCCCTGGCTGAATAGCAGCGTGGGCGGGACATTGGTGGAGCATGATGTCACCCGGCCGCCGCCGCTCTCTCTCCCACTTCTCTTTGTCTGCTCCAGTGCTCCTGGCTCGCCCTCACTGGCTTCCTTGTTCTGGCCGGACCCCCTTCTGTACTGCAGGGATGGGGCGGAGGGGGCAGAGGCACCCCGATCTGTACGGCGGGGACCGGGGAGGGGGCAAGAGCACATTGCAGGCTGGTATTGTAGCGCTAATCAGTCTCGGGTGATACGGGGCAGGGACGGGAGATGGGACACTTGCAGCGATGCTGATAAGGCTACTGTATGTAGATGTAGAACTGTGGCTGTCACTTAGGCTGTAGGGATGTAGACTACTCTGCAACAGGAGGGTCTGTATGCATAGTACCAAAAAAGTAAGTGTGTGTGTGTGTGTGTGTGTGTGTGTGTGTGTGTGTGTGTATATATATATATATATATATATATATACACACATATACACACGTTTTATAATATATATATATATAAATAGTACACATATACACATACACACTAGTGATGAGCGGGTTCGGTTTCTCGGAAACCGAACCCCCCCGAACTTCACGCTTTTTACACGGGTCCGAGGCAGACTCGGATCTTCCCGCCTTGCTCGGCTAACCCGAGCGCGCCCGAACGTCATCATCCCGCTGTCGGATTCTCGCGAGGCTCGTATTCTATCGCGAGACTCGGATTCTATATAAGGAGCCGCGCGTCGCCGCCATTTTCACACGTGCATTGAGATTGATAGGGAGAGGACGTGGCTGGCGTCCTCTCCGTTTAGAATAGAAATAGATAGTGAGAGTGAGACACTTGATTTACTGGAGCTTAGGAGTACTCAGAGAGTGCAGAGTTTACTAGTGACTGACCAGTGACCACCAGTGCAGTTTTATTATTATTTAATATAATCCGTTCTCTGCCTGAAAAAAAACGATACACAGTGACACAGTATACCATATCTGTGCTCAGCCTCAGTGTGCTGCATCATCTATGTATATCTGACTGTGCTGAGTGCTCACTGCTCACACAGCTTAATTGTGGGGGAGACTGGGGAGCAGTTATAGCAGGAGTACATATATTTAACAGTGCACACTTTTGCTGCCAGAGTGCCACTGCCAGTGTGACTGACCAGTGACCACCAGTATATTGTGATTGTCTGCCTGAAAAAGTTAAACACTCGTCGTGTGGTGTTTTTATTCTATAAACGCATTCTACTGACAGTGTCCAGCAGGTCCGTCATTATATAATATATACCTGTCCTGCAGTAGTGATATATATATATATTTTTATATCATTATCATCCAGTCTATACTAGCAGCAGACGCAGTACGGTAGTCCACGGCTGTAGCTACCTCTGTGTCGGCAGTCGCTCGTCCATAATTGTATACCTACCTGTGGTGTTTTTTTTTTTTCTATCTTCTTCATACTAGTAGTTAACTTTAGGAGTCTGCAGTGCTGACAGTGTCCAGCAGGTCCGTCATTATATAATATATACCTGTCCGGCTGCAGTAGTGATATATATATATTTTTTATATCATTATCATCCAGTCTATATTAGCAGCAGACGCAGTACGGTAGTCCACGGCTGTAGCTACCTCTGTGTCGGCAGTCGCTCGTCCATCCATAATTGTATACCACCTACCTGTGGTGTTTTTTTCTCTCTATCTTCTTGATACTAGTAGCTTACTTTAGGAGTCTGCAGTGCTGACAGTGTCCAGCAGGTCCGTCATTATATAATATATACCTGTCCGGCTGCAGTAGTGATATATATATATTTTTATATCATTATCATCCAGTCTATATTAGCAGCAGACGCAGTACGGTAGTCCACGGCTGTAGCTACCTCTGTGTCGGCAGTCGCTCGTCCATCCATAATTGTATACCACCTACCTGTGGTGTTTTTTTTTTTCTATCTTCTTGATACTAGTAGCTTACTTTAGGAGTCTGCAGTGCTGACAGTGTCCAGCAGGTCCGTCATTATATAATACATACCTGTCCGGCTGCAGTAGTGATATATATATATATATTTTTTATATCATTATCATCCAGTCTATACTAGCAGCAGACGCAGTACGGTAGTCCACGCTGTAGCTACCTCTGTGTCGGCAGTCGCTCGTCCATAATTGTATACCTACCTGTGGTGGTTTTTTTTTCTATCTTCTTCATACTAGTAGTTAACTTTAGGAGTCTGCAGTGCTGACAGTGTCCAGCAGGTCCGTCGTTATATAATATATACCTGTCCGGCTGCAGTAGTGATATATATATTTTTTTATATCATTATCATCCAGTCTATATTAGCAGCAGACGCAGTACGGTAGTCCACGGCTGTAGCTACCTCTGTGTCGGCAGTCGCTCGTCCATCCATAATTGTATACCACCTACCTGTGGTGTTTTTTTTTTCTATCTTCTTGATACTAGTAGCTTACTTTAGGAGTCTGCAGTGCTGACAGTGTCCAGCAGGTCCGTCATTATATAATATATACCTGTCCGGCTGCAGTAGTGATATATATATATTTTTTATATCATTATCATCCAGTCTATATTAGCAGCAGACGCAGTACGGTAGTCCACGGCTGTAGCTACCTCTGTGTCGGCAGTCGCTCGTCCATCCATAATTGTATACCACCTACCTGTGGTGTTTTTTTTTCTATCTTCTTGATACTAGTAGCTTACTTTAGGAGTCTGCAGTGCTGACAGTGTCCAGCAGGTCCGTCATTATATAATATATACCTGTCCGGCTGCAGTAGTGATATAGATATATTTTTTATATCATTATCATCCAGTCTATATTAACAGCAGACGCAGTACGGTAGTCCACGGCTGTAGCTACCTCTGTGTCGGCAGTCGCTCGTCCATCCATAATTGTATACCACCTACCTGTGGTGTTTTTTTTTTCTATCTTCTTGATACTAGTAGCTTACTTTAGGAGTCTGCAGTGCTGACAGTGTCCAGCAGGTCCGTCATTATATAATATATACCTGTCCGGCTGCAGTAGTGATATATATATATATATTTTATATCATTATCCAGTCTATATTAGCAGCAGACGCAGTACGGTAGTCCACGGCTGTAGCTACCTCTGTGTCGGCAGTCGCTCGTCCATCCATAAGTATACTAGTATCCATCCATCTCCATTGTTTACCTGAGGTGCCTTTTAGTTGTGCCTATTAAAATATGGAGAACAAAAATGTTGAGGTTCCAAAAATAGGGAAAGATCAAGATAGACTTCCACCTCGTGCTGAAGCTGCTGCCACTAGTCATGGCCGAGACGATGAAATGCCATCAAAGTCGTCTGCCAAGGCCGATGCCCAATGTCATAGTACAGAGCATGTAAAATCCAAAACACCAAATATCAGTAAAAAAAGGACTCAAAAATCTAAAATAAAATTGTCGGAGGAGAAGCGTAAACTTGCCAATATGCCATTTACCACACGGAGTGGCAAGGAACGGCTGAGGCCCTGGCCTATGTTCATGGCTAGTGGTTCAGCTTCACATGAGGATGGAAGCACTCAGCCTCTCGCTAGAAAAATGAAAAGACTCAAGCTGGCAAAAGCACAGCAAAGAACTGTGCGTTTTTCGAAATCACAAATCCACAAGGAGAGTCCAATTGTGTCGTTTGCGATGCCTGACCTTCCCAACACTGGACGTGAAGAGCATGCGCCTTCCACCATTTGCACGCCCCCTGCAAGTGCTGGAAGGAGCACCCGCAGTCCAGTTCCTGATAGTCAGATTGAAGATGTCAGTGTTGAAGTACACCAGGATGAGGAGGATATGGGTGTTGCTGGCGCTGGGGAGGAAATTGACCAGGAGGATTCTGATGGTGAGGTGGTTTGTTTAAGTCAGGCACCCGGGGAGACACCTGTTGTCCGTGGGAGGAATAGGGCCATTGACATGCCTGGTGAAAATACCAAAAAAATCAGCTCTTCGGTGTGGAAGTATTTCAACAGAAATGCGGACAACATTTGTCAAGCCGTGTGTTGCCTTTGTCAAGCTGTAATAAGTAGGGGTAAGGACGTTAACCACCTCGGAACATCCTCCCTTATACGTCACCTGCAGCGCATTCATCATAAGTCAGTGACAAGTTCAAAAACTTTGGGCGACAGCGGAAGCAGTCCACTGACCAGTCAATCCCTTCCTCTTGTAACCAAGCTCACGCAAACCACCCCACCAACTCCCTCAGTGTCAATTTCCTCCTTCCCCAGGAATGCCAATAGTCCTGCAGGCCATGTCACTGGCAATTCTGACGAGTCCTCTCCTGCCTGGGATTCCTCCGATGCATCCTTGCGTGTAACACCTACTGCTGCTGGCGCTGCTGTTGTTGCTGCTGGGAGTCGATGGTCATCCCAGAGGGGAAGTCGTACTCGTAAGACCACTTTTACTACTTCCACCAAGCAATTGACTGTCCAACAGTCCTTTGCGAGGAAGATGAAATATCACAGCAGTCATCCTGCTGCAAAGCGGATAACTGAGGCCTTGGCATCCTGGGCGGTGAGAAACGTGGTTCCGGTATCCATCATTACTGCAGAGCCAACTAGAGACTTGTTGGAGGTACTGTGTCCCCGGTACCAAATACCATCTAGGTTCCATTTCTCTAGGCAAACGATACCGAAAATGTACACAGACCTCAGGAAAAGACTCACCAGTGTCCTAAAAAATGCAGTTGTACCCAATGTCCACTTAACCACGGACATGTGGACAAGTGGAGCAGGGCAGGGTCAGGACTATATGACTGTGACAGCCCACTGGGTAGATGTATGGACTCCAGCCGCAAGAACAGCAGCGGCGGCACCAGTAGCAGCATCTCGCAAACGCCAACTCTTTCCTAGGCAGGCTACGCTTTGTATCACCGCTTTCCAGAATACGCACACAGCTAAAAACCTCTTACGGCAACTGAGGAAGATCATCGCAGAATGGCTTACCCCAATTGGACTCTCCTGTGGATTTGTGGCATCGGACAACGCCAGCAATATTGTGTGTGCATTAAATATGGGCAAATTCCAGCACGTCCCATGTTTTGCACATACCTTGAATTTGGTGGTGCAGAATTATTTAAAAAACGAGAGGGGCGTGCAAGAGATGCTGTCGGTGGCCAGAAGAATTGCGGGACACTTTCGGCGTACAGGCACCACGTACAGAAGACTGGAGCACCACCAAAAATGCCTGAACCTGCCCTGCCATCATCTGAAGCAAGAAGTGGTAACGAGGTGGAATTCAACCCTCTATATGCTTCAGAGGTTGGAGGAGCAGCAAAAGGCCATTCAAGCCTATACAACTGAGCACCTGTCTCAAGCGCAGTGGAGAATGATTTCAACGTTGTGCAAGGTTCTGCAACCTTTTGAACTTGCCACACGTGAAGTCAGTTCAGACACTGCCAGCCTGAGTCAGGTCATTCCCCTCATCAGGCTTTTGCAGAAGAAGCTGGAGACATTGAAGGAGGAGCTAACACAGAGCGATTCCGCTAGGCATGTGGGACTTGTGGATGGAGCCCTTGATTCGCTTAACAAGGATTCACGGGTGGTCAATCTGTTGAAATCAGAGCACTACATTTTGTCCACCGTGCTCGATCCTAGATTCAAAACCTACCTTGGATCTCTCTTTCCGGCAGACACAAGTCTGCTGAGGTTCAAAGAACTGCTGGTGACAAAATTGTCAAGTCAAGCGGAACGCGACCTGTCAACATCTCCTCCTTCACATTCTCCCGCAACTGGGGGTGCGAGGAAAAGGCTCAGAATTCCGAGCCCACCCGCTGGCGGTGATGCAGGGCAGTCTGGAGCGACTGCTGATGCTGACATCTGGTCCGGACTGAAGGACCTGACAACGATTACGGACATGTCGTCTACTGTCACTGCATATGATTCTCTCCCCATTAAAAAGAATGGTGGAGGATTATATGAGTGACCGCATCCAAGTAGGCACGTCAGACAGTCCGTACTTATACTGGCTGGAAAAAGAGGCAATTTGGAGGCCCTTGCACAAACTGGCTTTATTCTACCTAAGTTGCCCTCCCACAAGTGTGTACTCCGAAAGAGTGTTTAGTGCCGCCGCTCACCTTGTCAGCAATCGGCGTACGAGGTTACATCCAGAAAATGTGGAGAAGATGATGTTCATTAAAATGAATTATAATCAATTCCTCCGTGGAGACATTGACCAGCAGCAATTGCCTCCACAAAGTACACAGGGAGCTGAGATGGTGGATTCCAGTGGGGACGAATTGATAATCTGTGAGGAGGGGGATGTACACGGTGATATATCGGAGGATGATGATGAGGTGGACATCTTGCCTCTGTAGAGCCAGTTTGTGCAAGGAGAGATTAATTGCTTCTTTTTTGGTGGGGGTCCAAACCAACCCGTCATTTCAGTCACAGTCGTGTGGCAGACCCTGTCACTGAAATGATGGGTTGGTTAAAGTGTGCATGTCCTGTTTATACAACATAAGGGTGGGTGGGAGGGCCCAAGGACAATTCCATCTTGCACCTCTTTTTTCTTTCATTATTCTTTGCGTCATGTGCTGTTTGGGAATAGTTTTTGGAAGGGCCATCCTGCGTGACACTGCAGTGCCACTCCTAGATGGGCCAGGTGTTTGTGTCGGCCACTTGGGTCGCTTATCTTAGTCACACAGCTACCTCATTGCGCCTCTTTTTTTCTTTGCGTCATGTGCTGTTTGGGGGGTGTTTTTTGGAAGGGCCATCCTGCGTGACACTGCAGTGCCACTCCTAGATGGGCCAGGTGTTTGTGTCGGCCACTTGGGTCGCTTATCTTAGTCACACAGCTACCTCATTGCGCCTCTTTTTTTCTTTGTGTCATGTGCTGTTTGGGGGGTGTTTTTTGGAAGGGCCATCCTGCGTGACACTGCAGTGCCACTCCTAGATGGGCCAGGTGTTTGTGTCGGCCACTAGGGTCGCTTATCTTAGTCACACAGCTACCTCATTGCGCCTCTTTTTTTTCTTCTTTGCGTCATGTGCTGTTTGGGGAGTAGTTTTTTGAAGGGCCATCCTGCGTGACACTGCAGTGCCACTCCTAGATGGGTCAGGTGTTTGTGTCGGCCACTTGGGTCGCTGAGCTTAGTCATCCAGCGACCTCGGTGCAAATTTTAGGACTAAAAATAATATTGTGAGGTGTGAGGTGTTCAGAATAGACTGAAAATGAGTGGAAATTATGGTTATTGAGGTTAATAATACTTTGGGATCAAAATGACCCCCAAATTCTATGATTTAAGCAGTTTTTTAGGGTTTTTTGAAAAAAACACCCGAATCCAAAACACACCCGAATCCGACAAAAAAAATTCGGTGAGGTTTTGCCAAAACGCGTTCGAACCCAAAACACGGCCGCGGAACCGAACCCAAAACCAAAACACAAAACCCGAAAAATTTCCGGTGCTCATCACTAATACACACACTTTCCAAGCTTTTAGAGACTTGGAAAGTTTTGCTTTCCGGAGCTTGGTGCATATGCAACCCGGCACAAAGGATCTCTCATTTTGGAAAGAGGACAGATGCTGCAGTAACAGAGATCACAAGATCCCTCTTCTGATAGAATGCCTCAGAAGGCACAAAGTGGCAGCTTAGCTAATAGGGCCAAACTTTGAAAAAGCAACACTTTTTGGAGCTTAGGGTCTGATTGAGAGAAGTTTGCAATATCAATATTTACAGAGTAGAGCTATTATCAGCCGACGGCGCACACATCACGGTCACACTGCACATGCAGTGATGTCACTCGCTGTGAGGATTTCTTTGCAAAGTAAATGACAGTCAGGGACCGTCTAGGGTAAGTAACGGGGAGCGGCAGCAGAATCGATCCCATCCTCACCAAGCATGGCACCAGTGTCTCAGTTCCTGTGGCCATTGCGTTACCATAGGGTCACTCAGGGAAGTCAATTATGAAAGGATCGGCTGTGATTTGTACGCAGTTTAGATCTGCGAGCCTGCCAGTGGGCATCTCAATACATTTCCATGCGGCTACAGAATTTGCATATTTTTGCACATTAACTGCGTATAAATTTGCATCTGCCAATGCATTAGCATATGTCTCTGAGCCAGACCCTTAGTACATAGGGTTAGACTGTAGTCACCATTGAGAATAATGGGATCAGTAGTGTGCAGCACTAATTAGCAGAAGATACGCTATCTGTGATATTACTAGGTAAACAATATTGCAGACTATTCCAACTGCTTTTACTGAAGTATTACTAGGTAAACAGTATTGCAGACTATTCCAACTCATAGGCCCTACACATTCGGCGACCCTCCGCCGAGCTGCCCTTCGGCCGATACGGCAGACTGGTGACCCGGAGGCGGGGGGGAAGTGACGGGGGGGGGGGGGGGAGGGGGGGCTCCATAGCAGTGCAAGCTAATATGGACGAGATTGTCCATATTGGCTTGAGCAACCCGGCACCAACGATGAACGAGCGCGGGGCCGTGCATCGTTCATCATTGGTGCATACACACTGAACAATATGAACGAGTTCTCGTTCATTAATGAACGAGAACGTTCATATCGTTCACTTATATTGCCTAATGTGTAGGGCCTATCCCATTGCGTGGTTAAAACTGTAGAAAGCTATTCTAAGTGGATTTATAGCTTCACTATGCAAATAACTTATAGTGATAGAGTGTGGTTTTACTGACCTTACATTTGTTAGATTTGATTAACACCTTTTGCAGAAGGTGGAGGGTTGCTGTGTGGGGGAGGGGGTTGTAATCAGGATGAAAATGTGTTTGTCGACTTATTTATTCAGTATAGGTCAGGACGCCAGTCCTTTAGGACGCTGCAGTGCCTAGTATATGAGGTGGCTAGTTATAAAGTGGGTGGTCTTCAGTATGCCAACTGACGGGATCCCGGCGCACAGTATACCGGCGCCGGAATCCCGACAGCCGGCATACCAACACTTATTCTCCCTCGTGGGGGTCCACGACCCCCTTGGAGGGAGAATAAAATAGCGTGGCGCGCGTAGCGAGCCCGCAAGGGGCTCATTTGCGCTCGCCACACTGTCGGTAAGCCGGCGGTCGGGCTCCCGGCCCCGGGATGCTGGTCGCCGGGAGCCCGACCGCCGGCATACCATACTGAACCCTATAAAGTAGCAGCTAAAATCAATGGCAGTATTATACCTGTGTTAAACCGAAGGAAAACAGAAGGCAAACAAACCAACAATAAAATGGAAGGACTGCATTACAACCACAAAACTCAGGATCATTATGTGGCCTCCCCTCACCTCTACTATGAGAACTCCAGGACCAGACTTACCACCTCTCTGGCTGAGAACATCAAGGCTGCCCCTGGTCCTAACCCTCAGGATGAGCAGGGAACTGTGGGGGGAGAGCACCAGGACCAGGCTCAGTAGGGACATCTCCATTGGTCCTGAGTGTGCCCCCCACATTCTCATACCCACCCGTACTATGGCCCTCATTCCGAGTCGTTCGCTCGGTATTTTTCATCGCATCGCAGTGAAATTCCGCTTAGTGCGCATGCGCAATATTCGCACTGCGACTGCGCCAAGTATCTTTGCTATGAAGATAGTATTTTTACTCACGGCTTTTTCATCGCTCCGGCGATCGTAATGTGATTGACAGGAAATGGGTGTTACTGGGCGGAAACAGGCCGTTTTATGGGAGTGTGGCTGAAAACGCTACCGTTTCCGGAAAAAACGCAGGAGTGGCCGGAGAAACGGGGGAGTGGTTGGGCGAACGCTGGGTGTGTTTGTGACGTCAAACCAGGAACGACAAGCACTGAACTGATCGCACAGGCAGAGTAAGTCTGGAGCTACTCTAAAACTGCTAAGTAGTTTGTGAGCGGAATATTGCGAATACATCGGTCGCAATTTTAAGATGCTAAGATACACTCCCAGTAGGCGGCGGCTTAGCGTGTGTAACGCTGCTAAATTCGCCTTGCGACCGATCAACTCGGAATGAGGGCCTATGATCTTAGCAAAATAATGTTATCTCAATTTTCCTTCTGACACTGGTCACCTGCAATTGTTTTTTCCCCCCATTTTTTTTTCTTCCAGCCCACTGTGTGCTTTTCCTGTAATGTTTACCTCCATTGATTGCACACCCTGCCATTGCGCCCTACATACAGGGTACATCATACTACTACACAAGTGTCAGTTTTCCCATATACGCACTGGGCCCTTGTATGGCTCACCTCCCACAGTGTAACCTTCGAAGTGCGCCCAACATGGCTGCCTCATCTGGTACATTTGTGGATGGGATGAAAAATACATAGACCTGGTGGTTTTGTTGGAACCCTACTCTGAACTTTAGGCATTGGCGTTTCTATAATGGGTGCATCATTTTCTATATGCTGTAATGATGACACATAATTGTTGTCCACAGTTGTTTCAGCATCGAGTTGGTGCACAGTGTCCATTCATATTCCATGCTGCCAGACTGTTTCAGGGTCCAAGATGCAGAATATACAACACTGAGAGGAGATCCAGCATCAAATGTGTTCCGCATAAGGAGGGCTTCGAAATCGACTACAGCAGGTAGAAACCAATAACATCCACACCCAGGTTCCACTAGGATGGCAGAGTTGGCAGAACTCCTTCAACATTGTGAATAACCATGCAGTCTTCTTGTTCTATACACTGTTACATCATGTTATAACTACTGCCACAACCACTACTGCACCCACTTCTCCTATATTTACCATTCCGGAGTCCATCGCTGACCATGTGTGGGTCCCCTCTTCTCCCATAGACGCTGCTAGCGCACTGACCACTAGAGACTCCGGCACAGTGCCAGAGTCTACAGTGCATGCGCAGGACTCTGAAAAAATGGCGTGGCGGTCATTTTTCGGAGTACTGCACATGCGCTGTAGACTCTGGCACTGTGCCAGAGTCTATAGCGCTCAAAGCGCTAGCAGCGGCGCAACAGCTATGGGAGAGGAGGGGGCCCACACACGGAGTCTGCACACGGGTCCCCTCTTCTCTAGAGACGCCCCTGACTTTAGGATTCTGAAATCACCCCCATTTTGTGTCATATCTTCTAGGTGTGGACTATTCCACCCTGGGTAATCCTACACAGTGCGCCGCACCTGGTACCTTGTGAGGGTGAAATACACAACCCTTTGAGGTTATTAACCAAAATGCCTACACCAATCATGCATTATGCTTTCTGTTGCTTAAGGTTTTCTTTTATGTCTGTGTTGCTGATCTATTGCTGTATTACTTAAATCGTCTGTATTATGGGGGTCATTCCGAGTTGATCGTAGCTGTGCTAAATTGAGCACAGCTACGATCTTCTTCCCTGACATGCTGGGGGACGCCCAGCACAGGGCTAGCCCGCCCCGCATGTCAGTGCCGGCCCCCCCTCGCAGAAGTGCAAAGGCATTGCACAGCGGCGATGCCTTTGCACTTCAAGAATAGCTACCGGCTAGCGCAGCTTTAGCGTGCTGGCTGGGAGCTACTCATCGCTCCCCGGCCCGCAGCGGCTGTGCGTGACGTCACGCAGCTGCTGCGGCCCGCCCCCCGTTCGGTCCGGCCACGCCTGCGTTGGCCGGACCAAACCCACGAAACGGCGGCCAAACGGCGGCGTTCCGCACCCTCCCGCCCAGCGATCGCCTCTGCCTGTTAATCAGGCAGAGGCGATCGCATCCCTGCTACGGCCTTCGGCTGTCTGGCATGCGCCGGCGCCGGCGTTAAAATGCAGCGAGCAAACGGGTCAGAATGACCCCCTATGTGCAATGTTTTTAATGTCTGTAAAGCGCCTTGAGTCTTGTTGGAGAAAGAGTGCTATATAAATAAAAATTATTATTATTATCATCCCCTGTAATTGTTACATACTGTAGCCCTGATACTTAAAATTGTGCGGAAACTTAAATTCCACATAATGTAAGTAAAAAAGAGCTTGATACATTACCTCTAAAGCTGCACTTGCTTAGGGACCACTTGCCAACTTTAATACTGTACATTAGCCCGAGTTGTACATTGATGTGGGATGCAGGATAATGCAAGTCGAGATTTCATTCCACACCACCTTAATAGTATTCAAATTGGCTATACATACATGAGAAAGAACCAAAATTGGACAATATAATGGGAAATGTCCCAAATGAGTCCGCTTGGTGGTGCGCCCTGAGTCTAAGGTACAAATTGTAAAGGAAGAGGAGAAAAAAGTAGACTCTCGTGTGGGCGCACTCTTTAGTAACAAACTAATAGTAGTGTAATGTCAAAAGATCTAAAACGGAACTTTTAATAGAGTACCACATAAACTTTTGTTCCGTATCCATCATTAAAAAAATAAAGTTATAAAAATAAGACATGTTCTGGTCCCTCTATATCAATATATAGTAAAGAGGTGAAATGTAGACACATTCAGTACTACTTCCACAACATGCGGGCCAGTACAAGGGTTTATATTAATGAAACATGAGTCGGTTGGTTAGTACCAGGAGAACCCATATAACTTAATCAAGTTATTGTTCGAAGATACTGGTCACTCACAAATTGTTATCTGCATTCTTTGCCATCTTTTATAATATTCCTTCGTAGAGTAAAGAGTTGCCCATTGACATGAAGGAAGAAAGAAATTGTTAATTCTGTTGTTAGTGTTTTATACCAAACAAGACCACTTATGACGTCCTACTACATCTGGTATTCCCAGGGGGTCCCCCTACCTGGTACTAACACAAGCCAGCACCGTTTCGCTTCCAAGATCAGACGAGATTGGGCATAAGCAATGAGGTATGATAGTAGGCAGAGGCGGATTGGCCATAGGGTCTACAGGGAAGATTCCCGGTGGGCCGATGCACCCGTGGGGCCTGTTTTGTTTGAGGACATGTGGTCCTATTTATAGACATAATGAATAAGATGCAAAATAATTTGCATATAAGAAAATTATTTTGCCACTTAGCCTGTGATCGCAGATGATCTAGTGTATGCTCTGTCTGCCTGCTTGGCTGACATATAAGATTGAGTGAATAGTGATTGGGATACGGTTGGTGTAATAAGCAAGAAAATATATCTTTCAAAAGAATTATATAGTTTCCTAAATTCTGAAGGTGTATCATATAATGTGCTCATAATATTTAATTTTATTTCTTTTTAACTTCCCCCTTGATGCTGGACATGCCCACTATCTGGAAAGTCTTGGGGGGAGGGTGCTGCTGCCATGGCCCATGGCTAGACCTTACACCTCTGGTGCTGCCCATGTGGGGCCACTAGTACAAATTTTTCCAGGGCCGCTTTTTGTTCCCAATCCGCCCCTGATAGTAGGACAGCGTGTAAGTTTGTATGATTCACTAATGAGAGTGCACCTAGAAGAATATTTTTTGACACATTATAGGCCACAGAGAAGAATAAAAATAGAGTGTGTGGATCTGCTGTTCACCTTAAGCAGTGAAACATATGTTTATACCCTCACAGGCATAACCATGTCACTGGATCATGAATTAGTGTCCACTGAATAAGTTTAGGCTAGAAAAAATGTAAAGAGAAGGTAATAATAACCATTCTAATGCATTAGTATTGTGAGGTGACAATTTAGTGAGTAAGATCCCTGTATAAAAACTACACTAAGTATGTGCATTGAGGACAAAAAGTCAAATTATTCAGATACATTATACCTTAATTAGGAAGGCAAGTTACATGCAAAAAAGAAGGGGGAGTCCCTTTTCACAGTGTAATCTATATAAAGGTTCAGTATGGCACATCTGCATTCAAATGACCTTGGTTCCACCCAAATCTTAAAATAAACACCATTATTAGATTTGATAATGTTAAGGGCCATATACACTAGACGATTTTTTAAAAAGATATGGCCGATACAGACGATTTTGAACGATTTATCGTTCAAGTCGTCTAGTGTGTATGGCCCCCCCGACGACGGATGCGCGCACCCATGCTCGTTAAGAGCAGGTCGCGGGTCAGCCGTGCATGCAGCTCAATGTGAGCAATGTCACTTGTGACATCGCTCATCACGGCATGTGTGTACGGAGCTGTGATGAGCGATGTGCACAATGTGACATTGCTCCTCCTCATGGACAATCCTCAGCTCCAGCTTACCAGCCGATGCCGCTAGCACACAGGGCGGAGCCGCACACCGCACAGCCAGCCAGTCGCATCCTAGCTCCTGTTCAGCCAGAGTGTATTATCTGTCACTACTGCCCCACCAATGTACAGTACAGCCCACATCCACTGCCCCACCAATGTACAGTACAGCCCACATCCACTGCCCCACCAATGTACAGTACAGTCCACATCCACTGCCCCACCAATGTACAGTACAGCCCACATCCACTGCCCCACCAATGTACAGTATAGCCCGCATCCACTGCCCCACCAATGTACAGTACAGCCCACATCCACTGCCCCACCAGTGTACAGTACAGCCCACATCCACTGCTCCACCAATGTACAGTACAGCCCACATCCACTGCCCCTCCAATGTACAGTATAGCCCACATCCACTGCCCCACCAATGTACAGTACAGCCCACATCCACTGCCCCTCCAATGTACAGTATAGCCCACATCCACTGCCCCACCAATGTACAGTACAGCCCACATCCACTGCCCCACCAATGTACAGTACAGCCCACATCCACTGCCCCACCAATGTACAGTACATAAAGAAAAAACAAGATTACCACCTGCGCTCCTTGCTGGTAAACTGGCTGCTGGAACTATAGGTGACTGCACCAATCACGGAACTACAATACAAATAAAGAAACGGTTCCTGCACACTTAAGAAGGTATATGATACTCCTTATTAAATGTCTCATAAACTTAAATAAAAATATAAAACTGATCCTTCTAATTATAAAAGGATGAAGTCTTGTAGGGAATATATTCTTCCCGACACTTTTTCCCAAACGGAAATCTCTTAGTTTGAGACTTAATTGTCCAAATAGAGTCTATTAATCAGACAGTCAAAAAAAAAAATGGGATGCATTTCTTATCTGGTCTCCTCCTGAACACTTCAAACACTGGAAAAATCCTTGTAATAAGTTGTCCCCACCGTTTGTAGTTTCTGTCAAAGTCCTCAATCAAGGTACATGTAAGACAAATAATGGGGAATCATAGTGCAGACTTATACAAATTTATTCTTACAACGATATTTTCCAAATAAAAATGCGTACCCAAAATGACCTTCCAGGAAGGCACAGTAAATAGCATACAGGGGTATTTATGAAGCCCCCCCTATTGAGCTGTACCTTCACCAAATCCTGGGCAGCAATGAACATTCATTGCTGCCCAGGATTTGGTGAAGGTACAGCTCAATAGGGGGGGCTTCATAAATACCCCTGTATGCTATTTACTGTGCCTTCCTGGAAGGTCATTTTGGGTACGCATTTTTATTTGGAAAATATCGTTGTAAGAATAAATTTGTATAAGTCTGCACTATGATTCCCCATTATTTGTCTTACATGTACCTTGATTGAGGACTTTGACAGAAACTACAAACGGTGGGGACGACTTATTACAAGGATTTTTCCAGTGTTTGAAGTGTTCAGGAGGAGACCAGATAAGAAATTCATCCCATTTTTTTTTTTGACTGTCTGATTAATAGACTCTATTTGGACAATTAAGTCTCAAACTAAGAGATTTCCGTTTGGGAAAAAGTGTCGGGAAGAATATATTCCCTACAAGACTTCATCCTTTTACAATGTACAGTACAGCCCACATCCACTGCCCCACCAATGTATAGTACAGTCCACCACTGTGCCACCAATGATTTCCACCGATGGCACTATACATATATATATATATATATATATATATATATATATATATACTATACATATATATATATACACACACACACACACACACACACACACACACACACACACACACACACACATATACACACACACACATATATATATTTACATACACAAACAGAAAATTCAGCACTCACCATAGCAAGCTCACTTATCCTCACCACATCAATAAATAAATGATGGGGGTTTAGTTAGTGAATTGGTCAATGCACAGAAGCCTGCAAACCGATCGCCAAAGTACCCCACCTTCTTGCAGGTCCTACACTATCACAGTCAGAAAACCTGTCAACTGTTCCACACATAATATAACTGCAAACATGCCTACTTGGTTTAATGTGCACCTGCCAAATACCTTTTGGCTTTTAAAGGTACACTAGTCACCTGCCACTGGCTGCAGTATATATATATATATATATATATATATATATATATATATACAAAGAAAACAGTCTACGGCACTCCTATTTCCAAGATGCTAATAATGATATGAAAAAACAGCCGGTGCCCTCCAAGGATAACAGCAACACTGTGTCCTGCAATATACATGTCTTGGTGCAGCGGTGCTCACAGCGTAAAATGAAGGCAGACAGCACTCTCACCGTTGGTAATGCAATACCCAGGTGCCCCCCGCAGTGGATCATGCATACTGAAACGAAAAAGGCAGCGGCATTCCAGGATTTAAACAAGTGCTGTAGTGTATTTTAAAAAGTGTCACATGAAAATCAACGTTTCGGGGCCCGTAGCCCCCTTATGTGTGATTATTTAAATATGTAAATAAGATGCCAATGCCAAAGATATCTTTCATCTTTCAAATTGTATGAAAAATTGCTTAGTGTGTACACTCAATTTAATTTGTCAGGGCTCTGGGAAGTTCAAGGGAGATTGTTCATCTTCCACATTGTTCATCTTTCACATTAGTCATATCTTCTAGTGTGTAGGGCCCTTTAGCTAACCAATTGCAATATCAGAGCACTGTTATAGGCCCTACACATTGGCCGATCCGCCGCCGAGCTGCCCGACGGCGGATACGGCCGACGGGGGACCCGGCGGCGGGGGGGGGGGGGGGGCAGTGACGGGGGGAGTCAAGTTTCTTCACTCCCCCCGTCACGCGGCTCCATTGAAGTGCAGGCAAATATGGACGAGATCGTCCATATTGGCCTGCATGCAGAGCCGACGGGGGACCAGCGATGAATGAGCGCGGGGCCGCGCATCGTTCATCGCTGGAGCCTCCACACTGAAAGATATGAACGAGTTCTCGTTCATTTATGAACGAGATCGTTCATATCTTTAACACAAATCGGCATGTGTGTAGGGCCCTTTATAGTTCAAACAATCACAGTCCCATCAGTGCACTGGAACACACATACTCATATTACTCCTAGTGGGTTCAGACTGGGTGCATAGTTGCTATTAAAAAAAAAAGCCATGCTGCGTAGTCAGGGGTCTACCTCTATTTAATGCGATTGCAATTGAATTGCAATCGCATCGCGGGGCGGAACTACACTTGCTGGGCTGCCCCCAGCATGTTAGTAGTATAGTTGCAGATTTTGCTATCTCTGAATAATCCCCTTAAGCCTTATTTGCTTAGGGACTAGGGTAGGGGTGGGCAAAATACGGCCCGCGGGCCGGATGCGACCCGTGATCCAATCCTGCCCGGCCCGCTGCCTCTCACCAGCGAGCAATTGCAAGCGGCCCGACAGGCTGAGCGGCTTGTCATTGCACTGCAGTAACTCTGAAGCTGCCGGCGCCGCTGAGGAAATTCTGGTCGCGGGTCTCGCTGCTCGCTGTTGGCTATGTGCTGGCTGCTGCTGCCGGCCAGGCTATGTGCTGGCTGCTGCTGCCGGCCGGCAAACAGACTCATACGCGGGCTATGTTCTGGCTGCTGCTGCCGGCCGAGTCCCCTGCCTGTACAGCCACGCCGGTGTAAAAAGCAGTTCAGAGGAGGCTGCTGCCGTGCCCCAGCTACCGCTGCCAATGGCAATTGGCAAGCATCCTTTGATAACAGCCACCCCTGCTGAATCTGCAGCCCATATCTCCTAGCCCTATTATCTGCTCCTGCCTGTGGAATATACGGTGCAGATAAAAACATCCACAGGACCCCATCGGGAGGAAGGTATGTTGGGTGCTGCAGGAGAGTCCTCTGGGAGGCCCTAAATGTGAGTGTTGGGCACAGTGTGTAGGGATATTTGTATGACATCCTCATGTATCCCCATTATGTGTACCACTGCTGCTGCTGTGTCCATGTGCAGGGCTTCCTCTGTAATTTAAGAGCCAGTAGCAGAACTGAAAGAGATCTGTGGCTCTTGGACATGTTATTGTGCATCTTTCCTGAAGCCGCCATCCTCAATACACCATGTGCCAGAGACAGCCCAAAGTGCCCTTCCTGCTGCCAACCGACCACATCCTAGCAACGGTCTTGCTTCTGCACCAGGTAACTGCTGTATCCATCACACTCGCTAGGCTGCGTTTTCGTACAGCCAACAATCAGGTCTGAACTGTGCATACACCGCAATGCACAGACGCGTCGGTCTGCAGCGACAGACAGTGACGAGATGGTGCAAAAAAAGCGATCACATGGGCAATCGCAAGGTGACTGACAGCAAGAGGCCGTTTGTGGGTGGCAACTGACCATTTTAGAGGAGTGTCCGAAAAAACGCATTCCAGGCGTTTGGAGGGAGGGATTCTGACATCAGCTCCGGCCCCAATCAGCGCAGCGGGTGAGTAAGTCCTGGTCTGTGTAGAGACTGCACAAACTCCTGTTTGTGCAGCTCTCTGCACATGTGATCGCACCCCTGCACAGCGATTTCCCCCCTCCCCTGTAGGCGGCTAATACCTGATCGCAGCAGTTCAAAAAACGCACCCTAGCGATCAGGTCTGAATTAGGCCCATAATGCGGAGGGGGGGGGGGGGTGCGGCCCTCCAATATTCACTGGAAAATGTTCGGTGGCCCCCCAGCTGAAATAATTACCCACCCCTGGACTAGGGGAATAATTCATAGTGATGTGCACCGGAAATTTTTCGGGTTTGGTGTTTTGGTTTTGGGTTCGGTTCTGCGGCCGTGTTTTGGGTTCGAACGCGTTTTGGCAAAACCTCACCGAATTTTTTTTGTCGGATTCGGTTGTGTTTTGGATTCGGGTGTTTTTTTCAAAATCCCTAAAAAACAGCTTAAATCATAGAATATGGGGGTCATTTTGATCCCATAGTATTATTAACCTCAATAACCATAATTTACACTCATTTCCAGTCTATTCTGAACACCTCACACCTCACAATATTATTTTTAGTCCTAAAATTTGCACCGAGGTCGATGGATGGCTAAGGTAAGCGACACAAGTGGCCGACACAAACACCTGGCCCATCTAGGAGTGGCACTGCAGTGTCACGCAGGATGGCCCTTCAAAAAAATACTCCCCAAACAGCACATGACGCAAAGAAAAAAAGAGGTGCAATGAGGTAGCTGTGTGACGACTAAGCTAAGCGACCCTAGTGGCCGACACAAACACCTGGCCCATCTAGGAGTGGCACTGCAGTGTCAGGCAGGATGGCCCTTCCAAAAAATACTCCCTAAACAGCACATGAAGCAAAGAAAAAAAGAGGCGCAATGAGGTAGCTGTGTGACGACTAAGCTAAGCGACCCTAGTGGCCGACACAAACACCTGGCCCATCTAGAAGTGTCACTGCAGTGTCACGCAGGATGGCCCTTCAAAAAAATACTCCCCAAACAGCACATGACGCAAAGAAAAAAAGAGGCGCAATGAGGTAGCTGTGTGACGACTAAGCTAAGCGACCCTAGTGGCCGACACAAACACCTGGCCCATCTAGGAGTGGCACTGCAGTGTCACGCAGGATGGCCCTTCAAAAAAATACTCCCCAAACAGCACATGACGCAAAGAAAAAAAGAGGCGCAATGAGGTAGCTGTGTGACGACTAAGCTAAGCGACCCTAGTGGCCGACACAAACACCTGGCCCATCTAGAAGTGGCACTGCAGTGTCAGGCAGGATGGCCCTTCCAAAAAATACTCCCCAAACAGCACATGACACAAAGAAAAAAAGAGGCGCAATGAGGTAGCTGTGTGACGACTAAGCTAAGCGACCCAAGTGGCCGACACAAACACCTGGCCCATCTAGGAGTGTCACTGCAGTGTCACGCAGGATGGCCCTTCAAAAAATACTCCCCAAACAGCACATGACGCAAAGAAAAATGAAAGAAAAAAGAGGTGCAAGATGGAATTGTCCTTGGGCCCTCCCACCCACCCTTATGTTGTAAAAACAGGACATGCACACTTTAACGAACCCATCATTTCAGCGACAGGGTCTGCCACACGACTGTGACTGAAATGACTGGTTGGTTTGGGCCCCCACCAAAAAAGAAGCAATCAATCTCTCTTTGCACAAACTGGCTCTACAGAGGCAAGATGTCCACCTCATCATCATCGTCCGATTCATCACCCCTTTCACTGTGTACATCCCCCTCCTCACAGATTATTAATTCGTCCCCACTGGAATCCACCATCTCAGGTCCCCGTGTACTTTCTGGAGGCAATTGCTGCTGGTGAATGCCTCCATGGAGGAATTGATTATAATTCATTTTAATGAACATCATCTTCTCCACATTTTCTGGAAGTAACCTCGTACGCCGATTGCTGACAAGGTGAGCGGCGGCACTAAACACTCTTTCGGAGTACACACTGGAGGGAGGGCAACTTAGGTAGAATAAAGCCAGTTTGTGCAAGGGCCTCCAAATTGCCTCTTTTTCCTGCCAGTATACGTACGGACTGTCTGACGTGCCTACTTGGATGCGGTCCCTCATATAATCCTCCACCATTCTTTCAATGGTGAGAGAATCATATGCAGTGACAGTAGACGACATGTCAGTAATCGTTGGCAGGTCCTTCAGTCCGGACCAGATGTCAGCATCAGCAGTCGCTCCAGACTGCCCTGCATCACCGCCAGCGGGTGGGCTCGGAATTTGTAGCCTTTTCCTCGCACCCCCAGTTGCGGGAGAATGTTAAGGAGGAGATGTTGACGGGTCGCGTTCCGCTTGACTTGACAATTTTCTCACCAGCAGTTCTTTGAACCTCTGCAGACTTGTGTCTGCCGGAAAGAGAGATCCAACGTAGGTTTTAAATCTAGGATCGAGCACGGTGGCCAAAATGTAGTGCTCTGATTTCAACAGATTGACCACCCGTGAATCCTGGTTAAGCGAATGAAGGGCTCCATCCACAAGTCCCACATGCCTAGTGGAATCGCTCTGTTTTAGCTCCTCCTTCAATGCCTCCAGCTTCTTCTGCAAAAGCCTGATGAGGGGAAAGACCCGACTCAGGCTGGCAGTGTCTGAACTGACTTCACGTGTGGCAAGTTCAAAAGGTTGCAGAACCTTGCACAACGTTGAAATCATTCTCCACTGTGCTTGAGACAGGTGCATTCCACCTCCTTTGCCTATATCGTGGGCAGATGTATAGGCTTGAATGGCCTTTTGCTGCTCCTCCATCCTCTGAAGCATATAGAGGGTTGAATTCCACCTCGTTACCACCTCTTGCTTCAGATGATGGCAGGGCAGGTTCAGGTGTTTTTGGTGGTGCTCCAGTCTTCTGTACGCGGTGCCTGTACGCCGAAAGTGGCCCGCAATTCTTCTGGCCACCGACAGCATCTCTTGCACGCCCCTGTCGTTTTTTAAATAATTCTGCACCACCAAATTCAAGGTATGTGCAAAACATGGGACGTGCTGGAATTTGCCCAGATGTCATGCACGCACAATATTGCTGGCGTTGTCCGATGCCACAAATCCCCAGGAGAGTCCAATTGGGGTAAGCCATTCTGCGATGATCTTCCTCAGTTGCCGTAAGAGGTTTTCAGCTGTGTGCGTATTCTGGAAAGCGGTGATACAAAGCGTAGCCTGCCTAGGAACGAGTTGGCATTTGCGAGATGCTGCTACTGGTGCCGTCGCTGCTGTTCTTGCAGCGGGAGGCAATACATCTACCCAGTGGGCTGTCACAGTCATGTAGTCCTGAGTCTGCCCTGCTCCACTTGTCCACATGTCCGTGGTTAAGTGGACATTGGGTACAATTGCATTTTTTAGGACACTGGTGAGTCTTTTTCTGACGTCCGTGTACATTCTCGGTATCGCCTGCCTAGAGAAGTGGAACCTAGATGGTATTTGGTAACGGGGGCACACTACCTCAAGCAATTGTCTAGTTCCCTGTGAACTAACGGCGGATACTGGACGCACGTCTAATACCAACATAGTTGTCAAGGCCTCAGTTATCCGCTTTGCAATAGGATGACTGCTGTGATATTTCATCTTCCACGCAAAGGACTGTTGGACAGTCAATTGCTTACTGGAAGTAGTACAAGTGGTCTTCCGACTTCCCCTCTGGGATGACGATCGACTCCCAGCAGCAACAACAGCAGCGCCAGCAGCAGTAGGCGTTACACTCAAGGATGCATCGGAGGAATCCCAGGCAGGAAAGGACTCGTCAGACTTGCCAGTGACATGGCCTGCAGGACTATTGGCTTTCCTGGGTAAGGAGGAAATTGTCACTGAGGGAGTTGGTGGTGTGGTTTGCGCGAGCTTGGTTACAAGAGGAAGGGATTTAGTGGTCAGTGGACTGCTTCCGCTGTCGCCCAAAGTTTTTGAACTTGTCACTGACTTATTATGAATGCGCTGCAGGTGACGTATAAGGGAGGATGTTCTGAGGTGGTTAACGTCCTTACCCCTACTTATTACAGCTTGACAAAGGCAACACACGGCTAGACACCAGTTGTCTGCATTTCTGTTGAAATAATTCCACACTGAAGAGCTGATTTTTTTTGTATTTTGACCTGGCATGTCAATGGCCATATTCCTCCCACGGACAACAGGTGTATCCCCGGGTGCCTGACTTAAACAAACCACCTCACCATCAGAATCCTCCTTGTCAATTTCCTCCCCAGCGCCAGCAACACCCAAATCCTCATCCTGGTGTACTTCAACAGTGACATCTTCAATTTCACTATCAGGAACTGGACTGCGGGTGCTCCTTTCAACACTTGCAGGGGGCGTGCAAATGGTGGAAGGCGCAAGCTCTTCCCGTCCAGTGTTGGGAAGGTCAGGCATCGCAACCGACACAATTGGACTCTCCTTTGGGATTTGGGATTTCGAAGAACGCACAGTTCTTTGCTGTGCTTTTGCCGCAAGTCTTTTCTTTTTTCTAGCGAGAGGATGAGTGCTTCCATCCTCATGTGAAGCTGAACCACTAGCCATGAACATAGGCCAGGGCCTCAGCCGTTCCTTGCCACTCCGTGTCGTAAATGGCATATTGGCAAGTTTACGCTTCTCCTCAGACGCTTTTAATTTTGATTTTTGGGTCATTTTTTTACTGATCTTTTGTGTTTTGGATTTTACATGCTCTGTACTATGACATTGGGCATCGGCCTTGGCAGACGACGTTGATGGCATTTCATCGTCTCGGCCATGACTAGTGGCAGCAGCTTCAGCACGAGGTGGAAGTGGATCTTGATCTTTCCCTATTTTTTTAACCTCCACATTTTTGTTCTCCATATTTTAATGCACACAACTAAAAGCCACCACAGGTATACAATGTAGATGGATGGATAGTATAGTATTATATTACTTATGGAGGATGAGTGACTGATGACACAGAGGTAGGTACAGCCGTGGCCTACCGTACTGCTTATATATATAATATACTGTATATAACGGATCTGGTGGACACTGTCAGCAGACTGCTAAACTAGTATGAAGAAAAAAAACCCCACCACAGGTAGGTATACAATGTAGATGGATGGATAGTAAGTATAGTATTATATTACTTATGGACGACGAGTGCACTGACGACACAGAGGTAGGTACAGCCGTGGCCTACCGTACTGCTTATATATATAATATACTGTATATAACGGACCTGGTGGACACTGTCAGCAGACTGCTAAACTAGTATGAAGAAAAAAAAAACCACCACAGGTAGGTATACAATGTAGATGGATGGATAGTAAGTATAGTATTATATTACTTATGGACGACGAGTGCACTGACGACACAGAGGTAGGTACAGCCGTGGCCTACCGTACTGCTTATATATATAATATACTGTATATAACGGACCTGGTGGACACTGTCAGCAGACTGCTAAACAAACTAGTATGAAGGGAAAAAAAACCACCACAGGTAGGTATACAATGTAGATGGATGGATAGTATAGCATTATATTACTTATGGATGACGAGTGCACTGACGACACAGAGGTAGGTACAGCCGTGGCCTACCGTACTGCTTATATATATATAATATACTGTATATAACGGACCTGGTGGACACTGTCAGCAGACTGCTAAACTAGTATGAAGAAAAAAAAAAACACCACAGGAGTGTTTTTCAGGCAGACAAACGTATACTGGACTGGTGGTCACTGTCAGCAAAACTGTGCACTGTACTCCTGCTATAACTGCTCCCCAGTCCCCACAATTAGGCAGTGTGAGCAGTGCACTCAGCACAGATATATCATGCAGCAGTGCAGCACACTGAGCACATATATGGTGGAGCGTTTTTTTCAGGCAGAGAAACAAAGGATTAAACTAACTCACTGGTGGTAAACCCTGCACTGTACTCCCTAACAGCTGCTCCCCGTCCCCAATCCTCCCCACATAACTAAGTCACTCAGTTTACTCTGTTCTTTTCTAATATAACGGAGAGGACGCCAGCCACGTCCTCTCCCTATCAATCTCAATGCACGTGTGAAAATGGCGGCGACGCGCGGCTCCTTATATAGAATCCGAATCTTGCGAGAATCCGACAGCGGGATGATGACGTTCGGGCGCGCTCGGGTTAACCGAGCAAGGCGGGAGGATCCGAGTCGCTCTGACCCGTGTAAAAAAAAGGTGAAGTTCGGGCGGGTCGGATCCCGAGGATCCGAAGCCGCTCATCACTAATAATTCAGAGTTGATCGCAGCAGCAAATTTGTTAGCAGTTGGGCAAAACCATGTGCACTGCAGGTGGGGCAGATATAACATGTGCAGAGAGAGTTAGATTTAGGTGGGTTGCATTGTTTCTGTGCAGGGTAAATACTGGCTGCTTTATTTTTACACTGCAATTTAGATTTCAGTTTGAACACACCACACTCAAATCTAACTCTCTCTGCACCTGTTATATCTGCCCCCCCTGCACTGCACATGGGCCCTCATTCCGAGTTGTTCGCTCGCTAGCTGCTTTTAGCAGCATTGCACACGCTAGGCCGCCGCCCTCTGGGAGTGTATCATAGCATAGCAGAATAGCGAACGAAAGATTAGCAGAACTGCTACTAAATAATTCTTTGCAGTTTCTGAGTAGCTCCGGACCTACTCACAGATTGCGATCAGCTCAGTCCGTTTAGTTCCTGGTTTGACGTCACAAACACGCCCTGCGTTCAGCCAGCCACTCCCCCGTTTCTCCAGACACTCCCGCGTTTTTCCCTGACACGACTGCGTTTTTTAGAACACTCCCGGAAAACGCTCAGTTACCTCCTGGAAACGCCCCTTTCCTGTCAATCATTTACCGATCAGGAGTGCGACTGAAAAGCGTCGTACGAACACCAGCAAAACTGCTAAGTTTTTAGTTAAATAACTTAGCGCATGCGCGCTGCGTACCATGCACATGCGCATTTAGCAGCAAATCACAGCATAGTGAAAATCGGCAACGAGCGAACAACTCGGAATGACCACCATGGTTTTGCCCAACTGCTAACTAATTTGCTGCTGCGATCAACTCTGAATTATCCCCCTAGTCACTAGGGGGATAATTCAGAGTTGATCGCAGCAGCAAATTTGTTAGCAGTTGGGCAAAACCATGGCCCTCATTCCGAGTTGTTCGCTCGCTAGCTGCTTTTAGCAGCAGTCCGCTGCCCTCTGGAAGTGTATCTTAGCATAACAGAAGTGCGAACGAAAGAATCGCAGCATTGCTACGAAAAAAAATTGTGCAGTTTCAGAGTAGCTGCAGACCTACTCCTATCTTGCGATCACTTCAGACTATTTAGTTCCTGTTTTGACGTCACAAACACGCCCTGCGTTCGGCCAGCCAAACCCCCATTTCCCCAGCCACTCCTGCGTTTTTCTCTGGCACGCCTGCGTTTTTACACACACTCCCTGAAAACGGTCAGTTACCACCCAGAAACACCTACTTCCTGTCAATCACTCAACTATCAGCAGTGCGACTGAAAAGCGTTGCTAGAGCTTGTGTAAAACTACATTGGCTTGTGTGAAAGTATGACGCGCGTGCGCAGTGCGCACCATACACATGCGCAGAAGTGCAGATTTTTAGCCTGACCGCTGCACTGCGAACAACGGCAGCTAGCGATCAACTCGGAATGAGTCAAACTGACTCATTACATGCCGCTGTGTGCTGCGGGCCACCGCCGCCCGCAGCACACAGCCGCCCGCCGAGGAGAGGAGGAAGGAGGAGGAGGGAGGTGGAGGAGGGAGCCACAGCAGCGCAGTGTTATTGGTGGAAGCGCTGCTGCTGCTGTCCCTCTCCTTCACCATAAGCTGTCCTCCGCCGCTGTGAATGCTGGGAAGCGCATCCCAGCATTCACAGCAGCGGAGGACAGCCTATGGTGAAGGAGAGGGATAGCTGCAGCAGTGCCTCCACCAATTACATTGCGCTGCTGCGGCTCCCTCCTCCCTCTCCCTCCTCCTCCTTCTACCCTGCCCGGGATCTTTGCCAGAAGAAGCTGCACCGAGGAGCCTGACTGCCAGCGGAGACAGTAAGTATAATCTATTCTTTCTTTCTTTCTTTCTTTCTTTCTTTCTTTCTTTCTTTCTTTTTCTTTCTTTCTTTCTTTTTCTTTCTTTCTTTCTTTCTATTCTGTCTGTCTGCCTTAATGTGTAAAAAAGGGGATGCTGTCTGCCATAATGTCTAAAAAGGGGGATGCTCTCTGCCGTAATGTGTAAAAAGGGGGATGCTGTCTGCCATAATGTGTAAAAAGGGGGACGCTGTCTACCATAATGTGTAAAAAGGGGGACGCTGTCTGCCGTTATGTGTAAAAAAGGGGGAAGCTGTCTGCCATAATGTGTAAAAAGGGACGCTGTCTTCTGTTATGTGTAAAAAGGGGACACTGTCTGCCGTAATGTGTAAAAAAGGTGACGCTGTCTGCCGTAATGCGTAAAAATGGGATGCTGTCTGCCGTAATGTGTAAAAAGGGGATGTTGTCTGCCATAATGTGTAAACAGGGGTATCTGTTTGCCGTAATGTGTAAAAAGGGTACGCTGTCTGCCGTTATGTGTAAAAAAGGGGGACGATGTCTTCCGTTATGTGTGAAAAAGGAAGACACTGGGGTATATTTACTAAGGTCCCGATTTTGACCGAGATGCCGTTTTTTCATCAAAGTGTCATCTCGGTAATTTACTAAGCAAAAATCACGGCAGTGATGAGGGCATTCGTAATATTTTGGAAGTCCTAGGAAAAAATCACAAATCAATACACCATCGGTCAAATACGCCTGCAATTTGCTAGAAATCGGGAATTTACTAAAAAGTGCAAAACACAAACACTGCCGACAATAGCCAAACACTGCCGTGATAAAATACAAATCGTGAAAAAGTGCTAAAAAAAAACAGACCTGCTTTTTTATCCCGTGTTTGTATAGGCATGCACGGATCCATGAGATCTGTGCATGTTTTTCAGTGGGAACAGGGGGGAAATGTTGTAAATTTTCAGAAAAAAAATTGCGTGGGGTCCCCCCTCCTAAGGCAAACCAGCCTCGGGCTCTTTGAGCCGATCCTGGTTGCAGAAATATGGGGGAAAAATGGACAGGGGTTCCCCCATATTTAAGCAACCAGCATCGGGCGCTGCGCCTGGTCCTGGTTCCAAAAATACGGGGGACAAAAAGAGTAGGGGTCCCCCGTATTTTTGAAACCAGCACCGGGCTCCACTAGCTGGACAGATAATGCCACAGCCGGGGGTCACTTTTATACAGTGCCTTGCGGCCGTGGCATCAAATATCCAACTAGTCACCCCTGGCCGGGGTACCCTGGGGGAGTGGGGACCCCTTCAATCAAGGGGTCCCCCCCCAGCCACCCAAGGGCCAGGGGTGAAGCCCGAGGCTGTCCCCCCCATCCAACAGGCTGCGGATGGGGGGCTGATAGCCTTTGTGAAAAGTGATTGATATTGTTTTTAGTAGCAGTACTACAAGGCCCAGCAAGCGGCGGAAAAACGGGCCCGCTGGTACCTGTAGTACTACTACTAAAAAAATACCCCAATAAAGACAACACACACACACCTTGAAAGTATAACTTTAATACATCCTTCCACACCTCCATATACACATACTTACCTTATGTTCCCACGCAGGTCGGTCCTCTTCTCCAGTAGAATCCATTGTGTACCTGTAGAAAAAATTATACTCACATAATCCAGTGTTTTCGGCTCCTCTGTAAATCCTTTTGTAATCCACGTACTTGAAAAAATAAAAAAACGGATACCCGACCACGAACTGAAAGGGGACCCATGTTTTCACATGGGCCCCCTTTCCCCGAATGCCAGAAACCCACTCTGACTGATGTCTAAGTGGGTTTCTTCAGCCAATCAGGGAGCGCTACGTTGTGGCACCCTCCTGATCGGCTGTGTGCTCCTGTACTGTCTGACAGCCGGCACACGGCAGTGTTACAATGTAGCGCCTATGCGCTCCATTGTAACCAATGGTGGGAACTTTCAGGTCAGCGGTTGACCGAAAGTGACCTCACCTCAAACAATATCAATCACTTTTCGCAAAGGCTATCAGCCCCCCATCCGCAGACTATTGGATGGGGGGGGACAGCCTCGGGCTTCACCCACTCCCCCAGGGTACGCCCGGCCAGGGGTGACTAGTTGGATATTTGATGCCACGGCCGCAAGGCACTGTATAAAAGTGACCCCCGGCTGTGGCATTATCTTTCCAGCTAGTGGAGCCCGGTGCTGGTTTCAAAAATACGGGGGACCCCTACTCTTTTTGTTCCCCGTATTTTTGGAACCAGGACCAGGCGCAGAGCCCGATGCTGGTTGCTTAAATATGGGGGAACCCCTGTCCATTTTTTTCCCATATTTCTGCAACCAGGATCGGCTCAAAGAGCCCGAGGCTGGTTTGCCTTAGGAGGGGGGACCCCACGCAATTTTTTTTTTACATTTAAACTTTATTTTTTTGTTAAACAAAGTGCACAATGAAGCCCAGCACGGATCTCTCAGATCCGGCCGAGATTCATTGTATTAAAGTCGGCAGTGTTTTACAAGTCACTCACGTAAAACACTGCCAAAAAAAACGAATGACATCGACATCGGAAAACCCGAAATCGCAGAATACGGCAGCTTAGTAAATTAGTCGTAATCAATTCAAAAAGTTGCATATTTAAACTTTCGATGTCATTCGTGATTGAACTTTGACCTCAAACGGGAAAACACGAATCTTAGTAAATTTACCCCTCTGTCTGCTGATATGTGTAAAAAAGGGGGACAATGTCTGCCGTTATGTGTAAAAAAGGGGACGCTGTCTGCCGTAATGTGTAAAAAGGGGACACTGTCTGCCGTTATGTGTAAAAAAGGGTATCTGTTTGCCGTAATGTGTAAAAAGGGTACGCTGTCTGCCGTAATGTGTAAAAACGGGATGCTGTCTGCCGTAATGTGTAAAAAAGGGGACGATGTCTGCCGTTATGTGTAAAAAGGGGATGCTGTCTGCCATAATGTGTAAAAAAGGGGGACAATGTCTGCCGTTATGTGTAAAAAAGGAAGACGCTGTCTGCTGTTATGTGTAAAAAAGGGGGACGATGTCTGCCGTTATGTGTAAAAAAGGGGGACGCTGCCTGCCGTTATGTGTAAAAAAGGGGACGCTGTCTGCCGTAATGTGTAAAAAGGGGACGCTGTCTGCCGTTATGTGTAAAAACTTAAAGGGGACGCTGTCTGCCGTAATGTGTAAAAAGGGGACGCTGTCTGCCGTAATGTGTAAAAAAGGGTATCTGTTTGCCGTAATGTGTAAAAAGGGTACGCTGTCTGCCGTAATGTGTAAAAACGGGATGCTGTCTGCCGTAATGTGTAAAAAGGGGACGCTGTCTGCCGTAATGTGTAAAAGGTGACGCTGTCTGCTGTAATGTGTAAAAAGGGGAATCTGTCCGGAGGAAAACAGCTTTCCTCCGAAAACACACAGGTTCAGTGAAACCTGTGTGTTTTTTTATGAGAAACAGCCCTGTTTTCACTCGAGGCAGGTGAAACAAAATCCCTGATAAGCCCGGGAGCTGGCACTCAGCATCGTGACCCCAGTGGGGAATTCCGGATCAGCGCCGCATCTCCACTTTTCCCCTGCCCCAGGCGTCAGTTACATGATGTGACCAAGAAGCTGGAGGCGTAACCGGGTGTGGTAACTCCCTGTGCACAATCAACAGTACTGCCCCTCCTGAAAAGGGTGCATGGCCTAATAAAAAGGGGGCATTGCTTCGTGGGGATCCATGTTACGTCACTCCAGGGGGGGTGTCCAACATCTCTGGAGATGCTGGCTGCCCTAGGAGACTTGGCTGTAGTCTGTGTGTAGTGCTGGGCCGGCTCTTCATCTGTGACAGGAGCCAAGGGCTGCTGGAGAATATCACACTGCAGCACCCAGAACAGCTGTCACTTTGGTGTCACCCCTTCCGAGGGTGACACCCAGGTGCGGGCTGCACCCCACGCTCCCGGCTTGTGACGCCACTGGCCATAGGTCAGAGCTACTCTGTGCAGTAACAAAAACCCCAATAAGCCGCAGCTCGTGCCGACTTATCGGGGCTAATAGGATAGCGCCGGGCGATATCATTACCCATGGTAATGTACTGCGTGTAATTTATCCCCCTATATTTCTATCTCGTGTGCCCATAAAGCTATCTTTATATTCACACTTCAGTTAAGTGTTCCGCACCCTGCACAGCTTCCCCCCTCTGTCAGAATGAAACTTACACAAATTCTGCTACACATTTATGTTAAGGTATCTTCTCCCACCTCACAATGGTGCAGGTAGGAACCTCCTTTATCAAACACGTGATTCGTCATCCATAAAAACATACAATTTAGGCGCCTTTTTCCCCGCACCCAAAATCAGAGGTTACTGCATCATAACACACTGATTCCGTGTAAACTGCAGAATCAATGGGTTTTACAGCACGTGAACGCCTGATTGTGCTATTTTCTCATGTACCTTACCTTGCAGCTCATGAAGCTGAGAAGTTAAGTCCCTCATCGGGGATTCACGCTCAGGGTAATTCCGACTAATTGAATTGGTGCAGTGCAGCAATATGCCTATTAGAATGACTGCATAAAAAAGGAATTACCTGACAGTGAGAGTCCAAAGAAACAGGTTGAAATGAAAGTGAAAGGTGACAGTTGATTCAAGGAAATTGTAACTGTAATCCGTATTCTGATAGGAAAAGCTCTAGGATATGAGGTGTTATATTTACCCACACAGCTGAACTGGGAAATCCCATACTCGTGTTTGAATCATGGGGGTCATTCCGAGTTGATCGCACGTAGTAACTTTTTGCTGCCCGTGCAATCAACTAGACGCCGCCTATGGGGGAGTGTATTTCTGCATAGCAGGGCTGCAAACACTTGTGCAGCCCTGCTATGTATAAAAAAAGTTTCCTGTAAAAGAAGACCAGGGTAAGAGTTACTTACCCTGTGCGATCGTTCCAGTGATGCAGATCCCTGAATTGACGTCAGACATCCGCCCGCCAAACGCCAGGACACGCCTGCGTTTGCCGAACCACTCATGGAAAACGGTCAGTTGACGCCCTAGAACGCCTTCCTCCTGTCAATCTTTCTTTTTGTCGTAAGCAGTGTCGCTGCCCGGCAACGCCTGGCGCTGGGCAACGATGCGCCTGCGCAATGTGGCCGCCGCGCATGTGCAGAACCGACCTGTTCACAAACAGCAGTGTGCAAACGGGTCGGAACGACCCCCCAGGTTCTATGCCACATTTTATTGCTAATACAAAAGATTGGCCACAGCAAAGCTATAGCCTTGCACAGAATCCAGATAAGCACTTTTTTTTTTAAATTCTTTTTATTTATTGAAACAAATACACCATAATATGAATAAAAGAAGTATACATTAAATATATGTTTACAATTGTATGTCAAAATGTACACAAGGAAGTGTGTCAAACACAATAGTAGATTTTAAAGTAAATGAGCTAAAATCAGTAAATACTGATCAGCTCCAGGAGACTTGCCCACTTTTCAGGGTAGCCGGGAGTGGTACCTAATATGCAAGTATGGCTTAAATATGCAGAAACAGCCATTGTGCTACTTTCAGAAATTCACCCATGCAGTTGTTATCAGGGGTGATGAAAAGGGGGAAGGGGGGGGGAAGCGGGTACTACCTACACGCAGTGTCAGTCTGCGGCGCGAAGGGCCCACTGGGGGAATGCAGTGGTAGGGGTCCATGTTTAGGGGTGTGGCCAGTCTACAGAGAGGGTGTGGCCAGCCACCACATTGATTTACCTAACCATGAGAGAATGCATGGTCTGGGTCCTTTGAAAAATATATAGTAAATACAGCTAGTGCATTCATGATAATGTACCATATTAATAACAGCAATGCACTTTAGCAAATGCACAATAGTCCTGTGCAGTATTAGGTAACACATATTAGTGATGAGCGGGTTCGGTTCCTCGGAATCCGAACCCGCCCGAACTTCACCTTTTTTTTACACGGGTCCGAGCGACTCGGATCCTCCCGCCTTGCTCGGTTAACCCGAGCGCGCCCGAACGTCATCATCCCGCTGTCGGATTCTCGCGAGACTCGGATTCTATATAAGGGAGCCGCGCGTCGCCGCCATTTTCACACGTGCATTGAGATTGATAGGGAGAGGACGTGGCTGGCGTCCTCTCCGTTATAGTAGAACACAGAGTGACTTAGTTAGTTATAATTGGGGGGACGGGGAGCAGCTGTTAGGGAGTACAGTGCAGGGTTTTGATTAGTTTAATCCTTTGTTTCTCTGCCTGAAAAAAAGTCTCCACCATATCTGTGCTCACTCAGTGTGCTGCACTGCTGCATGATATATCTGTGCTGAGTGCACTGCTCACACTGCCTAATTGTGGGGACTGGGGAGCAGTTATAGCAGGAGTACAGTGCACAGTTTTGCTGACAGTGACCACCAGTCCAGTATACGTTTGTCTGCCTGAAAAACACTGTGGTGTTTTTTTTTTCTTTCTTCATGCTAGTTTGTTTAGCAGTCTGCTGACAGTGTCCACCAGGTCCGTTATACAGTATATTATACATATAAGCACTAAGCAGCAGTACGGTAGGCCACGGCTGTACCTACCTCTGTGTCATCAGTGCACTCGTCGTCCATAAGTATAAGTAATACTAATACTATCCATCCATCTACATTGTATACCTGTGGTGTTTTTTTTTTCTTTCTTCATACTAGTTTGTTTAGCAGTCTGCTGACAGTGTCCACCAGGTCCGTTATACAGTATATTATATATATAAGCACTAAGCAGCAGTACGGTAGGCCACGGCTGTACCTACCTCTGTGTCGTCAGTGCACTCGTCGTCCATAAGTATAAGTAATACTATACTATCCATCCATCTACATTGTATACCTGTGGTGTTTTTTTTTTCTTTCTTCATACTAGTTTGTTTAGCAGTCTGCTGACAGTGTCCACCAGGTCCGTTATACAGTATATTATATATATAAGCACTAAGCAGCAATACGGTAGGCCACGGCTGTACCTACATCTGTGTCGTCAGTGCACTCGTCGTCCATAAGTATAAGTAATACTATACTATCCATCCATCTACATTGTATACCTGTGGTGTTTTTTTTTTTTCTTTCTTCATACTAGTTTGTTTAGCAGTCTGCTGACAGTGTCCACCAGGTCCGTTATACAGTATATTATATATATAAGCACTAAGCAGCAGTACGGTAGGCCACGGCTGTACCTACCTCTGTGTCGTCAGTGCACTTGTCGTCCATAAGTATAAGTAATACTATACTATCCATCCATCTACATTGTATACCTGTGGTGTTTTTTTTTTCTTTCTTCATACTAGTTTGTTTAGCAGTCTGCTGACAGTGTCCACCAGGTCCGTTATACAGTATATTATATATATAAGCACTAAGCAGCAGTACGGTAGGCCACGGCTGTACCTACCTCTGTGTCGTCAGTGCACTCCTCGTCCATAAGTATAAGTAATACTAATACTATCCATCCATCTACATTGTATACCTGTGGTGTTTTTTTTTCTTCATACTAGTTTGTTTAGCAGTCTGCTGACAGTGTCCACCAGGTCCGTTATACAGTATATTATATATATAAGCACTAAGCAGCAGTACGGTAGGCCACGGCTGTACCTACCTCTGTGTCGTCAGTGCACTCGTCGTCCATAAGTATAAGTAATACTAATACTATCCATCCATCTACATTGTATACCTGTGGTGTTTTTTTTTTCTTTCTTCATACTAGTTTGTTTAGCAGTCTGCTGACAGTGTCCACCAGGTCCGTTATACAGTATATTATATATATAAGCACTAAGCAGCAGTACGGTAGGCCATGGCTGTACCTACCTCTGTGTCGTCAGTGCACTCGTCGTCCATAAGTATAAGTAATACTATACTATCCATCCATCTACATTGTATACCTGCGGTGTTTTTTTTTTTTCTTTCTTCATACTAGTTTGTTTAGCAGTCTGCTGACAGTGTCCACCAGGTCCGTTATACAGTATATTATATATATAAGCACTAAGCAGAAGTACGGTAGGCCACGGCTGTACCTACCTCTGTGTCGTCAGTGCACTCGTCGTCCATAAGTATAAGTAATACTATACTATCCATCCATCTACATTGTATACCTGTGGTGTTTTTTTTTTTCTTTCTTCAT
This sequence comes from Pseudophryne corroboree, assembly GCF_028390025.1. Lineage (NCBI taxonomy): Eukaryota > Metazoa > Chordata > Amphibia > Anura > Myobatrachidae > Pseudophryne > Pseudophryne corroboree. The sequence continues at coordinate 139,658,045 of NC_086448.1, read as the reverse complement.
ACTAGTTTGTTTAGCAGTCTGCTGACAGTGTCCACCAGGTCCGTTATACAGTATATTATATATATAAGCACTAAGCAGCAGTACGGTAGGCCACGGCTGTACCTACCTCTGTGTCGTCACTCATCGTCCATAAGTATAAGTAATAATAGTATACTATCCATCCATCTACATTGTATACCTGTGGTGGCTTTTAGTTGTGCGCAAAATATGGAGAACAAAAATGTTGAGGTTCCAAAAATAGGGAAAGATCAAGATCCACTTCCACCTCGTGCTGAAGCTGCTGCCACTAGTCATGGCCGAGATGATAAATGCCATCAACGTCGTCTGCCAAGGCCGATGCCCAATGTCATAGTACAGAGCATGTAAAATCCAAAACACAAAAGATCAGTAAAAAAATGACCCAAAAATCAAAATTAAAAGTGTCTGAGGAGAAGCGTAAACTTGCCAATATGCCATTTACGACACGGAGTGGCAAGGAACGGCTGAGGCCCTGGCCTATGTTCATGGCTAGTGGTTCAGCTTCACATGAGGATGGAAGCACTCATCCTCTCGCTAGAAAAAAGAAAAGACTTGCGGCAAAAGCACAGTAAAGAACTGTGCGTTCTTCGAAATCACAAATCCCAAAGGAGAGTCCAATTGTGTCGGTTGCGATGCCTGACCTTCCCAACACTGGACGGGAAGAGCTTGCGCCTTCCACCATTTGCACGCCCCCTGCAAGTGTTGAAAGGAGCACCCGCAGTCCAGTTCCTGATAGTGAAATTGAAGATGTCAGTGTTGAAGTACACCAGGATGAGGATATGGGTGTTGCTGGCGCTGGGGAGGAAATTGACAAGGAGGATTCTGATGGTGAGGTGGTTTGTTTAAGTCAGGCACCCGGGGAGACACCTGTTGTCCGTGGGAGGAATATGGCCATTGACATGCCTGGCGAAAATACAAAAAAAATCAGCTCTTCAGTGTGGAAGTATTTCAACAGAAATGCGGACAACAGGTGTCAAGCCGTGTGTTGCCTTTGTCAAGCTGTAATAAGTAGGGGTAAGGACGTTAACCACCTCGGAACATCCTCCCTTATACGTCACCTGCAGCGCATTCATAATAAGTCAGTGACAAGTTCAAAAACTTTGGGCGACAGCGGAAGCAGTCCACTGACCAGTAAATCCCTTCCTCTTGTAACCAAGCTTGCGCAAACCACACCACCAACTCCCTCAGTGTCAATTTCCTCCTTACCCAGGAAAGCCAATAGTCCTGCAGGCCATGACACTGGCAAGTCTGACGAGTCCTCTCCTGCCTGGGATTCCTCCGATGCATCCTTGAGTGTAATGCCTACTGCTGCTGGCGCTGCTGTTGTTGCTGCTGGGAGTCGATCGTCATCCCAGAGGGGAAGTCGGAAGACCACTTGTACTACTTCCAGTAAGCAATTGAAGATGAAATATCACAGCAGTCATCCTGTTGCAAAGCGGATAACTGAGGCCTTGACAACTATGTTGGTGTTAGACGTGCGTCCGGTATCCGCCGTTAGTTCACAGGGAACTAGACAATTTCTTGAGGTAGTGCACCCCCGTTACCAAATACCATCTAGGTTCCACTTCTCTAGGCAGGCGATACCGAGAATGTACACGGACGTCAGAAAAAGACTCACCAGTGTCCTAAAAAATGCAGTTGTACCCAATGTCCACTTAACCACGGACATGTGGACAAGTGGAGCAGGGCAGACTCAGGACTACATGACTGTGACAGCCCATTGGGTAGATGTATTGCCTCCCGCTGCAAGAACAGCAGCGGCGGCACCAGTAGCAGCATCTCGCAAACGCCAACTCGTTCCTAGGCAGGCTACGCTTTGTATCACCGCTTTCCAGAATACGCACACAGCTGAAAACCTCTTACGGCAACTGAGGAAGATCATCGCAGAATGGCTTACCCCAATTGGACTCTCCTGGGGATTTGTGGCATCGGACAATGCCAGCAATATTGTGCGTGCATGACATCTGGGCAAATTCCAGCACGTCCCATGTTTTGCACATACCTTGAATTTGGTGGTGCAGAATTATTTAAAAAACGACAGGGGCGTGCAAGAGATGCTGTCGGTGGCCAGAAGAATTGCGGACCACTTTCGGCGTGCAGTCACCGCGTACAGAAGACTGGAGCACCACCAAAAAAACCTGAACCTGCCCCGCCATCATCTGAAGCAAGAGGTGGTAACGAGGTGGAATTCAACCCTCTACATGCTTCAGAGGATGGAGAAGCAGCAAAGGCCATTCAAGCCTATACATCTGCCCACGATATAGGCAAAGGAGGGGGAATGCACCTGACTCAAGCGCAGTGGAGAATGATTTCAACGTTGTGCAAGGTTCTGCTGCCCTTTGAACTTGCCACACGTGAAGTCAGTTCAGACACTGCCAGCCTGAGTCAGGTCATTCCCCTCATCAGGCTTTTGCAGAAGAAGCTGGAGGCATTGAAGGAGGAGCTAAAACAGAGCGATTCCGCTAGGCATGTGGGACTTGTGGATGGAGCCCTTCATTCGCTTAACCAGGATTCACGTGTGGTCAATCTGTTGAAATCAGAGCACTACATTTTGGCCACCGTGCTCGATCCTAGATTTAAAACCTACGTTGGATCTCTCTTTCCGGCAGACACAAGTCTGCAGGGTTTCAAAGAACTGCTGGTGAGAAAATTGTCAAGTCAAGCGGAACGCGACTTGTCAACATCTCCTCCTTCACATTCTCCAGCAACTGGGGGTGCGAGGAAAAGGCTACGAATTCCGAGCCCACCCGCTGGCGGTGATGCAGGGCAGTCTGGAGCGACTGCTGATGCTGACTTCTGGTCCGGACTGAAGGACCTGCCAACGATTACTGACATGACGTCTACTGTCACTGCATATGATTCTCTCACCATTGAAAGAATGGTGGAGGATTATATGAGTGACCGCATCCAAGTTGGCACGTCAGACAGTCCGTACGTATACTGGCAGGGAAAAGAGGCAATTTGGAGGCCCTTGCACAAACTGGCTTTATTCTACCTAAGTTGCCCTCCCTCCAGTGTGTACTCCGAAAGAGTGTTTAGTGCCGCCGCTCACCTTGTCAGCAATCGGCCTACGAGGTTACTTCCAGAAAATGTGGAGAAGATGATGTTCATTAAAATGAATTATAATCAATTCCTCCATGGAGACATTCACCAGCAGCAATTGCCTCCAGAAAGTACACAGGGATCTGAGATGGTGGATTCCAGTGGGGACGAATTAATAATCTTGTGCAAGGAGAGATTGCTTCTTTTTTGGTGGGGGCCCAAACCAACCAGTCATTTCAGTCACAGTCGTGTGGCAGACCCTGTCGCTGAAATGATGGGTTGGTTAAAGTGTGCATGTCCTGTTTATACAACATAAGGGTGGGTGGGAGGGCCCAAGGACAATTCCATCTTGCACCTCTTTTTTCTTTCATTTTTCTTTGCGTCATGTGCTGTTTGGGGAGTATTTTTTGGAAGGGACATCCTGCGTGACACTGCAGTGCCACTCCTAGATGGGCCAGTTGTTTGTGTCGGCCACTAGGGTCGCTTAGCTTACTCACACAGCTACCTCATTGCGCCTCTTTTTTTTCTTCTTTGCGTCATGTGCTGTTTGGGGAGTATTTTTTGGAAGGGCCATCCTGCGTAACACTGCAGTGCCACTCCTAGATGGGCCAGGTGTTTGTGTCGGCCACTAGGGTCGCTTATCTTACTCACACAGCTACCTCATTGCGCCTCTTTTTTTTCTTCTTTGCGTCATGTGCTGTTTGGGGAGTATTTTTTGGAAGGGCCATCCTGCCTGACACTGCAGTGCCACTCCTAGATGGGCCAGGTGTTTGTGTCGGCCACTTGGGTCGCTTAGCTTAGCCATCCAGCGACCTCGGTGCAAATTTTAGGACTAAAAATAATATTGTGAGGTGTGAGGTGTTCAGAATAGACTGAAAATGAGTGGAAATTATGGTTATTGAGGTTAATAATACTATGGGATCAAAATGACCCCCAAATTCAATGATTTAAGCTGTTTTTTAGGGTTTTTTGAAAAAAACACCCGAATCCAAAACACACCCGAATCCGACAAAAAAAATTCGGTAAGGTTTTGCCAAAACGCGTTCGAACCCAAAACACGGCCGCGGAACCGAACCCAAAACCAAAACACAAAACCCGAAAAATTGCCAGTGCACATCACTAACACATATATCTATATATATATCTATATATATATATATATATATATATATATATATACAGTATATAATGTATAATTCAAGTACACAGTCTGGAACTTGATCCCTAGAGGAGGAGGGGCCCCCAGGCAGTGGGGCCCACCTGGGGGGTGCCTCTGTATCCCTGTGGTCTAGTCCAACCCTGCATACACGTCCTCCTGGAGGGACAAGGCAGGGTCCTACATCAGTAGCACCACTTGATGGGAGAGCAGCAGCAGTCTCTATCCCCCACCTAGCTCACGCTGCTGTGTGCGGGCCTGTGGAGGGTCCAGCCAGTTCCAGCAGCTGCGGTTTTCACTCTCTTCTTGCAAGAGTTATGGGACTCTGCCACGAAGCAGTGCAGTGTATAGCAGGGACGTGCAGTCAGGGGAGGCAGTGCCTCCCCTGTCATTAATGAGTAAAATTATACAAAGAAGATACTTATGACACATAAGTATCTTCTTTATTATTTTACCTATCATTAATGTGTGAAAATCAGTTTGGGAGGCACCGATCGTGGTGCCTCCCGTAGTAATTGGGAAAGGTATGGGGAACGGGGGGCGGGCGCGGGCGGGGCCTAGCAATGGGCAGGAAAAGCCCATTGAAATAACATGGGAAAGCGGCACCATTAGTGGTGCCGCTTTCCTACAGGGACGTGCTTTCAACCTATGAAAGCACGTCCCTGTGAGTGAAGCCACAGTGATTGGCCAGCGGATCCGTCACTGGATCCGCTGTCAATCACTGTGTGGGCGTCGGTACCAGCGGAGGTGCGGGCGGCGGAGGTGCGGGATGTGGCGGGCCGGGTGGCGGAGGTGCTGGCGGCGGAGAGGCGGGCAGCGGTAGCGGCGGCGGGACGCGGCATTCAGGCCCCTTGTGCAGAGTTTGGCAGTGGAAGCGGTACCCATTTCAAAAATGGCGCCTCAGCGTCATTTTTTAAATTCAAGATGGCCGCCGCGAGCCAATCATGGCTCGCCGCGTCATCGCCCCGCCCCCTCCCGCTGACTTATATAAGTCAGCGCGAGGCAGCGGCTGTCAGTCCGACGGCGGAGGAGGAGCGGAGAAGAGCTCCTGAAGACTGAAGACGCCATGGAAGTCCTGGATGGGCGGCGGCTATGCAAAAGCACTTAGCAGCCGCCGCCCACCAGGTGAAGATGCTGGAAGTCCTGGGAAGGCGGCGGCCATGCAAAAGAGCTTAAAGGCCGCCGCCTCCCAGGTGAAGACGTCGTGGAAGTCCTGGATGGGCGGCGGCTATGCAAAAGAGCTTAGCAGCCGCCGCCCACCAGGTGAAGATGCTGGAAGTCCTGGGAAGGCGGCGGCCATGCAAAAGAGCTTAAAGGCCGCCGCCTCCCAGGTGAAGATGTCGTGGAAGTCCTGGATGGGCGGCGGCTATGCAAAAGAGCTTAGCAGCCGCCGCCCACCAGGTTAAGACGCCGTAGCAAGACCCCAGAAGCCCTGGGGAGGTGGCACCCCCCCAGGTGAAGACGCCGGAAGCCCTGGGAAGGCGGCAGCCATGCAAAAGAGCTTAGAGGCCGCCGCCCCCAGGTGAAGACCCAGTTTAATAAAGGATTTTTTAAAGAATGTGTCGTGTTTTTTTTCCAATATTTTCTTTACAGGTGGACTACAGGTGCCAGCGGGCCCTTTATGTCTGGGCATGCTGGCACTTGTGGTTCTCCAAGTGCCAGCATGCTGGGGCAGGCTTGCTGGGACCTGTAGGCCACCTGTAAAGAACAATATTACTATTCTTTGCAGGTGGACTACAGGTGCCAGCGGGCCCTTTATGTCCGGGCATGCTGGCACTTGTGGTTCTCCAAGTGCCAGCATGCTGGGGCAGGCTTGCTGGGATCTGTAGGCCACCTGTAAAGAACAGAACATACAATGAACCCCGCACCCACCGCCACCAGGGGTGCGGGGCATAGCACTGGGCTATCAGCCCAGTGCTGGTTGTTGCTCGGGAGGGGGGACCCCATTTAGATTTTTTGGGGGCCAACACTTTCTGAGGAATTCCAGCCCTGGGCTGACTGGTTTGGGGGGTGTTTAATGGCATGGCAGGGGGACCCCACACTGAGTGTCTCCCCTGCTATGGCATTATCCCCCCTGGCTGGTTCTGCCTGGTGCTGGTTTTAGTGGTGTGGGGGGACTGCACTTTTTTTTTTGGGGGGGGTGGGGGTGTTTAGCTGCAGTGCCTCCCCAGGCCCTGACCTCACCGCACGTCACTGGTGTATAGTATTATTCAGGGCCGGTTCAGGGGCTTTTTGCGCCCCGGGCGGCAATAGGGGGCATGGCTTCATACAGGGGGAGTGGTCAGTTACGCCCCCTGTACAGTAGTAGCGCCGCTGATATGATGTGCGGTGCACGATGACATCATCGCACTGCGGCGCTGGCACATGCGCAGTTCTGACCCGATCGCTGCGCTGCGAGAAACTGCAGCGAGCGATCCGGTCGGAATGGCCCCGATAGATAGATAGAATATATATATATATATATATATATAAGCATCCAAAACGGGATCCTGGCGCCCAGCATACCGGCACTGTGATCTCAACCACTGGAATGCCGGCAGCGGGGTGAGCACAAAACAGCCCCTTGCAGGCTCGCTGCACTCGCCACACTTCGGCCGCGCTATTTATTCTCCCTCCAGGGATTACGTGGACACCCCAAGTGGGAGAATAGTTGTTGGTATACCGGCAGTCGGGATATCGAGTGCCTCCCATCCAAAACAGAGGTGTCACTCCTGGACCATATGCTCAGTGAACAACAAGCTGCGCTTTATACAATAATTTTATTAAATAAAGCACAGCTTGTTGTTCACTGAGCATATGGTCCAGGAGTGACACCTCTGTTTTGGATGCTTATGAATAGGGTTTGCTGGCCCCTAGGAGGGCACCCTGGCAATTTTTTGCTACCACTGGGAATGCCGGATATTTGGAAGGAGTATACGAGTATATCTCTATATATATATATGCACAAATAGTCCGGCACTCACTTCACCAAAAATGCAGCTAGTGTGCCATCACAAATAGGATTTTAATTACCTACCGGTAAATCCTTTTCTCGTAGTCCATAGAGTATACTGGGGTCCACATTAGTATCATGGGGTATAGACGGGTCCACTAGGAGCCTTGGGCACTTTAAGAAATAAATAGTGTGCACTGGCTCTTTCCTCTATGCCCCTCCTACCAGATTCAGTCTAGAAACTGTGCACGAGGAGATGGCCATATCTTGAGAGAAGGATTCAAAAAGGATAGTGGTGAGATTCGAACCAGCACACACAAACAAGAAGAAAATCATGTTAACCCAACATGAACAGCAACAGCTGAACCAACAACAATACTTAACCAATTAACCATGCAGGAAACACGAAGCACTGGGTGGGCGCCCAGTATCCTCTATGGACTACGAGAAAAAGATTAACCAGTAGGTGATTAAAATCCTATTTTCTCTTACGTCCTAGAGGATACTGGGGTCAACATTAGTACCATGAGGATGTACCAAAGCTTCCAAACCAGGTGGGAGAGTGCTGAGGATCCTGCAGAACTGATTGACCAAACTGAAGGTCCTCAGAGGCCAAAGTATTTAACTTGTAGAACTTAGCAAACGTGTACCAAGTACGAAGACCAAGTAGCTAATTGGCAGAGCTGTAAGGCCGACACAGCCCGGGCAGCCGTCCAGGAAGAACCCACCGACCGAATAGAGTGGGCATGAATAGATTTAGGAACCAGCAAACCTGCCGTAAAGTAAGCATGCTGGATAGTAACCGTGATCCAGTGAGCAATAGATTACTTTGAAGCAGGACACCCAATTTTCTTGGGATCATAAAGCACCAACAGTGAGTCGGATTTTCTGTGACGAGCTGACCATTTGACATAGATTTTCAAAGCCCGCACAACATCTAGGGACTTTGAAGTAGAAGAGGTGTCAGTAAGCACCGGAACCACAATAGGCTGGTTGAGATGAAACGCAGACACCACCTTTGGAAGAAACTGTTATGAGCAACGGCTGTGGCTCATTCCTGTTTTGCATTTTTGTTCTGTATTTTATGTTATACTTCTGTTTATGTTCCCCGTGGGTGTCATGGGGTGCTCGGAGCTCACCCTTAAGGAGGGGATACTGTTATGAACCACAGGTAGTGGTTCATTCCTATTTTATGTTTATAAAGTTGTCTTGCATGCCAGGATTTCCCGTTGCTCTGTTTTAGAATACTCTTGTCTGCTGCCGCTGGTGGGTCTGTGTAATTGCAGCTTGTTCCCATGTGTTCAGCCTCACCTGGCTGCTAATTGTATCTTGTCAGTTTGGAGTCATGCTAGAGGGCAGCTGCACGAGATTATTAATTAGGCCTCTCTGTTATATGCTGGCTGACTGCAATTCACAGATGCTGGTGATATTTCTTGGTTTTCAGTCTGCTTGAAGTCTGTGCTGGTTCCTGCCAGTCCCTGAGCTCCTGTATAGCAGTATCGGACTAGCTGCTTCCTGTGTTGATTCCTGTGTCAGTCCCTGTGTCGATTCCTGTGTCTGAGCCCGTGTCCTGCTGTGAGGCGTTCCTGCCCTGATGTCCAGTGGCTTTGCCTATCCCTGGTCAAGTTCCTGGTTTCCTGGTGTCCACCGGTCTGTCGTTTGGGATTCTGCCTGTCCTCCAGTTCTGAGAGTGTGTGTCGGCATCATTGAGGGTTCCTGTCCGTTTGCCAGTATTCGTACCGGTTCCGTGAGTAGCGGCTCTGCCGCGTCCGTTGGCCTAGGCCGCTGTATTCCATTATTGTTTCTGTCCCTGGTGTTTTGCAGAGGGTTCTGCTTATGCTGTCACCGCCGGTACACAAAGGTATTGTGTCGGCGTGTGATCAGCATTTCCTTTGTTGTTCTTTTCCTTTGGCGGTTTCTCCGCACATACTTTAGGTTTTTAGTTAGCTTGTAGCCCCTGGCCTGTTTGCTTAGTTAGAGGGCCTCTTGTTATCATCCTGTCTCGGATTTCCCTTTGTCTCTCACTAAGACCGGGGGGCATCGGAGTTGGGCAGACATAATCCGCCCTTCAAACGCGTCTGCCAAGGGCTCAAGAAACCATAGTCTCGCAAGGGATTTCTGACAGCACGGGTGAGACAACAGAGTTAGGGCGCCAGGGGCTATTCCCTTTCCATTCCCCTTTCCCAGCACTACGTCCTGGTGCTCTGGACTCACTTCATGAACATCTCCCTTGTTCTGAGCACCAGGAACCTAACATTATCACCAGCCATACCACAAAAAATAAATAAAACTTTTTTTTCTTTTTTGGCCCAGTCCAGTGTCTAGTCTAGAATCCAGTCCTGTCTAGAATTCAGTGTGCAGAATCCAATCCGGTGTTTAGAATTTAGTCTTGTCTAGAATTCAGTGTGCAGAATTCAATCCGGTGTTTAGAATCCAGTCCGGTGTTTAGAATCCAGTCCGGTGTTTAGAATCCAGTCCTGTCTAGAATTCAGTGTGCAGAATCCAGTCCGGTGTTTAGAATCCAGTCCGGTGTTTAGAATCCAGTCCGGTGTTTAAAAAAAAAAAAAAAGTCTTGTTTTGTTTAGCAAAAATTTAGTCCTGCCTTGTCTAGTCCTGCCTTGTCTAGTCCTGCCTTGTCTAGTCCTGCCTTGTCTTGTCTAGTTTTAAATCCTCCTATGTCTACTATGCAAGCCCTGCAGGCATCTCTCGCAGCCCTGAACTCTGTTTTCAGTGCTTTGAGACCAGAGCGACTAGAAGTTTTGCAGCAATCCCTAAAGCAACTGCAAAACCTTCTGACTAAAATCTTGCTCATCTTGCCAGAAGTCGTTGAGAGTACATCTATCTCTAAAGAGACTCTTGTTCACAGTATGGTGACAAGAGAATCCTCTGGTTTAATTGAAGAGAAAAGGTTTAAAAGTTTTCTGCGGCCCAGGCTCTCAGAAGAGGAGCGTCTGCGTCGCAGAAACTTAAACTTATGCCTATATTGTGGGGGTTTAGGCCACTATCTGCAGACCTGTGAGTTGCGCAAGCCAAAGTGTGGTGACGAGTCTTGCCCTCTGGCCAAGTTGAGTCAGGATACAAGACCTACTCCTGTCTCTACTGTGGCAGAGGTACTTGTCACACAACCCACACTAAAAAGCTCTCTGTCCTATAATTGGGGTCCTTGGGCAAGGGAGCCCCATTATAGATTCAGGAATCAAAAGAGAATATTTCTCTCCTCTCTTGAGGTTCCTGTGGAAGCGGAGTTGCAAGCCCCTGGAGTGGTGCCCAGTGCCCAGGTTCCTGGAGTGGTGCCCGATGCCCAGGTTCCTGGAGTGGTGCCTGATGCCCAGGTTCCTGGAGTGGTGCCCGATGCCCAGGTTCCTGGAGTGGTGCCCGATGCCCAGGGTCCTGGAGTGGTGCCCGATGCCCAGGGACCTGGAGTGGTGCCCGTAGCCCAGGGTCCTGGAGTGGTGCCCGTAGCCCAGGGTCCTGGAGTGGTGCCCGTAGCCCAGGGTCCTGAAGTGGTGCCCGTAGCTCAGGATCTTGGTGCGGTACCCGATGCCCAGAGTGCTGGTGCGGTACCCGATGCCTAGAGTGCTGGTGCGGTACCCGATGCCCAGAGTGCTGGTGCGGTACCCTATGCCCAAGCTTATAGAGGGACATCAAATATTGTAGTTCAGGTGTCCATACCAGAAGGGGTCTCAGAAGCTGTTACCCCAGGTAGGGACTTGAAGAGCGCAACCCTAGAAAGGGTCTCTAAAACCATAGTTCTTGAAGGGAACTCGAGAAGCAAAACCCCAGAAGGGATCTTTGAAGTAATATCCCCAAGTGGGGTCTCGAGAGATGCAGCCCCAAAGAAGGGTCTAGAAGTCGCTTCCCCAGGAAAGAACTTAAGAAGCATAGCATTAGTGGAGGATCTGAACGTTATTGCTTCAGCAAAAGTCCCGGAAGTCATAGTCCCGGGAGAACTTTCGATAATTATCGACTCAGAGAGGGAGGCCGATGGCCCGATCCCATTCAGGGAGGCCAACGGCCCGGTCCCAGTAAAAGAATCCGAGGTGCTGACCCCAGCGGGGTTCCCGGAGGCCACTGCCCCAGCGGGGTTCCCGGAGGCCACTGCCCCAGCGGGGTTCCCGGAGGCCACTGCCCCAGCGGGGTTCCCGGAGGCCACTGCCCCGGGTGGGGTTCAGAAAGTCACTGCCCCGGGTGGGGTTCAGAAAGTCACTGCCCCGGGTGGGGTTCAGAAAGTCACTGCCCCGGGTGGGGTTCAGAAAGTCTCAGCCCCAGGTGGGGTTCAGAAAGCAACTGCCCCGGGTGGGGTTCAGAGAGTCTCAGCCTCGAGTAAGGTCAATAGTGACCAGGTCCTAGCAAAGCACTCCAGTCAGTCAGATGAGAAGGAAAAAGGTCCTGACTCTGATATCTCAACATCCATAACCTTTGATGGGGACTTAGCCCAATTTCTGGCGCTTTTCAAACACTATTACACTATTATGTTGTCTAGACCATTTCTGGGCATCACTTCAGAAAACCTTGGGCTCTATCTGATTTATTCTTTTAGAGAAGAGCCTTTTGAGTGGGCGACCAGCCTAATGAAAGCTGAAGATCCCATTCTTCAGGATCCCCTAGCATTCTGTGATGCAATTATTAAAAGATATGGTTCCAAAGAAATTGGTTCAGGTTCCTCTAAGTCACCCGTCTTGTCTGCTGAGAGTCCACCAAATACTGTAAACTCGGCACAAGAGTCCCAGCCCGTTGTTTTGACTGCAGGATGTGCTTTTCTGACTTCTTCTTCTAATAATAGTACTTTACCAGAAAGTTCAGCTCCCAAGGGTAAGAGACCTGTCTCTGATTTGAACGCAGCCTTGTTGGGTGGTACCATCAGTTCAGACAATGTTTGGGGAATTACCTTGGTCAGACCTAAAGAGCTTTGTAAAAAGAAGAAGAAGAAAAATAAATAATTTTTGACTCTTGCCTTGATAAAAAAAATAAAAAAATTTTTTCCCCTTGTCTTGTGTCCAGTGGCCACCATTAAGGGAAGGGCACTGTTACAAGTTGTTGCTACAGCTTGTTTTTTTTTTGTTTTCTTGTCTGTTAGACCAGTGTGTATCCCTTGTTCTGGATGGTCTGAATTTTGGGGTCTTTTGACCCCTCCTCAAGGGGGGGGGGTAATGTTATGAGCCACGGCTGTGGCTCATTCCTGTTTTGCATTTTTGTTCTGTATTTTATGTTATACTTCTGTTTATGTTCCCCGTGGGTGTCATGGGGTGCTCGGAGCTCACCCTTAAGAAGGGGATACTGTTATGAACCACAGGTAGTGGTTCATTCCTATTTTATGTTTATAAAGTTGTCTTGCATGCTAGGATTTCCCGTTGCTCTGTTTTAGAATACTCTTGTCTGCTGCCGCTGGTGGGTCTGTGTAATTGCAGCTTGTTCCCATGTGTTCAGCCTCACCTGGCTGCTAATTGTATCTTGTCAGTTTGGAGTCATGCTAGAGGGCAGCTGCACAAGATTATTAATTAGGCCTCTCTGTTATATGCTGGCTGACTGCAATTCACAGATGCTGGTGATATTTCTTGGTTTTCAGTCTGCTTGAAGTCTGTGCTGGTTCCTGCCAGTCCCTGAGCTCCTGTATAGCAGTATCGGACTAGCTGCTTCCTGTGTTGATTCCTGTGTCAGTCCCTGTGTCGATTCCTGTGTCTGAGCCCGTGTCCTGCTGTGAGGCATTCCTGCCCTGATGTCCAGTGGCTTTGCCTATCCCTGGTCAAGTTCCTGGTTTCCTGGTGTCCACCGGTCTGTCGTTTGGGATTCTGCCTGTCCTCCAGTTCTGAGAGTGTGTGTCGGCATCATTGAGGGTTCCTGTCCGTTTGCCAGTATTCGTACCGGTTCCGTGAGTAGTGGCTCTGCCGCGTCCGTTGGCCTAGGCCGCTGTATTCCATTATTGTTTCTGTCCCTGGTGTTTTGCAGAGGGTTCTGCTTATGCTGTCACCGCCGGTACACAAAGGTATTGTGTCGGCGTGTGATCAGCATTTCCTTTGTTGTTCTTTTCCTTTGGCGGTTTCTCCGCACATACTTTAGGTTTTTAGTTAGCTTGTAGCCCCTGGCCTGTTTGCTTAGTTAGAGGGCCTCTTGTTATCATCCTGTCTTGGATTTCCCTTTGTCTCTCACTAAGACCGGGGGGCATCGGAGTTGGGCAGACATAATCCGCCCTTCAAACGCGGCTGCCAAGGGCTCAAGAAACCATAGTCTCGCAAGGGATTTCTGACAGCACGGGTGAGACAACAGAGTTAGGGCGCCAGGGGCTATTCCCTTTCCATTCCCCTTTCCCAACACTACGTCCTGGTGCTCTGGACTCACTTCATGAACATCTCCCTTGTTCTGAGCACCAGGAACCTAACAGAAACTGCTTACAAGTTCTGAGTTCAGCTCTATCTTCAAGAAAATCAAATAGGGGCTCTTGTGAGACAAGGCCCCCAATTCCGAAACACGTGTCGCTGGAGCCAAGGCCAATAGCGTGACAGTCTTCCATGTAATAAACTTTACATCTAGCTCCTGTAAAGGCTCAAACCAATCCGATTGCAGAAACTGCAACACCACGTTAAGATCCCAAGGTGCCGTGAGAGGCACAAAGGGCGGTTGTATGTGCTTTCAAGAACGTCTGAACCTCAGGACAAGAAGCCAACTGTTTCTGGAAGAAAATAGATAAGGCCGAAATCTGGACTTTTACTGATCCATGGCGTAGGCACACATCAACACGAGACTACAGAAAAAGCAGAAACCGACCCAGCCGAAATTCCACCGCAGGAAATTTCCTGTTTTCACACAAAGAGATGTTTTTTCTCGAAATCCGGTGGTAATGTTTAGACGTTACCCCTTTTCTGGCTTGTATCAAGGTAGGAAATACCCTTTCTGGAATCCCTTCATGGGCTAGAATTTGACACTCAACCTCCATGCCATCAAATGTAGCTGCGGTAAGTCTTGATAGACAAATGGCCCCTGCTGCAGAAGATCCTCCCGAATAAGTAGAGGCCACAGATCCTCCAGAACCATTTCCAGTAGATCTGCGTACTAAGCCCTTCTTGGCCAATCCGGAGCAATGAGAATTGTTTGAACCCTTTCCCTTTTTATTCTTTTGAGAATTCTTGGGAACAATGGAAGTGGAGTAAAAACATACACCATCTGATAGACCCATGGAGTCACAAGAGCATCCACCGCCACTGCCTGTGGGTCTCTTTACCTGAAGCAATACCACTGAAGCTTCTTGTTGAGACGAGAAGCCATCATGTCGATCTGTGGAGCCCTCCACCGACGAGTCAAGCACCGGGTGAAGGCCCCACTCCCCTGGGTGGAGGTCGTGTCTGCTGAGGAAGTCTGCTTCCCAGTTGTCCACGCCTGGAATGAAGATCGCGGACAGTGCCACCGCGTGTCTCTCTGCCCAAAGGAGAATCCTTGTCACCTCTGACATTGCTGCTCTGCCCTTCGTTCCGCCCTGTCAGTTTATGTACGTCACTGCTGTCACATTGTCTGACTGAACCTGGATGGCTCGATTGTGAAGAAGATGAGATGCCTGCAGAAGGGCGTTGTATATGGCCCTTAGTTCCAGAACGTTGATTGGAAGAATGGTTTCCTGACTTGACCACTTTCCTTGGAAGTGTTCCCCTTGGGTGACTGCTCCCCACCCTCTGAGGCTTAGCAGAATCCAATTTAGAATCCAGAACCTTTGGCCCTCCGTCAGGTGAGAAGTCTGTAGCCACCACAGATGAGAAATCCTGGCTTTTGGCGACAGGCGTATCCTCTGGTGCATGTGTAGATGCGATCCAGACCATTTGTCCAGCAGATCCAGCTGGAAGGGCCTTGCGTGAAACCTTCCATACTGCAGTGCCTCGTAAGAGGCTACCATCTTTCCCAGGAGGCGAATGCACAGATGCACCGAAATCCGGGTCGGCCTTAGGATGTCCCTTACCATTGACTGAATCACCAATGCCTTTTCCAGAGGAAGGAATACCTTCTGTACCTCCGTATCCAGGATCATCCCCAGGAACGGAAGCCTTCATGTTGGTTCCAGGTAAGATTTTGGTAGGTTCAGAATTCACCCGTGATCCTGGAGTAGACGTGTGGAGAGGGCAATGCTGTGTAACAAACTCTCCCTGGACGGTGCTTTTATCAGTATATCGTCCAGGTACGGTATTATATTCACTCCTTGCTTGCGGAGGAGAAACATCATCTCCGCCATTACTTTGGTAAACACCCTCACTGCCGTGGGGAGCCCAAAGGGTAGGGCCTGAAACTGGTAGTGACAGTCCTGCAACGCAAACCTTAGATAAGCCTGATGAGGTGGCCAAATCGGAATATGAAGGTACACATCCTTGATATCCAGAGACACCAGGAATTCTCCCTCCTCTAGACCTGAGAACCCCACTCAGCGACTCCATCTTGAATTTGAACACCCGTAAATACATGTTCAGTGACTTGAGGTTTAAAATGGGCCTCACCGAACCGTCCGGTTTCGGTACCACAAACAGGTTGGAATAGAAACTTTTGTTTTGCAGTTGAAGTGGAACTGGAACAATGACCTGAGTCTGTATCAGTTTTTGAACTGCTGCTTGTAAGGTTATACTTGCTTCCGGTGAAGCTGGTAAGCCTGATTTGAAGAATCTGTGAAGTGAGAGTTCCTGAAACTCCAGTCTGTAGCCCTGGACGATAAGATCTTTTACCCATGGATCCAGACATGATGTGGTCCATATGTGACTGAAATATTGTAACCAGTCTCCCACCAGCTTGATAACCAGGCAGTGCAGTCCACCGTCATGCTGAAGGTTTTGTGGAAGCAGAACCGGAGGTCTAATCCTGTGAGCCTGTATTTGCAGGTTTTCTGGGCTTACCTCTATTGCCTTTGAAGGCAGCAGAAGAACCTTTGGACTTACCTTTAAACTTTGCTGTCCGAAAGGACTGCAAAGTTGGTGCAAAATAGGATTTCCTAGCCGGGGGTGTTGCGGAAGGAAGGTATGTAGCCTTGGATATCCACGTATCCAGTTCATCTCCAAAACAGGGCTTCCACGCCTTTCCTGGAATCTGCCTCCGCAGTCCACTGGCGTAGCCACAAGCCCCTGTGTGCTGACACTGCCATGGCAGTGGTGCGTGCACTGAGCAGTCCAATCTCCTTTATGGCCTCCACCATAAAGTTAACAGAATGATGTATATGCTGTAGGAGTAAAATAATATCCCCCCTGGACAAGGAATCTAACCCGTCAATTAGATTACCAGACCATTTTGCAATGGCCCTAGTGATCCATGCACAAGCTATAGTGGGTCTTTGGGCCACCCCCGCCGCTGTTCACAGAGATTTGAGAGTGGTCTCAATCTTGCAGTCTGCAGCATTCTTCAATGAAGCTGCCCCAGGAACAGGTCAAACTATCTTACGTGACAGACTGGAAACCGATGCGTCAACTATCGGTGGGTTTTCCCATTTTTTTCTATCGTCCTGTGGAAATGGGAAGGATATAATCAACCGTTTTGGAACCTGAAAATTCCTTAGAAGCAGGGAAAATAGCAGAGGATTTCTTTTCCACATTAAAAAAGGATTCTTCCTCAGACACTTTGTCAGGAATGTGCACAACCTCTCTTATAGCTTCAATCAGGGCCTGTATTCCCTGTGCCAAAGCTGTATCACCCACCCCCCCCCCCCACTAAGTCCACCTCCCCCTCCTCTGGGTATGTTACATCATCATCTGTATCAGCCTGCATGATTTGGGCCAGAGTACTCTTCTGTGGACAAATAGCAGGGGTCTGAGACGCCGGGTTGACCACTGAATCTCTATTCATCAGGTCATCTACAGATTGCCTTAAATATTGCGTCTCCATTTCATTTTGGGACAAGTTGTTTGAAATAATTGAAATCATTCCCTTTAATGAATCTAACCAAACAGGTTCAGATCCACTAGCCTGAGAATGTGTACTATCTTGAGTACACTGCAGAGATCCCCCAGATTGAGAAAAGCCCTCTGCTGTGCATGATCCACACTCCTTTGACATGATAATTGTAAAAGAACACACACACACACACACACACACACACACACACACACACACACACACACACACACACAGTGAGGAATAGGTTAAAAGCACTTAACCCACACAAAGCCCTTCTAGGGGGAGACACACAGAGTATCGGAGCCAGCTACACAGCGACTCTATAGCTAAAGCATAGACTTAGCTGAGTCGCAAACTAAGTACCCTTAATAGGGCTTAGTACACCAAATTATTGCTCCCCCCCCTTTGCTGTGACCCCCTGGTACTCTGGAGTCCGTGTGGAGGAGCTGCGCTTTGCTGTCAGGCTGCCTATGTAAGCTGCAGAAGGGAAATGGTGCTGGTGAGCTGTTGGATCCGCTTATAGTGAAGGCCCCCGCCTCCATAATGGTGCGCTGTCTTCCCGCTTGTTATACTGGCTGAGGGGTATAATAAGGGTTACAGTGGGTTAAAACCCCTGTAATATGTGCCAGTTGTTGGTAATAGTAGTTGCTCCAGCCGCCCTTCACAGCGGTCACACAGTGCATCTGAAGCCTGGAGCGCAGCGTGCATGCAGCGCTGCGCTCCTACCCTTATGCCGCCATTACAGCCGGCAACCTGCTAACCCGGGACGCCGGCCACCTACTCACCACTCTTCAGTCTTCTGGCTCGGTTAGGGGTGGCGGCGTGCTGCGGATCCGTACGCTCGCCGTGGTGGGGCTTGCATATAGGACCCTCAGGAGCTCAGTGTCCTGTCAGCGGGGAATGGGACCATTAACCCTAGGGAGGTTGGTCCATCCCCCCCCCCCCCCAAGTCACACGAAGCAGGCAGTCTGGTGCCAGCCAGACCTGCCTGAAAACAATAAAATAGAAAATAAATGCAGAAAACTCTTCAGGAGCTTCCCAAGCGTGACCGGCTCCTCCGGGCACATTTTCTAAACTGAATATGGTAGAAGGGGCATAGAGGGTGGAGCCAGTGCACACTATTGATTTCTTAAAGTGCCCAAGGCTCCTAGTGGACCCGTCTAAACCCCATGGTACTAATGAGGACCCCAGTATCCTCTAGGACAGTGTTTTTCAACCACTGTGCCATGGCACACTAGTGTGCCCTGAGCAGTCTCCAGGTATGCCGCCATAGAAGCAGAGCCAGGCCCGTCAGTGTTTTGCCGCTAGTGAGGCTCTGGAACGATCAATACTGGTGGGTTTAGTGGTTGCAGAGCCAGTTCTAATTTTGGGCACGGGTGATGTTGGGCTCTTCTGGCTTTCTCAGATGTGGCTCAGGCGTTACCTATGGAGAAGCTGCGACATGACATCCTAAGACACGCAACTGCACCATGCATCACCATTATATTTGAATTAGAAATGTGCACCGGAAATTTTTCGGGTTTTCTGTTTTGGTTTTGGATTCGGTTCCGCGCCCGTGTTTTGGATTCGGACGCGTTTTGGCAAAACCTCCCTGAAATTTTTTTGTCAGATTCGGGTGTGTTTTGGATTCGGGTGTTTTTTTTTATTTTTTAAAACCCCTCAAAAACAGATAAATCATAGAATTTGGGGGCAATTTTGATCCCATAGTATTATTAACCTCAATAACCATAATTTCCACTCATTTCTGAACACCTCACACCTCACAATATTATTTTTAGTCCTAAAATTTGCACCGAGGTCGCTGGATGACTAAGCTAAGCGACGCAAGTGGGCGGCACAAACACCTGGCCCATCTAGGAGTGGCACTGCAGTGTCAGACAGGATGGCACTTCAAAAAATTAGCCCCAAACATCACATGATGCAAAGATAAATAAATAAAAAAAGAGGTGCAAGATGGAATTGTCCTTGGGCCCTCCCACCCACCCTTATGTTGTATAAATAGGACATGCACACTTTAACAAACCCATCATTTCAGCGACAGGGTCTGCCACACGACTGTGGCTGAAATGACTGGTTGGTTTGGGCCCCCACCAAAAAAGAAGCAATCAATCTCTCCTTGCACAAACTGGCTCTACAGAGGCAAGATGTCCACCTCCTCCTCATCGTCCGATTCATCACCCCTTTCACTGTGTACATCCCCCTCCTCACAGAGTATTAATTCGTCCTCACTGGAATCCACCATATCAGGTCCCTGTATACTTTCTGGAGGCAATTGCTGGTGAATGTCTCCATGGAGGAATTGATTATAATTCATTTTGATGAACATCATCTTCACCACATTTTGTGGAAGTAACCTCGTACGCCGATCGCTGACAAGGTGACCGGCTGCACTAAACACTCTTTCCGAGTACACACTGGAGGGGGGGCAACTTAGGTAAAATAAAGCCAGTTTGTGCAAGGGCCTCCAAATTGCCTCTTTTTCCTGCCAGTATACGTACGGACTATCTGACGTGCCTACTTGGATGCTGTCACTCATATAATCCTCCACCATTCTTTCAATGGTGACAGAATCATATGCAGTGACAGTAGACGACATGTCAGTAATCGTTGGCAGGTCCTTCAGTCCGGACCAGATGTTAGCACTCGCTCCAGACTGCCCTGCATCACCGCCAGCGGGTGGGCTCGGAATTCTTAGCCTTTTCCTCGCAGCCCCAGTTGCGGGAGAATGTGAAGGAGGAGCTGTTGACGGGTCACGTTCCGCTTGACTTGACAAGTGTCTCACCAGCAGGTCTTTGAACATCTGCAGACTTGTGTCTGCCGGAAAGAGAGATACAACGTAGGCTTTAAACCTAGGATCGAGCACGGTAGCCAAAATGTAGTGCTCTGATTTCAACAGATTGACCACCCGTGAATCCTGTTTAAGCGATTAAAGGGCTCCATCCACAAGTCCCACATGCCTAGCGGAATCGCTCCGTTTTAGCTCCTCCTCCAATCTCTCCAGCTGCTTCTGCAAAAGCCTGATGAGGGGAATGACCTGACTCAGGCTGGCAGTGTCTAAACTGACTTCACGTGTGGCAAGTTCAAAGGGTTGCAAAACCTTGCACAACGTTGAAATCATTCTCCACTGCGCTTGAGTCAGGTGCATTCCCCCTCCTTTGCCTATATCGTTGGCAGATGTATAGGTTTAAACTGCATTTTTTAGGACACTGGTGACTCTTTTTCTGTCGTCTGTGTACATTCTCGGTATCGCCTGCCTAGAGAAGTGGAACCTAGATGGTATTTGGTACCGGGAAAACACTACCTCAAGAAATTCTCTAATTCCCTGTGAATTAACGGTGGATACCGGACACACGTTTAACACCAACACAGCTGCCAAGGCCTGAGTTATCCGCTTTGCAGCAGGATGACTGCTGTGATATTTCATCTTCCTCGCAAAGGACTGTTGGACAGTCAATTGCTTACTGGAAGTAGTACAAGTGGTCTTCCGACTTCCCCTCTGGGATGACAATCGACTCCCAGCAGCAACAAAAGCAGCGCCAGCAGCAGTAGGCGTTACACTCAAGGATCCATCGGAGGAATCCCAGTTAGGAGAGGACTCGTCAGACTTGCCAGTGACATGGCCAGCAGGACTATTGGCGTTGCTGTCTAAGGAGGAAATTGACACTGAGGGAGTTGGTGGTGTGGTTTGCAGGAGATTGGTTAAAAGAGGAAGGGATTTAGTTGTCAGTGGACTGCTTCCGCTGTCACCCAAAGTTTTTGAACTTGTCAATGACTTCTGATGAATGCGCTCCAGGTGATGTATAAGGCAGGATGTTCCTAGGTGGTTAACGTCCTTATCCCTACTTATTACAGCTTGACAAAGGCAACACACGGCTTGACACCTGTTGTCCGCATTTCTGTTAAAATAATTCCACACCGAAGAGGTGATTTTTTTTTGTCATTTGACCAGGCATGTCAATGGCCATATTCATCCCACGGACAACAGGTGTCTCCCCGGGTGCCTGACTTAAACAAACCACCTCACCTTCAGAATCCTCCTTGTCAATTTCCTCCTCAGTGCCAGCAACACCCATATCCTCATCCTGGTGTACTTCAACAGTGACATCTTCAATTTGACTATCAGGAACTGGACTGTGGGTGCTCCTTCCAGCACTTGCAGGGGGCGTGCAAATGGTGGAAGGAGCCACCTCTTCCTGTCCAGTGTTGGGAAGGTCAGGCATCGCAACCGACACAATTGGACTCTCCTTGGGTATTTGTGATTTAGAAGAATGCACAGTTCTTTGCTGTGCTTTTGCCAGCTTAAGTCTTTTCATTTTTCTAGCGGGAAGATGAGTGCTTCCATCGTCATCTGAAGCTGAACCACTAGTCATGAGGAACATAGGAGAGGGCCTTAACTGTTCCTTGCCACTCCGTGTCATAAATGGCATATTAGCAAGTTTACGCTTCTCTTCAGACGCTTTTAATTTAGATTTTTTGGATTTTACATGCTCTCTACTATGACATTGGGCATCGGCACTGGCAGACGACGTTGATGGCATTTCATCGTCTCGGCCATGACTAGTGGCAGCAGCTTCAGCACGAGGTGGAAGTGGATCTTGATCTTTCCCTATTTTACCCTCCACATTTTTGTTCTCCATTTTTTAATCTGTGGAATTATATGCCAGCAATATATCAATAGCAATGGCCTACTGTACTGTCTGTACTACTACTGCTGGTCACCAAAATGCTGCACTGTCCTACTATATACTGCTCACAACAATGCAGCACAGATATGGATACTTGAAGTGATACGGAGCTGCAAGATACAGCAATGGCCTACTGTACTGTACTACTGTATATGTATACTGGTGGTCACCACAATGCTGCACTGTCTTACTGTATACTGCTCACAAAAACAATGCAGCACAGATATGGATAGTATACTTGACACAGAGCTGCAAGATACAGCAATAGCCTACTGTACTGTACTATATGTATACTGCTGGTCACCAAAATGCTGCACTGTCCTACTATATACTGCTCACAATAATGCAGCACAGATAGGGATAGTATACTTGACACAGAGCTGCAAGATACAGCAATGGCCTGCTGTACATTACTATATGTATACTGCTTGTCACCAAAATGCTGCACTGTCCTACTATATACTGCTCACAATAGTGCAGCACAGATAGGGATAGTATACTTGACACAGAGCTGCAAGATACAGCAATGGCCTACTGTATTGTACTATATGTATACTGCTGGTCACCAAAATGCTGCACTGTCCTACTATATACTGCTCACAATAATGCAGCATAGAGATAGTATACTTGACACAGAGCTGCAAGATACAGCAATGGCCTACTGTACTGTACTATATGTATACTGCTGGTCACCAAAATGCTGCACTGTCCTACTATATACTGCTCACAATAATGCAGCACAGAGATAGTATACTTGACACAGAGCTGCAAGATACAGCAATGGCCTACTGTACTGTACTATATATGTATACTGCTGGTCACCAAAATGCTGCACTGTCCTACTATATACTGCTCACAATAATGCAGCACAGAGATAGCATACTTGACATAGAGCTGCAAGATACAGCAATGGCCTACTGTACTGTACTACTATAATTATATACTGGTGGTCCCCACAATGCAGCACACGGGCCCTCATTCCGAGTTGTTCGCTCGGTAAAAATCTTCGCATCACAGCGATTTTCCGCTTAATGCGCATGCGCAATGTCCGCACTGCGACTGCGCCAAGTAAATTTGCTATGCAGTTAGGATTTTTTCTCACGGCTTTTCATCGTTCTGGCGATCGTAATGTGATTGACAGGAAATGGGTGTTACTGGGCGGAAACAGGCCGTTTTATGGGCGTGTGGGAAAAAACGCTACCGTTTCCGGAAAAAACGCAGGAGTGGCCGGAGAAACGGAGGAGTGTCTGGCCGAACGCTGGGTGTGTTTGTGACGTCAAACCAGGAACGCCAAGCACTGAACTGATCGCAGATGCCGAGTAAGTCTGGAGCTACTCAGAAACTGCTACGAGGTGTGTAATCGCAATATTGCGAATACATCGTTCGCAATTTTAAGATGCTAAGATTCACTCCCAGTAGGCGGCGGCTTAGCATGAGCAAATCTGCTAGAATCCGCTTGCGAGCGAACAACTCGGAATGAGGGCCACTGAACACAGATATTTGCAGCACACTGAGCACAGATATGGAGCGTTTTCAGGCAGAGAACGTAGATATTTGCAGCACACGGAGCACACATATTTGCAGCACACTGAGCACAGATATTTGCAGCACACTGAGCACAGATACGGAGCTTTTCAGGGAGAGAACGCAGCCACGTTCCTGTCCGTTTAATCTCCAATGCACGAGTGAAAATGGCGGCGACGCGCGGCTCTTTATATAGAATACGAATGTTGCGAGAATCCGACAGCGGGATGATGACGTTCGGCCGCGTTCAGGTTAACTGAGCAAGTCGGGAAGATCTGAGGTTGCCTCAGAACCGTGTAAAATAGGTGAAGTTCGGGTGGGTTCGGATCTCGACGAACCGAACCCACTCATCTCTAATTTGAATGTGCCTTGGCAATAATTAAATCTTGTTCAGTGTGCCGCGAGTTGTAAAAGGTTGAAAATCTCTGCTCTAGGACATAAGAGAAAGTAAATGAATGTTCATATATAAAGTAAATAGGAGGCACTCACAGGACCTTCACAGTGGTGGAAGAAACAGAAGATGATGCCCCAACAGATAGATTAATGTTTCAGTTGTT
Organism: Pseudophryne corroboree; assembly: GCF_028390025.1. Classification (NCBI taxonomy): domain Eukaryota; kingdom Metazoa; phylum Chordata; class Amphibia; order Anura; family Myobatrachidae; genus Pseudophryne; species Pseudophryne corroboree. Next base: position 139,634,279 of record NC_086448.1, on the reverse strand, counting down.
ACATTGATGTCAGAATCAAATAACATATCTATCAAAGCTTTCCTAAATAGTAAATCACCCATGTAAACTAAACGCCTTCTCTGGCGGCAGGTTGGGAGTCCAATGATGTTACTTTCCAGCAACACACGCACAGGGCGTCCCCAGCCACTCCTGTCGGGAACCTAGTAACTTGTAGATACCAACAATAAATGTTACAGAGACTAGACAAGTAACAAAAATACAATGATCAGACAACGTTTCGTATTCATTTTGCTTATAACACTGACTTAACTGCAACATAGCGTATTAGTAACAATGTTGCAAACATTCAGTAGAGATACAAGATAACTTTAGGCATTATAGCAGTTTACTGGGGACTAAAATGCTAAATATTTTAAATGTTCATTTAACCCACCAGGTGAGAGTGTGCTTAGATGGTGTATCCACCGGGATTCCCCTGTCAGCAGAGCTTTTATGCGCTCACCTCCTCTCATCTTATTGGGTTAGTGATCTTGAGAAAGTCCCGGTGCATTGTGTGACGAAACGCGTTGATAGCCATTCACAACACCTGCATCACCTATTAAATGTGTCATGAGCCTTACAAGGAAATGCTGCATCTGTGACTGCAATGGTGATCGTGGAAAACTCTACCTGCAGCGGTGATTACATCCATCTACACCACCTCCTCCCGCTAGTGTGCTCCCCTGACCCGGAGCGGTGACGTCCTCACCACTGGAGAAAGAAGGGGTAATACGGAGCGCCCAGTGATCATCGCCGCTATTAACGGGAAAGACGCCAGTGCCAGCAGCATCTGGAGTGAGACGGAAGTCATACTGCAAACGGAGGTCTCCTGTATTGCAAACAAAAGTTACCTTACACCGCCCCGCGAGGGTAAGACTGACACAGTCACTTTACTTTATCACAAGCCGGGATGCCGGCGTTATTTCAGGTACTGTATACAGCAGCAGAGACTGTCTTTCAGTTTAATATCCATGGACATTCATATGCTTTCTGAATCCTTTTGAGCGTTACAATATCTACTATTGATAACAAATATAGAGTGGTTGATATATTGTTTCCATTCAAATTTATTCACAAGCTATGTCAGCAGCTAAATCATATATATTATTGTGTTATTTTAAACTAGTTAGAGACATAAAAATTGATTGAATGTCTGTACAAAGCAGAGGTCTCCTAGCATCCTATTTGTGCAGCTTGTTACACTGATGCTGTTACAATATATATATATATATATATATATATAGTAACAGGAGTCTTGCTAGAATGTGCTCTGCTACAAAAATTCCACCAGCGACCGACTCCAGGCTTGTGTAAAAACAACAAATACCTTTTATTCAGGTTGCTCAAAAACAAAGATACACATAAAACAAATATCACTGTCTTTAGTATAAACAACCAGGGAGGTTAGGCCCTGCCTCACTCCCTCTTACTAAATAAGGAACCCTTCAGGTCCCGGCATCCTGACACTAGTGGCCCAGCCCTCCGGATCCCACTATCTCTAGCAGGCCTATCACTTGGACACTAACTGCCTTCAGGAGCCCTGACTCATGGGAGAGACTCTGCTTTAAACCCAGCACCCAGGTGCTGGCTGATGAAGCAGCTTCTTGGGCTAAAAAGCCTATAAGACCTGGTCTGGGCCAAATGGATGGGAAACCGATCCATCCACACTTCCCATCCACCCCCAGGACCCTGTGTGTAGCTTACAGGTGGCAAACTACCCCTCCTGCCACAATATATATATATATATATATCCTAAGCGCAGTGCTTTTTTTTGTACTTTTGGGTTAGTGATTAGGCCCAGGATTTTTAGGATCTAAGAAAACTCAAATTAGGTTTTTTCAATCCATGTTTTAGGATTTTATAGGTTTTAAAATTCTCAGTTTAGGAATTTATGCATTGTATGAAAATCAAACCAAACCACGCAACATATCATTATGTTTGAAACAATGTGCCTTTACTATAGATTTGTTCTGCTACCATACCTCCTAACTGTCCCGACAGTACCTTTTTTTTTATTTGAGAATAGCCGATGTGCCTCCTCCTCTCCGGCAGTGAGTAGATTCTGGCATAATGCGATTTGTTCCCTGGGACATCTCAAACGCGCATGCACAAATCACTCGGAAATGACTGCGGTGGATATATTCCAAGTGACCTGTGTCTGAAGTGCAGCGCCACCGCCATGGATCTCCAGAGGGGTGCGCGGTGTGTGCCCCCCTGGACCCAGAGAGACCCGTGTGCACCGCACACCTTGCACCCATTCTAGAAATGCCTATGGGGCTGGGTATGCCCCCACAATGACAAAGATGGGAGGAGTTGCTCGTAGCAGCGGCATTCCTGCGAAGCCACACTGACTTTTGCAGTGGCCATGGCCCCTTTTTGGGCATGCGCACACCCAGATTAGGTAAGTTTAGGTCCTGTAAGAATTTAGGAGTGTTATTACCTGGTACATAAAACATAAAAAGAAACTGAACTTTTGAGTGTACTGGGAGAGGATTAGAATAGGTTAGAACCTAAGAATTCTGGGCTTACTGATGATCTATGATTTTATATCGCAGGGAGGACCAGAAGGTCTTTAAAAACTTCCTAGCAACTCCAGAAATAGAAATTTACATGATTGGCTAGTGAAAAATTACATCACAAACACAAATGCATTAATTGCACAATCTGAGGCTTTATGGAGACCGGCAGTTATTTTTTTCACCCCTGTATTTGCAAAAAAAATTCCGATCAATCACGTTTTGACTTGCACTAGCACTTTTGTGATATACTACCCCTGTGGTCTTCCTTATATAGGCAAGACTATCATGACATACAAAGAGAGAACGACCACGCACAGATCTACGATACGCCTTGCCTTGGACGGACGAGACACTGAGCAGCCGGTGGCACATCATTTGAAACAGTTTAAACACAATTTGTCCTCCCTGCGATATAAAATCATAAAGGTCTATTTACTAAGCTTTGGATGGAGATAAAGTCGCAGGGATAAAGTACCAGCCAATCGGCTCCTAACTGTCATTTTTCAAACGCAGCCTGTGACATGGCAGTTAGGAGCTGTTTGGCTGGTACTTTATCTCCAGCGACTTTATCTCCATCCAAGGCTTAGTAAATAGACCCCATAGAATCATAAAATAATTTTATTCTTTGAAATCTCAAAAGTGTTTCACCCCAAACTATCTATGGCTGCATTACAGTGCCCAAAAATGGATGCTCCCGACAGCTCCACAGGTTGCAGGTTCTCTGTCTGGACACATGTCACATGCAGCAATGGTGTCGCCCCCAGCAGGGCCCAGTGCCTATTACAAGGGTACTACTCGCACACCCCTACAGGTACAGCCCTGCTGTAGTCTACTGGTAATGACTGAGGCATTGAAGGCAACTTTTAAAAATCAATGGGAGTACCACTCAATAAGACTAAAAAATGGCATTTACAGTATAGACATGGGTAGTGGCAGTACAAAAATTAGTGGCACTCCAATACCCACTACACTCATAGAGCTGGCTATCATGGACTAAGGGGCTGATTCAGCATTGTACACTATTGCAATTGCGATTTTCTACGCTACACAACTAATGTTGGCAAGTGAAGCTGTCACCCAGAATTGAAATAGATGCCCACTGGAGCGAACGCAACTGATTTGCAATTTGCGTATACATGCACAGCCTATACACAAGAGTGTGAAACATTGACTGCTCGAGTAGGTCTATGGCTATGCAGACTAGACGCGGCAGTAGTCATGCAGGCGCCATATGCAGGAGCTCGCAGCTGACTTCACATACACGCCTCGCAAACGGCCATCACATGCCTGCGTTTATACAACCAGTGCCCGCTAACAGCATGTTACCACCCTCAAACGAACACTTCCTGTCAATCACTTTGCGAATTAGTCCTCATTGTGAATGCAATCTCCAAGGTACCTCTCCACATGTGCAATGCGATCATAGTGCGTGCGCAGTCTGACGATAATCACTCAGTTGCAGAAACATCGGCATAGCGTACAACTCCGAATTAGGCCCTAAAGCTGGGTACACACTGGGCGACCTCAGCTAGTTAGCAATCAGTTCTCTATCGCCAGTGCATACACACTGAACGATATCGATGTACAATAACGTTCAGTGACGTCATCCCCCGCACTCCCCGCACCTGCAGATCAAAGATATTGTTAACATTGAGCTGCATGTTTGGTAAATGATGGATGAACGAGAACGACCCGCGAGTGTGCGCATCATTCATCTTTCATTTATACACACTGGCCGATATGAATGATATATCGATCACATCGTATCGTTATCGTTCATATAATTAGTTCATATCTGCCAGTGTGTATGTGGTTTAAGGGCCTGATTCATTCCTGATTGCTGCTGAGCATTTTCGCACAGCGGGCGATCAGGTCCTAAATGTGCATGCGTATGCACCGCAATGCCACGCTCGTCGGACAACAACAAAGGGCATTGCAGGTCAGCGACAGGGTCAGTGGCGGATCCAGGGGGGGGCACTCTGGCCCGTGCCCCCCCTGTCATTTGTGGCCTCTGTCCCCCGTTCTCCCCCGGCGCCGCACAGGGAGATGACAGGCGCCCGCTGAGATTGTGTTACCAGCGGGCGCCCGTCTCCAGGCACAGCGGCAGCCAGAGGCAGGAACTCAGTACTGAGCTCCGGCTTCCGGCGCTGTCACTGTGCGGCGTGCGCTATGGGAGAGACGTCAGTCATGACGTCTCTCTCATAGTGCTGAGGAGCGGACGCCAAGAGGAGGACTGCAGCGGTCTGGAGCGGGAACGGGGCTCGGTAAGTATGATGTTTTTTTCTTCCTTAATGCAGCTGGGGCATCTACTGGGGGCAAACTACGGGGGACATTACTACTGGGGGGGGGCATCAACAAGGGGAATTACTGCTGGGGGGGCATTACTACTGGGGGAAAACTACTGAGGGCATTATTACTGGGGAGCATCTACTGGGAGCATTACTACTGGGGGGTCATCTATTGGGGGCATTACTACTGGGGGCCATCTACTGGGGGCATTATTACTGGGGGGCATCTACTGGGGGCATTACTAATGGGGGGTCATCTATTGGGGGCAAACTCCTAGGGGGCATTACTACTGGGGGCAAACTACTGGAGGACATTATTACTGGGGGGCATCTACTGGGGCAAACTACTGGGGGACATTATTACTGGGGGGCATCTACTGGGGGCAAACTACTGGGGGACATTATTACTGGGCGAGTCAACTACAAAGGGGCTAACTACTGGGGGCATACTACAGGAGGGCATTACTACTGGCGGCGTAACTACAGGGGCATTACTACTGGCGGCTTAACTACAGGGGCATTACTACTTGGGGGCTAAACTACAGGGGGGCCAAACTACTGGGGGCATAACTACAGGGGACAAACTACTGGGAGGTAACTACAGGGGCCAAACTACTGGGGGCATTACTACTGGGGGCTAAACTACAAGGGGGGCATAACTACGGGGGCTAAACTACAATGGGGCAAACTACAGAGGGGCATTACTACTGGTGGCTAAACTACAAGCAGGCAAACTACTGGGGGCATTACCACTGAGAGGCTAAACTAAAGGGGGTGGGGGTAAACTACTGGGGTCATAACTGCAGGGGCATTACCACTGGGGGCATAACTACCAGGGTGCTAAATGACTGGGGGCATTACTACAGGCAACATTACTACTGGGGAGAATACGAGCATTGCATAAGGGGCACCACTACTATGGGTTCTATATAAGGGGCACTACCAGTACAGTGGACATTGCATAATGAGCGCTCAACTGTGGGCATTGTATAAGAAGTGCCACCTCACATGCACCGAAGCCGCACGCAAATGTACTTGCCCCTTCCATGGTGCCCCCCTATCATTTTCTTTTGGATCCGCCCCTGGACAGGATGGTGCGAAAAATCCAATTACAGGGGCATTGGCAAGGTGGTTGACAGGAGGAGGCCATTTGTGGGTGGTAACTGACCATTTACTGGGAGTGTCTGGAAAAACGCAGGCGTGTCCATGCACTTTCAGGCAGGGTGTGTGATGTCAGCTCCGGCCCCGATCAGCCTGTTCTGTTGTGATTGCACTGTAGGAGTAAGTCCTGGGCTGCACACACACTGCCAGTGCCATAACTAGGTGTGTGCCGATGGTGCCTTGCCCACAGCGCACATGCACTGAAGGCGCACCATCGGCAGCACCCCCACCCCCCACCCCACCCTGCGCCCATCTCTCCCCACCCTCCGCTTCTTGTTGATAATAGGAAAGAGGGATCTGTAACTCTAGAGAGACCCGCCAGCCCCAGCCCGTCTGTCAGCAGTGAGTGGAGAGAGGAGCAGGAACGGGCGCAGCGGGAGGAGAGAGAGCCGCCTGAAGCACTGCCCCCTAAAATTCTGAAGGTCGCCCCTCCTTCCCACATGCCTAGGTGTCCCCTCCTTCCCACATGCCCGCCTGCAGTTCAACAGGGTGTCCGTTTATGGGCTGAAACGCCAGCTGGCCAAGGGCCCCCGCCATCCCTGGAGCTTGCAGCGGTGGGTTTCTCACCACAGAACATGGAGCCGCGGCCCTCCCCCCTCCGGAGCAGCAAGAGCCGGGCGTGGATCCACTCCTGCAGACAGGTACCTGGCGATAGGGAGAGGGTCACAGACGGGACACCTAGGCTGCTAGGCACAGCACCCTCTTGGAAACCGCAGTGATCGGTGGGAGGAGAGCAGGGTAGGAGATGTAGCAAACAGCCAGTGTCAAACTGCCTGTGCCTGCGGTGCAGATCTGGACTGATGCCACCCGCGGAGTGAACGGCCCCACCATCTTACTCACCCCCCTCATGTCACTCACTGTACTTCTCCCTCCTCCACATGTCACTTACTGTTCTGCTCCCCTCTCATGTTACTCACTGTTCTCCCCCCCTCATGTCACTCACTGTTCTCCCCCCTCATGTCACTCACTGTTTCCCCCCCCTTCATGTCACTCACTGTTCTCCTCCCATGTCACTCACTGTTCTCCCCCCCCTCATGTCACTCACTGTTCTCCCCCCTCATGTCACTCACTGTTCTTTCCTCCTCATGTCACTCAATGTTCTCCCCCCATGTCACTCACTGTTGTTCCCCCCCATGTCACTTACTTTTTGCCCCCCCCCCCCCTCATGTCACTCACTGTTCTATTCTTTGTCTGCTGTAATGTTTAAAAAGGGGACGCTGTCTGCCGTAATGTGTAAAAAGGGGGACGCTGTCTGCCGTAATGTGTAAAAAGGGGACGCTGTCTGCAGTAATGTGTAAAAAGGAGACGCTGTCTGCCGTAATGTGTAAAAAGGGGGATGCTGTCTGCCGTAATGTGTAAAAAGGAGACGCTGTCTGCCGTAATGTGTAAAAAGGGGCGCTGTCTGCCGTAATGTGTAAAAAGGGGGATGCTGTCTGCCGTAATGTGTAAAAAGGGGGACGCTGTCTGCCATAATGTGTAAAAGGGGCTCTACCTGCCCCTGTCTTGCATGGGGGGGGGCGCCAATGACATTTCTTCCACACAGCGCTAAAATGCCTAGTTACGGCACTGCACACTGTGGATGTTAGCAGCTCGGCGTACACATGCGATCGCACACTTGTATGGCGAATTTACACTCCCCCTGGAGGCGGCGACTATCTGAACGCAGAACAGCAAAGTTAGCAGCCCAGTGATCAGATCTGAATCACCCCCTAAGTTTAAAAAGCAACAAGGGTTATTTCCAGGGCAGTGTTGCAAAATTACAATGTAATAGTTTACAAAAAGATCTCAGAAGACAAGAGTGACCCCAATTAACTTTGCGGTTACCCGCAGACCGCAAAGTTCCCATCATAGGCTATAATAGAGGACCGCGATCCTCCATTCTAGCCGCTGCGCTGAGCCTGATTGACAGGCAAGGAGCACACAGCCAATCAGGAGAGCACCATGACGTGGCGCTCCCTGATTGGCTGGCGGGACCTTTAGTGACAGTAGTCACGGGGGGTCCCGGCAGTCGGAAAAAGGGGTTTCATGTGTAAACATGGAACCCCTTTAGTGTGTGGGTTCGGGTTTTATTTTTATTTTTTAACCCCCAGGATGCTACATGGACTGAAGAGGACAGATCTTCACCGGATAATAGGTGAGTATTTTGGGCATCTTTTCACAGGTCCACGGTGGATTCTACGGGACAAGGAGACCAAGGTGTTCCATTGGATTAGAGGTAAGTATGTGTGTGTAAGTGTACATGTATGTAAAATAAAGCTTTACTGTCACGGTGTGTGTGTTGTGTTTTTTTGGGGGGTATTTTTTTGTAGTAGAACTACAGGGGAGGCATGCTGGGACTTGTAGTTCTCCTACAAAAAAAACAATATTCTATTTTTTACACAAAGGCTATCAGCCCCCAATCCACCGACCACGGATGGGGGGGGGGACAGCCTCGGGCTTCACCCCAGGCCCTTGGGTGGCTGGCGGGGGGGACCCCTTGATTTAAGGGGTCCCCACTCCTCAAGGGTACCCCGGCCAGGGGTGACTAGTTGGGGGGGTAATGCCATGGCCGCAGGGACCTATATAAAAGTGTCCCCCGGCTGTGGCATTATCTCTCTGGCTAGTGGAGCCCGGTGCTGGTTTGAAAAATACGGGGGACCCCTATGTCTTTTGTCCCCCGTATTTTTTGAACCAGGACCGGACGCGGAGCCCGGTGCTGGTTGTTTAAATATGGGGGGACCCTGCGCAATTTTGCCCCTGTATTTTTACAACCAGGACCGGCTCAAAGAGCCCGAGGCTGGTTATGCTTAGGAGGGGAGACCCCGCGCAATTTTTTTTCACATTTTTAACTGTTTAAACACCTCATCAAGTACACAATGAAGCCCTGCACGGATCTCACTGATCCGGCCGGACTTCAATGTGTTATGTCCGGCAGTGTTTTACTAATCACTCCTGTAAAACACAACCCGACAATACAATTCACATCGACATCAGAAAATATGAACATAGAAAACTCGGCAGCTTAGTAAATTTGCGTACATAGGGGGTCATTCCGAGTTGTTCGCTCGTTGCCAATTTTCGCAACAGAGCGATTAAGACAAAAATGCGCATGCGCATGATACGCAGTGCGTATGCGCTGAGTATTTTAGCAGAAAACTTAGTAGATTTACTCACATCCGAACTAAGACTTTTCATCGTTGAAGTTATCGGAGTGTGATTGACAGGAAGTGGGTGTTTCTGGGTGGAAACTTGCCGTTTTCAGGGAGTGTGCGGAAAAACGCAGGCGTGCCAGGCTAAAACGCGGGAGTGTCTGGAGAAACAGGGGAGTGGCTGGCCGAACGCAGGGTGTGTGTGTGACGTCAAACCAGGAACGAAACGGGCTGAGCTGATCGCAGTGTAGGAGTAAGTCTCGAGCTACTCAGAAACTGCTAAGAATTTTCTATTCGCAATTCTGCTCATCTTTCGTTCGCTATTCTGCTAAGCTAAGATACACTCCCAGAGGGCGGCGGCCTAGCGTGTGCAATGCTGCTAAAATCTGCTAGCGAGCGAACAACTCGGAATGACCCCCATGAATTCAAAACGTTGCAGTAAAATACGACCGATAAAAATCGAGATTAAACTCCCATCAAATCGGCACAAACACGAATTTTAGTAAATATACCCCCAGGTTGAATAAATTCAATTTTGGGCAGAAGCGTGGGATGAAAAGTTAATCACTGAGGGGTCTATTCATGAAGCAGTGAAAAGTGTGGCGAAGTGAGCATGTGGAGAAGTTGCCCATGGCAACCAATCAGCTGCTCTGTATAATTTTATAGTATGCAAATTATAATTGTTACATCAATGCTGATTGGTTGCCATGTGCAACTTCTCCACTGGCTCACTTCTCAACACTTTGAATAGACCCCATAATGTTTAATTTTTACCAAACAAACATGATGTCAGATTATTACATGGAATCTAGACAGATACAAGTTTATTTAATTCTTGTTTACTAAATTTAAGGGGGGTACACACGGAGAGATTTTTGCTTAATTTCTAAGCAATCCGTGTGTGTGCCCCATAGCGATAGCGATGCACGGCCCCGCACGTCGCTATCACTGGCTGAGATCTCGACTGCATGCAGGCAAGATCTGGCTGGATTGCAAGGCTCTCATTGAGCCTTGCGGTCTAGTTAGGATAAGCCTAGAACACATTGCAGCGTGTGTACAGACACCCGCTGCGATGTGTGCTAAGCCCACATCAGGCTCATCACACGTTGCGCTGAGCCTGAATCGGGCCCTGTGTACCCCCCTTTATTTAAAACTCATTTAGATTGTGACTCAATTTATTTTCCATTGGACAATACATTTTTTTATATATTCTTACCTGCCAATAAATGAATCTTGAACATGTAAAGCTTAGAGGAATGTATTTGCAAATGTTACTACTATTTATGCATTCATTTAACTAAAACGTTAGCTAGTGGTGCTCCAGGTGATAATGTTGGTATAGGTGGTCATTCCGTGTTGTTCGCTCGCAAGCTGCTTTTAGCAGCATTGCACACGGAAGATTCTCTAAATTGCGAATAGACACTTCTTAGCAGTTTCTGAGTAGCTCGAGACTTACTCTGCCACTGCGATCAGTTCAGTCAGTTTCGTTCCTGGTTTGACGTCACAAACACACCCAGCGTTCACCCAGACACTCCCCCGTTTCTCCAGCCACTCCCGCGTTTTTCCCAGAAACGGCAGCGTTTTTTTCACACACACCCATAAAACGGGCAGTTTCCGCCCAGAAACACCCACTTCATGTCAATCACATTACGATCACCAGAACGAAGAAAAAACCTCGTAATGCCGTGAGTAAAATACCAAACTTCTTAGCATATTTACTTGGCGCAGTCGCAGTGCGAGCATTGCGCATGCGCAATTAGCGGAAAATTGCTGCAATGCGAAGAAAATTACCGAGCGAACAACTCGGAATGAGGGCCATAGTGCAAGCAAGTACAGGAGCAGACTAATGATACTGGGTTATTAGGTGAGATCTATGGCATCTCAAGCAACAAAAGAGGGAGGACACGATATGTGACTCCAGGGGTCATGTATATTGCTGAGAGACAGCGAGGGAGGACACAATGAAGAGGGGGACAGCTTGTTTGGCCTCAGATGAGGTGAGGAGAGAAAAGACCGCGATGGAGGCACTGTTAGAGTGTTTTAGAAGAGATTTAGAAGGAGCAGAGAAAAGAAAGCTACATAAACACTGTAATGCAAGATAACTAAATATTGACAAAGGGAAGGCATGGATAGATGATCTTCCTGGAAAGACGATAAGCCCGGATCCTCTCTCAATAGTGTAGAAGTGCTAATAAAACATTGGGAATCTGCCACAAAGCACAAACATTGCTGTTTTTTCAAATAGAAGCAGCGATAAATTAGAACATAACACATTCAATGGTGAAATCAAGGAAAGCATTCCATAAAAACAGGTTCTTCTTGCACTCTTATTAGGAAGACCTCCAGGAGGGACAGAATGCTCTGCTTCTGGACTTCCCTCTTAATTTATGATTGCCATCACCTGTGGGGAAACACCTTTCTTATCCATTTACCTGTTCAACACAGGTGCCAGCAATCATACCATACCTCCCAACTGTCCCGATTTTCGTGGGACAGTCCCATTTTTTGGGGACTGTCCCGCTGTCCCACCCGCGGGCCGAAGTGTCCCGCGGTGGGTGAGGGCAGTTCGGAGGTTCCTGCACTCGCTGTCCTGCTTAGCAGAGCAGCGGTGAATAGACGCTGGGCATGCCCCCTCACGAAAATGGGGGCGTGGCTCACGATCACGGGTCCTGCTGCGAAGCCACGCCCCTTTCTTAGGTCACACCCCTTTTTCAGGAGCGCATGTGTCCCGCTTTACACAGACAAGAAGTTGGGAGGTATGATCATACATTAAAAGAAAAGTCCAGTAACAGAGCAATTTGTCCCTCCTGGAGAGGGTCATGTTGGGAGGTATGAGGTAGGGCTCATTTACTAACATTGCTTTTACATCAATCAGTAACTACAGTAACTTTAACCTTTTTGCTTCTGAGGGCCTTCTACCCTTATGCTGATTTCTTTATGCTGTACCAACTCAAATTATCAAGACTTTGTATATTAAAAAATACAATTAGCATACCTCCCAATTTATCCTCAGCCTTAGTGCGCGTCTAAAATTAGGGGTGTGATGTCACGACTAGCATGCCACACCCTGTTTTTCTGCACTGTAGGGGCATGCACAGCACTCTGGGAGCTGCTGGTCATGCCCACAGTCCCTCTCTACCTGAATAGATGTCCTGTATGCACAGAGCATCTACTCACTGCTGCTCTGCTATGCACAGCAACGACTTAGAGGGCCTCCCAACTCCCTTCCATTGTGGGACACTGTAGGCTATGAGTGGGACGGTGGGACAGTAAAATGGGACTGTTGGGAGGTATACTAGTACATACCCTCCAACATGACCCACCCCACTAGGTACAAAATGCTCTGTTTCTGGACTTCCCTCTTAATTTATTATTGCCATCACCTGTGAAGAAACAGCTTTCTTATCATTTAACTTGTTCAACACAGGTGATGGAAATCATTAATTAAGAGGGAAGTCCAGGAACAGAGCATTTTGTACCTAGTGGGGCGGGTCATGTTGGAGGGTCTGCTAGTAGCATAGTTGCCTACCCTCCCTCATTCTGCAGGAGACTCTCTGAAATAGCAGCAATCTCCCTCACTCCCTGAAAAGTCCAGCAATCTCCCTGTTTGCACCTTACCCCCATTATGCAGCTGTTACATTCTTGGGGGGAAAATAAATCAGAGATACATACATTCAAATGGGATCATCAGTGCCATTTCCCTGTATTGGTCATAAGGCACAATGATCCCCATGGCCACTTATAGTATATGGAACCTCTTGTAAACCAAAATATCAGTGTCTTTTCTTCAACAAGTAGATCTTACTAACTTTGGGGATCATTTACATTTGGATGTAAGTCATTTTCATGACACGCCTCTCAGATGTAGCAGTACACAGCCGCACTGATAGGTGTTACTTTCCCATCTCCCCGAAATGCAAAAGCACAGTGGCGATGCTCTTGTATTTGTGGAGAAACTCCCGGCCAGCGCAGCTCCTGCGGCTGGCCGGGAGTTGTGTGTCGCTGCCGCTGGCCGCAGCGGCTGTGTGAGACGTCACGCAGCCGCTATGGCATGCCCCTCCAACGGTCCAGCCATGCCTGCGTTGGCCGGACCGCGCCTACTAAACGGCGGCTTAACGCTGCCGTTCAGCCCCCTCCCGCCCAGCGACCGCCTCTGTCTCAGAGGCGATCGCTAGACAGCGACGACTGTCATGCGCCGGCACACTGCAGCGCCGGCGCATGCGCAGTTCCAAACTGATCGCTGCGCTGCGACAAACTGCAGCAAGCGATCGGGTCGGAATGACCCCCTATAATGGGTGTGGTATGGAGGGTCAACAGTAACTAGGTCGACAGTGTGTAGGTCAGCCACTATTGGTCGACAGTAACTTGGTCAACAGGGTTTCTTGGTTGACAGAGTCTCTAGGTCTACATGGTCTAGGTCGACAGGTAAAAAGGTCGGCATGAGATTTATGTTTTTTTGGTGTTATTTTCTCGGTACAGTGACCGGGAACCCTTTGCTTCGGGCAAGGTGCTTCGCTCCGCTGCCGCTGCGCTCGGTACAGGTTACTGTTCCCAATCATAGTCCGTGTGGCTCATTAAGTATGAAAAAGTAAAAAAAAAAAAGGTTAAAACTCATGTCAACCTTTTGACCTGTCGACCTAGAACATGTCGACCCAGAGACCCTGTCGACCTAGTTACTGTAGACCAATACGATCGTCGTAGGGCAATGACGCCACCAGTGAGAAATGTGATCGCAGCGGCAATCGCAAGAAGATGGACAGGCGGGAGGCATTCCGGGGTGGATACTCATCGTTTTCCAGGCGTGGTGAGTCCAACGCAGGCAGATCCAGGCGTTTGGAGGGCTGATGTCTGACGTCAGGACCGGGACTTCAGTGCTGGATCCGTCGCACAGGGTGAGTAACTGCAGCCCTGGTCTTGTTTTACTTGAAACTTTTTTAGCATAGCAGGGCTGCACAAGCGTTCGCAGCCCTGCTATGCTAAAATACACTCCCCCATAGGCAGCGTCAGGTTGATCGCACGAGCAGCAAAATGTTGCTACGTGCGATCAACTCGGAATGACCCCCTTGGTCTTCTCATGGACCAGTGCTTTAGCGTTGCCCCCCAGGATAGAATTTACCAGCCAGCCCCTGCCCTTAAGAGAGTCAAGTGCTTGGATAATATCCCGGAGTTGTATGGATTTTACCTAATCCCCTGGAAAGCACCTGGCACTTCTTATCCTGATTATAGTACCAGTAGGGAAACTCCCCATGCGCTCATAACCAATTATACAAAGCTCATTAAAATGCTTGCTGAGAAGTGTCACATACATGAAAGATAAACATGATTTTGTAAACTGAAAGTAACATTGTGATTCTCCTGTCAAGGCCAGGCTTATATCTAGGAAATGTGTGTTATCTACGTTATGGCTTCAAACAGTTACATTGCCTGAATAAAACAGTAATTTGTTAGAGTGAAACTTACATTGTGAAGGTCCTGATATCAGCAAATTACGATCTTGGTGAGGTCATAAGAAACATAAACTAGAACCAAGGCCATAATGTTGCAAAGAAATGGAAATGCTTGCTGGAATTACTCCTAGTGAAAAGACAAAATAAAAAATTGGTCAACGTTGCTGCAGAATTGTGCTTACACTTTCTGTCCTGTAAGAATATTCTGACTAAATAGTGACTTTAATTAGTGCTTCCTATAATTAGGTTCTAATTCTGAATCTCACAAACTTTAATGCAGACATAGGGGCTAATTCAGGTTGGATCACAAAACGCGATTAAAATGGGTGCAGTGTGTGCAGTGTGGACCCCCCTGGACCCAGGGGCCCATGTGCACCGCACACATTGCACCCATTATAGAACACCAATGTATCCATGGCACTTATGCCTACCCCATGCTAGGTGCAGAAGATATAATTGAATATGATGGGTGCTGTGCATAGATGCAACTCCAGTATACTATAGGTCACAACTCTGGCTACAGGTCAGCAACAAATGGGAAGTTTCTCTTACGTATAAACACTACTGTACATTGTCGCCTACTTGCCACCCAGTAATGCACATTCAGCCAGTGTCGGACTGGGGCATGTAGGGCCCACCGGGGAATGCAGTGGTAGGGGCCTATGTTAGGGGTGTGGCCTGTCTGCAAAGGGGGTGTGGCCTGCCACTTCATTGGTTTGACCAACCATTAGAGAGTGCAATGTCTGGGCCCCTTCATAAATATATACATTAAATTCAGCTGCTGCATGCATGATAATGTACCAGATTAATAAAAGATTCATAACAGCAATGCACTGTAGAAAATACACCATAGTCCAGTATAAGGTAACATATGTATAATTCAAGTGCACAGTCTGGAACCTGATCCTTAGAGCAGGAGGTGGGCCCCCAGGCAGTAGGGCCCACCGGTGGTTTCCCCAGACCCCTGTGGGCCAGTCCAAGCCTGCATTCAGCCATTGCAGAGAAAAGACTGAAATGCTTATGAGTCAAAAGTGCTCTTAAGAGCTTTAAGGTTCGTATGCAATCTGTGACACAAGCGCAGTAAGCTAATGTAAATGTGTATGCAATCAGTAACTCACCCACAGTAAGCTATTTAAACCCCCAGCCAGCCCCCCCCCCTTCCCCCTTTCCCAGGGTGTGCAGTGTAACGCAAGGTGCATTCGGAGTGATACACCTCCCACTGACCCAGGCTATCTCTCCAGGGAGTAGGAAATACCTGATAAGGGGGTCACTCCCTGCCGATGCTGGCTTTATATTACCCCTTTCGCATATTGCCGGGTCGACACGGGTCAGTGTGTGATGTGAAAGGACCCCATGAGAATTCCCGGGTCGCCTGACCCGGTAATTCAATTTGGGTAATAAGAAGGGTTATTCCTGGGTTGACTACCGGGACAGTGGCAGCGTAAATGGATCGCATCGACCCGGGACCCGTTCACTACATAGGGAGAGGCGGAGCGGAAATGAGCTAATCTCCCAGCGCCGCCTCCACCCCCACCCACGCTGATGGCTCCGCCCCCGCTGCTATGACAACCGACATGGCATATTGCTGGGTCGTAAAGCCAGCGCAGAGGCTCCAATTCCGGATCCCACCCAGGAAGGACCCGTTTCCAATTCCCTGGTGGGATCCGGCATAACACATACAGTATAGACAGTAGACACAGGTATGGATGATGCAGCAGAATATCATTTTGAAGTGATTTGGACTCCAGACCGTCTTAAAAAAAGAAACACCTTTATTTCTCTTCTCCTGCACAAAGCACACGAATATGGTTACAGCAAGCTTCTCCCAGGCCAATCGTACTGGGTGCCCGCCATGACCCCTGCTGGCGGGTGTTGTATGTTATACCTGCGGTCGGGCTCCAGTCAGCCAGCATACCGGTGCCGGAATCCTGGCCGCCGGCATATCGACAGCTGGGCGAGCGCAAATAAGCCCCTTGCGGGTTCCCTGCGTTCATGTATTGGGGGTATACCGCACTGGAAAGTAATAACGTATCTAATGGATAATATTTAGACCAAAATGTAATGAGTAAAAGGAGAAAACAAAGTCTTCTAATTAATCTTATATTTGGCGGTGCACCCTGAGTCAGTAATGAAACATGCAACAAGAAAAGAGAAAAGAAGACTCTTTTGTGGGCGCACTCTTGTATGTGTATATATAGACGTCTCAGAAGAAACAATGATAAAAATATATAAATTTTATTAACAAAAATCGATAGAATAGTAGTAGAATATTTTGTCAAAATATAAAAAGAGGGGGGGGGAGAGGGAGGGGGGGGGGAACACAGAACAAATATTAACAGTGTAAATACTGAATAACAGTTCTTGGCTGCCTGGGTTCAAAAATACAGAGAGATAACAGCTGGAGGCCTGAAAAAATACCTATGTGGGTCCTATGTAGGTATATAAATCTAGTTTTACCTATATAGGGTTGATGAGTCAGCTACATCTCTTGTAGGTATATAGACATAGAAAAGGCTGGAGTGAGCAAGATGAATCTGCTGTCAGTGTTAGACGCTGAGCAAGACCGGCCAAGGATTTCTACTGAACTGAGTATTCCTCAAGAGTCTCCCACTTGAGTACTAACCCAGCCCAACACTGCTTAGCTTCCAAGATCGGAAGGATTCGGGCGTTGCCAGTGTGGTATGAAAGTAGAAGGAATATTTGATATCAAGGGCTCAGGAATCACTGATGAGAGTTCACGAATCGGGAAGAAAAAGAGTAGATGTAGGTTGGAGAGGAAAATAGGGGATCTGCTGCCAATGTTAGACAGGGATGGTAACCCTGAATCAATGGTGAGAGTCCTGAAATCAGTAGAAGTAGGAAAAGCGAGGAGAGGAAGGAACAATGCTGGTCTATGGTTGTTTGCTGAAAAGGTCAAAGATCAATTAGCTTTGAGTGCAAATAGACAGTTGTCCTGCAAATAGCTTATTTCAGACCAGCCTTCCAATTGCAGGGTACTAAACAGTACCTGTGATGTTAATAATACCAAAATAAATAGGATTTTGGTACACACTTACAGTAGCGCTCCGTATAACAACAATACCATGAATGATATAAATTATGAGTACTCCTGTGATTCTAGAGAGGTTTCATTTCTCAAGAAGTCTTCTGCTGATGAGTTATTTTCCAGCCGTCTCCGTCAGTTCAAATCATGGGAGAAAAAAAGGGGACAAGAAAGAAAAAACCTCAGTCCCTATATCCTACACGTTTGGATATGAATATATCAAAGAATGAATCCTCAATCTTCCTCCATATGGGTGGTGTTTGTTTCTTTAAGTTCTTATGGGGTCACCCTTGTGATAAACAGTCAATTGTGTGCTCACAATGTTCTTACACAGAGCATAGGAGAAAATTCTTTTAAAGGTTTCTTTTCCCGTCACTATTAACCGTACAGAAACTGGGGGAATGCTCACATGTATGCTTACATCAGGTGGAGTGTGGATAAACACATCAAGGTATCTTTTATCGATCCTCCCTGGTTCCTTCAGATAATTCCTCGTGATTTCCCAAGTGGGGCTGTTTGTCTGGCAGAGAGGAGACCGTGTGAAGGATATCATCAGATAGCAGTTTGTTTTTCTTTTGCTCCTTAAACAGCTCTATCTTGCGTTTCCTCTTCTCTTTCAGTAAGGCCTTGTCTCACCAGCAGGGGTCCCCCCTCTATGGGCCCTTGATGTGTTTATCCACACTCCACCTGATGTAAGCATACATGTGAGCATTCCCCCAGTTTCTGTACGGTTAATAGTGACGGGAAAAGAAACCTTTATAAGAATTTTCTCCTATGCTCTGTGTAAGAACATTGTGAGCACACAATTGACTGTTTATCACAAGGGTGACCCCATAAGAACTTTAAGAAACAAACACCACCCATATGGAGGAAGATTGAGGATTCATTCTTTGATATATTCATATCCAAACGTGTAGGATATAGGGACTGAGGTTTTTTCTTTCTTGTCCCCTTTCTTTCTTCCATGATTTGAACTGACGGAGACGGCTGGAAAATACCTCATCAGCAGAAGACTTCTTGAGAAATGAAACCTCTCTAGAATCACAGGAGTACTCATAATTTATATCATTCATGGTATTGTTGTTATACGTAGCGCTACTGTAAGTGTGTACCAAAATCCTATTTGTACGTGTAACCCTTGGAGTGCATTTGGTGATACACTCCTGTCCACACTAACTATAGCTGCACCTAGAGCGCTGGGATTTTCTCTAAAACTCATTCTTTCAATAATACCAAAATGTTTAAGAGAAGCTGACTGTAAGCAAATTAACAGGAAATAAATATGCTTTGAACCATGGAAGAACATCCATTTCATGTCAACAGGTTGATATCATGCATCTCAATAGATATCATGTGGAATATTTTTTTTTAGCAAAGTAGTAACATATTGGTGGCAACAGTTCTATAATACAGATAAAGATAAATTGTGACTTTTATGTCTAACTAGTATCAAAGCTGCAGAGATACATTACATAATAATATAATGAAAAAATGTTACTATAAACCTTCTCTTCAAGTTGATTTGGAAAAAAGCAGAAAGAAAGGAGAGAGGAAGGAAATTCTTGAAAAAATGCTGAGCCAATAGATATGTCAGATTAGGAACTGAACAAAGCTCTAGTACCCATTATAGCTCAACATTATTATATCTTAAATTTGAGGAGCCACTGAGAGCCGGCTGCCTGAAAGGACAGGTACTTTCATGAATCTAATTTAGGTCAATTTTGTTTGACAGTATAAACAGCGAGCATCAAAATAAATACCAATGGATATAATAGATATAATAGAAATGCACTGTGATTGTGCAGATGTTACCCGGGACGAAGGGAGCAGTCAATCACTGGTAAGAGGCATAGTGAGGTATACACAGGAGATGTCCGTATGAAGGTCCAGGCGTGTCACGATTAAGGGATACAATGTATACAGACGGGACCCGGGATGAAAGAAGCAGTCAATCACAGATGTAGTGGGACCGTAAGGCTGATGCGGCTGTCTGTGTCTGAGATGAGGGTGGGAGGAACGTAATGTACGATATCAGGTCGCGGCAGTGTGTGGCGGCTCGAGCTCGTAGCGGCTGGATAAGACGGGGCTGCACGAGGTTCAATATATCTATTATATCCATTGGTATTTATTTTGATGCTCGCTGTTTATACTGTCAAACAAAATTGACCTAAATTAGATTCATGAAAGTACCTGTCCTTTCAGGCAGCCGGCTCTCAGTGGCTCCTTAAATTTAAGATATAATAATGTTGAGCTATAATGGGTACTAGAGCTTTGTTCAGTTCCTAATCTGACATATCTATTGGCTCAGCATTTTTTCAAGAATTTCCTTCCTCTCTCCTTTCTTTCTGCTTTTTTCCAAATCAACTTGAAGAGAAGGTTTATAGTAACATTTTTTCATTATATTATTATGTAATGTATCTCTGCAGCTTTGATACTAGTTAGACATAAAAGTCACAATTTATCTTTATCTGTATTATAGAACTGTTGCCACCAATATGTTACTACTTTGCTAAAAAAAAAAATTCCACATGATATCTATTGAGATGCATGATATCAACCTGTTGACATGAAATGGATGTTCTTCCATGGTTCAAAGCATATTTATTTCCTGTTAATTTGCTTACAGTCAGCTTCTCTTAAACATTTTGGTATTATTAACATCACAGGTACTGTTTAGTACCCTGCAATTGGAAGGCTGGTCTGAAATAATAAGAATTTACTTACCGATAATTCTATTTCTCGGAGTCCGTAGTGGATGCTGGGGTTCCTGAAAGGACCATGGGGGAATAGCGGCTCCGCAGGAGACAGGGCACAAAAAAAGTAAAGCTTTACTAGGTCAGGTGGTGTGCACTGGCTCCTCCCCCTATGACCCTCCTCCAGACTCCAGTTAGGTACTGTGCCCGGACGAGCATACACAATAAGGGAGGCATTTTGAATCCCTGGTAAGACTCATACCAGCCACACCAATCACACCGTACAACTTGTGATCTAAACCCAGTTAACAGTATGACAACAGAAAGGGCCTCTTAAAGATGGCTCCTTAACAATAACCCGAATTAGTTAACAATAACTATGTACAAGTATTGCAGATAATCCGCACTTGGGATGGGCGCCCAGCATCCACTACGGACTCCGAGAAATAGAATTATCGGTAAGTAAATTCTTATTTTCTCTATCGTCCTAAGTGGATGCTGGGGTTCCTGAAAGGACCATGGGGATTATACCAAAGCTCCCAAACGGGCGGGAGAGTGCGGATGACTCTGCAGCACCGAATGAGAGAACTCCAGGTCCTCCTTTGCCAGGGTATCAAATTTGTAAAATTTTACAAACGTGTTCTCCCCCGACCACGTAGCTGCTCGGCAGAGTTGTAATGCCGAGACCCCTCGGGCAGCCGCCCAAGATGAGCCCACCTTCCTTGTGGAGTGGGCTTTTACAGTTTTAGGCTGTGGCAGGCCTGCCACAGAATGTGCAAGTTGAATTGTGTTACAAATCCAACGAGCAATCGACTGCTTAGAAGCAGGTGCGCCCAACTTGTTGGGTGCATACAATATAAACAGCGAGTCAGATTTTCTGACTCCAGCCGTCCTTGCAATGTATATTTTTAAGGCTCTGACAACGTCCAACAACTTGGAGTCCTCCAAGTCGCTAGTGGCCGCAGGCACCACAATAGGTTGGTTCAGATGAAATGCTGATACCACTTTAGGGAGAAAATGCGGACGAGTCCGCAGTTCTGCCCTATCCGAATGGAAGATTAGATAAGGACTTTTATAAGATAAAGCCGCCAATTCAGATACTCTCCTGGCAGAGGCCAGGGCTAGTAACATAGTCACTTTCAATGTGAGATATTTCAAATCCACCTTTTTCAATGGTTCAAACCAATGGGATTTGAGGAAATCTAAAACTACATTTAGATCCCACGGTGCCACCGGAGGCACCACAGGAGGCTGTATATGCAGTACTCCCTTGACAAAAGTCTGGACCTCAGGGACAGAGGCCAATTCTTTTTGGAAGAATATTGACAGGGCCGAAATTTGAACCTTAATGGATCCCAATTTGAGACCCATAGATAATCCTGATTGCAGGAAATGTAGGAAACGACCCAGTTGGAATTCCTCCGTCGGAACCTTCCGATCCTCGCACCACGCTACATATTTTCGCCAAATGCGGTGATAATGTTTCACGGTGACTTCCTTCCGTGCCTTAATCAAGGTAGGAATGACTTCTTCTGGAATGCCTTTCCCTTTTAGGATCTGGCGTTCAACCGCCATGCCGTCAAACGCAGCCGCGGTAAGTCTTGAAAAAGACAGGGACCCTGCTGTAGCAGGTCCCTTCTCAGAGGTAGAGGCCACGGTTCGTCCGTGAGCATCTCTTGAAGTTCCGGATACCAAGTCCTTCTCGGCCAATCCGGAACCACTAGTATTGTTCTTACTCTTCTTTGCCGTATGATCTTCAATACCTTTGGTATGAGCGGCAAAGGAGGAAACACATACACTGACTGGTACACCCAAGGAGTTACCAGTGCGTCCACAGCTATTGCCTGTGGATCTCTTGACCTGGCGCAATATTTGTCCAGTTTCTTGTTGAGGCGAGACGCCATCATGTCTACAATTGGTCTTTCCCAACGGTCTATTAACATGTTGAAGACTTCTGGATGTAGACCCCACTCTCCCGGATGAAGATCGTGTCTGCTGAGGAAGTCTGCTTCCCAGTTGTCCACGCCCGGGATGAACACTGCTGACAGTGCTATCACGTGATTCTCCGCCCAGCGAAGAATCTTGGCAGCTTCTGCCATTGCACTCCTGCTTCTTGTGCCGCCCTGCCTGTTTACATGGGCGACCGCCGTGATGTTGTCCGACTGAATCAACACCGGCTTTCCTTGCAGGAGAAGTTCCGCCTGGCTTAGAGCATTGTAGATTGCTCTTAGTTCCAGAATGTTTATGTGAAGAGACTTTTCCAGACTCGTCCATACTCCCTGGAAGTTTCTTCCTTGTGTGACTGCTCCCCAGCCTCTCAGGCTGGCGTCCGTGGTCACCAGGATCCAATCCTGAATGCCGAATCTGCGGCCTTCTAATAGGTGAGCCTTCTGCAACCACCACAGAAGTGACACCCTTGTCTTTGGTGACAGGGTTATTCGCAGGTGCATCTGCAGATGCGACCCTGACCATTTGTCCAACAGATCCCTTTGGAATATTCTTGCATGGAATCTGCCGAATGGAATTGCTTCGTAAGAAGCCACCATTTTTCCCAGGACTCTTGTGCATTGATGTACTGACACTTTTCCTGGTTTTAGGAGGTTCCTGACCAGATCGGATAACTCCTTGGCTTTTTCCTCTGGAAGGAAAACCTTTTTCTGAACCGTGTCCAGAATCATTCCTAGGAACAGCAGACGAGTTGTCGGGATTAAATGGGATTTTGGAATATTCAGAATCCACCCGTGTTGTCTTAGCACCTCTTGAGATAGTGCTAAAGCTGTCTCCAGCTGTTCTCTGGACCTTGCCCTTATTAGGAGATCGTCCAAGTATGGGATAACTAATACGCCTTTTCTTCGAAGAAGAATCATCATCTCGGCCATTACCTTGGTAAAGACCCGAGGCGCCGTGGACAATCCGAACGGCAGCGTCTGAAACTGATAGTGACAGTTTTGAACAATGAACCTGAGGTACCCCTGGTGTGCGGGGTAAATCGGAACGTGTAGATACGCATCCTTGATGTCCAAGGATACCATAAAGTCCCCTTCTTCCAGGTTCGCTATCACTGCTCTG
Organism: Pseudophryne corroboree; assembly: GCF_028390025.1. Lineage (NCBI taxonomy): Eukaryota > Metazoa > Chordata > Amphibia > Anura > Myobatrachidae > Pseudophryne > Pseudophryne corroboree. The sequence continues at coordinate 139,610,931 of NC_086448.1, read as the reverse complement.
AGTGACTCCATCTTGAACTTGAACTTTTTTATGTAGAGGTTCAAGGACTTCAGATTTAGAATAGGCCTTACCGAGCCATCCGGCTTCGGTACCACAAATAGAGTGGAATAATACCCCTTTCCTTGTTGTAATAGGGGTACTTTGACTATCACCTGCTGAGCGTACAGCTTGTGAATGGCTTCCAACACCCTCTCCCTTTCGGAAGAGACGGTTGGTAAGGCAGACTTCAGGAAACGATGAGGAGGATCCGTCTCTAATTCCAACCTGTACCCCTGAGATATTATCTGCAGGATCCAGGGGTCTACCTGCGAGTGAGCCCACTGCGCGCTGTAATTTTTGAGACGGCCCCCCACTGTCCCCGAGTCCGCTTGAGAGGCCCCAGCGTCATGCTGAGGTTTTTGCAGGAGCCGGGGAGGGCTTCTGTTCCTGGGAAGGAGCTGCCTGTTGGTGTCTCTTCCCTCTTCCTCTGCCTCGTGGCAGGTACGACAAGCCCTTTGCTCTCTTATTTTTGTAGGAGCGAAAAGGCTGCGGTTGAAAGGTCGGTGCCTTTCTCTGTTGGGGAGTGACTTGAGGTAAAAAAGTGGATTTCCCGGCAGTAGCCGTGGCCACCAAGTCTGATAGACCAACTCCAAATAACTCCTCCCCTTTATACGGCAAAACCTCCATGTGACGTTTTGAATCCGCATCGCCTGTCCACTGTCGTGTCCATAAGGCTCTTCTGGCTGAAATGGACATAGCACTCACCCGAGATGCCAGTGTGCAAATATCCCTCTGTGCATCACGCATATAGATAAATGCATCCTTTATTTGTTCTAACGACAGTAAAACATTGTCCCTATCTAGGGTATCAATATTTTCAATCAGGGATTCTGACCAAACTACTCCAGCACTGCACATCCAGGCAGTTGCTATAGCTGGTCGTAGTATAACACCTGCATGTGTGTATATATTCTTTTGAATAACTTCCATCTTTCTATCTGATGGATCCTTAAGTGCGGCCGTCTCAGGAGAGGGTAACGCCACTTGTTTGGATAAGCGTGTGAGCGCCTTGTCCACCTTAGGGGGTGTTTCCCAGCGCGCCCTAACCTCTGGCGGGAAAGGGTATAATGCCAATAACTTTTTTGAAATTATCAACTTTTTATCAGGAGCAACCCACGCTTCATCACACACGTCATTTAATTCTTCTGATTCAGGAAAAACTGTTTGTAGTTTTTTCACACCATACATAATACCCTGTTTTACGGTATCTGTAGTATCAGCTAAATGTAACGTCTCCTTCATTGCCAAAATCATATAACGTGTGGCCCTACTGGAAAATACGTTTGAATTTCTACCGTCGTCACTGGAATCAGTGCCCGTGTCTGGGTCTGTGTCGACCGACTGAGGCAAAGGGCGTTTTACAGCCCCTGACGGTGTTTGAGGCGCCTGGACAGGCATTAATTGATTGTCCGGCCGCCTCATGTCCTCAACTGACTGTTTAAGGGAAGATAAACCATCACGTAATTCCACAAATAAAGGCATCCATTCTGGTGTCGACCCCCTGGGGGGTGACATCTGCATATTTGGCAATTGCTCCGCCTCCACACCAATATCGTCCTCATACATGTCGACACCACGTACCGACACACACCGCAAACTCACAGGGAATGCTCTAATGAAGACAGGACCCACTAGCCCTTTTGGGGAGACAGAGGGAGAGTCTGCCAGCACACACCACAAAGCGCTATATATACAAGGGATATCCTTATATTAAGTGCTCCCTTATAGCTGCTTTAATATATATATATATAGCCATTAATGTGCCCCCCCTCTCTGTTTTACCCTGTTTCTGTAGTGCAGTGCAGGGGAGAGACCTGGGAGCCGTTCTGACCAGCGGAGCTGTGACAGAAAATGGCGCCGTGTGCTGAGGAGATAGGCCCCGCCCCTTTTTCGGCGGGTTCTTCTCCCGCTATTTTTCCAGTCAGGCAGGGGTTAAATATCTCCATATAGCCCCTATGGGCTATATGTGAGGTATTTTTAGCCTTGTATAAGGTTTATATTTGCCTCTCAGAGCGCCCCCCCCCAGCGCTCTGCACCCTCAGTGACTGCCCAGTGAAGTGTGCTGAGAGGAAAATGGCGCACAGCTGCAGTGCTGTGCGCTACCTTATGAAGACTGAGGAGTCTTCAGCCGCCGGTTTCCGGACCTCTTCACGCTTCAGCATCTGCAAGGGGGTCGGCGGCGCGGCTCCGGGACCGGACTCCACGGCTGGGCCTGTGTTCGATCCCTCTGGAGCTAATGGTGTCCAGTAGCCAAGCAGCAAATCCACTCTGCATGCAGGTGAGTTTACTACTTTCCCCCTAAGTCCCACGTTGCAGTGATCCTGTTGCCAGCAGGACTCACTGTAAAGAAAAAAACCTAAACTAAACTTTCTCTAAGTAGCTCTTTAGGAGAGCCACCTAGATTGCACCCTTCTCGTTCGGGCACAAAATCTAACTGGAGTCTGGAGGAGGGTCATAGGGGGAGGAGCCAGTGCACACCACCTGACCTAGTAAAGCTTTACTTTTTTTGTGCCCTGTCTCCTGCGGAGCCGCTATTCCCCCATGGTCCTTTCAGGAACCCCAGCATCCACTTAGGACGATAGAGAAAAGCTATTTGCAGGACAACTGTCTATTTGCACTCAAAGCTAATTGATCTTTGACCTTTTCAGCAAATAACCATAGACCAGCATTGTTCCTTCCTCTCCTCGCTTTTCCTACTTCTACTGATTTCAGGACTCTCACCATTGATTCAGGGTTACCATCCCTGTCTAACATTGGCAGCAGATCCCCTATTTTCCTCTCCAACCTACATCTACTCTTTTTCTTCCCGATTCGTGAACTCTCATCAGTGATTCCTGAGCCCTTGATATCAAATATTCCTTCTACTTTCATACCACACTGGCAACGCCCGAATCCTTCCGATCTTGGAAGCTAAGCAGTGTTGGGCTGGGTTAGTACTCAAGTGGGAGACTCTTGAGGAATACTCAGTTCAGTAGAAATCCTTGGCCGGTCTTGCTCAGTGTCTAACACTGACAGCAGATTCATCTTGCTCATTCCAGCCTTTTCTATTTCTATATACCTACAAGAGATGTAGCTGACTCATCAACCCTATATAGGTAAAACTAGATTTAAATACCCACATAGGACCCACATAGGTATTTTTTCAGGCCTCCAGCTGTTATCTCTCTGTATTTTTGAACCCAGGCAGCCCAGAACTGTTATTCAGTATTTACACTGTTAATATTTGTTCTGTGTCCCCCCCCCTCCCTCTCCTTTCCGCCCCCCCCCCCTCTTTTTATATTTTGACAAAATATTCTACTACTATTCTATCGATTTTTGTTAATAACATTTATATACTTTTATCATTGTTTCTTCTGAGACGTCTATATATACACATACAAGATTGCGCCCACAAAAGAGTCTTCTTTTCTCTTTTCTTGTTGCGGGTTCCCTGCGTTCGCCATGCTGCGGGCTCGGTGGCGCGCTACGCGCACCATGCTATGTATTCTCCCCCCAGGGGGTCGTGGACCCCCAAGAAGGAGAAACGCTGTCGGTATGCTGGCGGCCGGGATTCCGGCGCCGGTATGCTGGTCGTCGGGAGCCCGGCCGCCCGCAAACTGAAGACCACCCCTGCTGGCTGCTGCTTAGCATGTACTGTAGCTCCCTCCCACCCCGTTGAATGATACTGCTTGTTTGTTACTTGTTTCCCACATGCATTTGCATCCTGCAATCATATATTTTTCATATATATTAAAGTATCTGATAACACAGGGTTTCTGCAGCTTAATGCTGCTTTTCACACACTTGAGCTGATCTTTGTGTAATGGGTATTACTGTGAGACATAATGTGTAAGGGGTATTACAGCATACCTCCCAACTGTCCTGATTTTCGGGGGACAGTACTGTTTTTTGGGACTGTCCTGCTGTCCCACCGGCTGGCCGCCGTGTCCCACGGTGAGGGGGGGGGGGGGGCAGTTGGGATGCTCCAGTCACTCGCTGCCCTGCTTAGCAGTGCAGCAGTGAATAGACGCAGTGCGCATGTGCACAGCGTCTATTCACAGAGACAGAGGGACTGGGGGCATGGTCAGCAGCTCATAGAACACTGGTCATGCCCCTATAGTGATGGAAAATGGGGGCGAGGCTCACAATACCGGCATTACCGCAAAGACTCTGGATTGAATATGGTGATTAGTTAATTAGCAAAATTAGATAATCACAATGATAATGAGCTATTAAATCACATTTGTCTACAGCTCACAATACACGGGATCATTCAAGAATTATACGCTTCAATCAATCTAATCATACATATGTGCATATTCCAACAAAACAGTAATAATGAGAGTGGTGAGAGGAGTGATGAAAAATACTGTCTCAGTTTCTGTTTACCTAACTTTCCCTAACAACATTGGGGGGTCATTCCGACCCGATCACTCGCTGCAGTTTATCGCAGTGATCAGGTCGGAACTGCGCATGCGCCGGTGCCGCAGTGCGCTGGCGCCGCAGTGCGCTGGCGCATGCTGGATGGCCGAAGGCCGTCATTCCCTATCGATCGCCTCTGCCTGATTGACAGGCAGAGGCAGTCGCTGGGCGGGAGGGGGCGGCACGGTGGCATTTGGCCTCTATTTTGGGGGCGTGGTCCGGCCAAAGCAGGCATGGCCGGACTGTGTGGGGGGCGGGCCGCAACGGCTGCGTGACGTCACATGCAGCCGCTGCGACCAGGGGCAGCGACGAGCAACTCCCGGTCAGCCGCAGAAGCTGCGCTGGCCGGGAGTTACTCAACAAGTACAAAAGCATCGACGCTGTGCAATGCTTTTGTACTTGTGCGGGGGGCGGACAGACATACGGGGCGGGCTAGCCCTGTGCTGGGCGTCCACCCTCATGTCTGGGAACATGATCGTAGCTGTGCTAAATTTAGAACAGCTACAATCAGGTCGGAATGACCCCCATTGTTCCAATCTTCACAGGCAAATTACATTGGCGCTCTCTTTTGATTCAGGCGTGCCACAGTTTTGCAATGGGGCTGTGGTAAACTGTTCTTGTTGCACAAGTGGGTATGAATTCTGCAATGTCACAGTATTGCAATGGGATAATAATGGCACTGGTGCAGATAATGTTCCTCCTGGACTTTATTAGCAAAATGTCACTGGGGTAATGCAAAAACGATACAGGTAGAGAAGGTATCATGGATTTTCTAGCAATACAACTTTCCTTGCAGTAATTATTCCTGGAACAGATGGATTGGATTTTTACTCCTTAAATTAGCTGAATGATTCTCTTGTGTGTCTTACACAAATAATGCTTCTGTAGTGGTCAACTGTACTCAAACATGGGATCGCTCTCTGGGTTTCTTCCTTAAAGGCCTGTACATACCTCTGCTTTTCATGTGATCAAGGGGGTCATTCTGACCCGATCGCATGCTGCAGTTTATCGCAGCGGTGCAATCGGGTCTGAACTGTGCATGCTGTCGGGCCGATACGATCGCCTCTGCCTGATTGACAAGCAGAGGCAGTCGCTGGATGGGGGGGCTGAACGGCGGCCGCTGTTTCGTTGCGCGGTCCGGCCAACGCAGGCGTGGCCGGACCGAATGGGGGGCGGGCCGCAACGGCTGTGTGACGTCACACGCAGCCGCTGCGGGCCGGGGAGCGATGAGTAGCTCCCGGCCAGCACGCTAAAGCTGCGCTGGTCAGGATCTTCTCTTGAAGTGCAAAGGCATCGCCGCTGTGTGATGCCTTTGCACTTCTGCGAGGGGGGGCCGGACTGATGCGGGGCGGGATAACCCTGTGCTGGGCGTCCCCCTCCACATGTCAGTGTGAATGATCGTAAAATTTAGCACAGCTACGATCATCTCGGAATGACACCCCATGAGCGGTGTGTAGGTGACACATGGACAATTGACTTAGCACTTTCTCACTTGTAGTCTGCACCATAAAATAGTCTTGGTTTACTCCCTAAGAACCTTTCAGGCTACTCAGCACTCTAGCTGGATATGTCTCAGAGGTATTCAGCTTCCCAAGATTGCCCGGTATGCACCATACTTACCGGGAGGGAGCAGCCAAGTCACATAGGAGGGGGCGTGGAGGAGGCGGTACGGGGGCGTGGTGACGCAATCGCATCATCGTAGCCCCACCCACCACTTTTTAATGCCCCATTACCGGCATTGTGAAGTGTTGGGCGGGGCTACGATGACGTGATTTAGCACGGATCGCGTCATCGCCCCGCCCGCTTCTCCTTTGTGACACGATGCGCAAGGAGCGGGTACCGGTGCGCGTGATGCTGCGGCAGGGGTGCAGCGGGATGCGGGAGACTTGCCCACTTACCCGTGGGGGCCGGGAGTGACACCCAATTTTCGAGAGCCTCCCAGCCTTTCCGGGAGAGTAGGCAAGTATGCTATGCACAGGCCTGACGGTTCCCAGCTATGACGTCTCACCAGTCGCACATCCCTGCGTCTCACGCCTGCTTTCCTGTTTCCCTGCCCTCACAGAAGCACCCTGCTGCTTTCACTCTGCAGCGCTGCACTCCACCGCACAGCGTGACACCCGGTCTGCACCAATTCAGCATCTCCCACTCCGCTCCTCACAACGTGTCCAGCTCCTTCAATTGCTTCACTCCAGCTCCTCCTCCTTCTTCCCACAAGGTTCCTCTGGCCCCCTGACACTCTGTCAGCACAGAACATGTGACCAGGCTCAAGGTCATCCTTAACCCCTGCTGCACCAGCATGACACTGTTCAGGCTGCAAACACGGGGCCCAATTCAGGTCTCATCGTAGATGTGCTAAATTTACATCTACGATCTTTTTCTCATGTGGGGGTACACCCAGCACAGTGTTAGTCCGCCCCGCATGTCTGGCCCTCCCCCCCCCCCTTCCGCACTGGTGCAAAAACATTGCATGGCAGCAATGCTTTTGCACCCGGCGAGTAGCTCCCTTCCTGCGCCGTGGTCCGCCCCCCCAATGGTCTGGACACGCCTGTGTTGTCCTGACCGCACCCCGCCAATGGCGTTCTAGCGCGATTGGCACGCCCCCTCCCACCCAGCGACTGTCTGTGCCTGTCAATCAGGCAGAGGCGATCGCAGCCCTGAGATGCTTTTAGCATCTCAATCGACTCCCGGGGTGCACACACGCAGTGCGCCCACTGCATGTGCGCACTTCACAAAAAAAAATTCAGACTGCGATTGCTGCCGCTGCAGCGATGCAGTCTGAATTAACCCCACTGTCTTTTACTTTTAAAGGGGCACACATAATGTTTCGGGATGCCACACATGTACATGGGCCCTCATTCCGAGTTGTTCGCAGCAGTTCATCACATCACAAACGGCGAAACTCCGCAAACTGCGCATGCGCGAATGCTGAACTGCGTGTGCGCAAAGGGAGCGATACGACGCTTGTGCAAACTTACTAACTGAAAATCTGCTCGTACTACACCACCGAAAACAGGGAGTGACGGAGGCGTGACAGAGGCTCGGCTTCGCTATCTAACGAAATGGGCGTGAAAGTGGGCGGCTAGTGTGGGAGTATGCAACCAGCAGTAGGCGTGTTTTTAGCAGAAATGCGTATCCGATGGTAAAATGTCAACAACAAATGTTCGCTATCTTGTCGCAGCCGAGGAGTAAGGGTGTGTACACACGGTGAGATAAATCTGTGTATATAGTCAAAATCTTATGAAAAGTTAGTGCATATCTCATGGTGATAGGCAGCTTCGATACAGATTCGATCCCGATGCGCGCTCCCGTGGGGTCGGTATCGTAAGGCTAGATAGACTGTGCAGGCAAGTCAATCTTGACTATCTAGTGTACAATCTAGTACAAAGTATAGTCAAATTGGCACTTAGTCAAAATCGTACATAGACAAAATCTCAAGCACAGATAGTCAAAATCTGTACAATCTGTGCTATCTGGGCTCTGGGGGAGTTCAAGGGAAATCGTATAGTCAAAATCGAACATAGCAGGGATCTCACCGTTTGTACACACCCTTATAAATACACACATGCCGATATCACTGCACGATATGAACGATCTCGTTCATTAATGAACGAGATAACGTTCATATCGTGCAGTGTGGAGTCACCAGCGATGAACGATGCGCGGCCCCGCGCTCGTTCATCGCTGGTGACATGTCGGCTGTGCATGCAGGCCAATATGGACGAGATCGTCCATATTTGCCTGCACGTCTATGGAGCCGGGTGACGGGGGGAGTGAAGAAACTTCACTCCCCCCGTCACTGCCCCCCAGCCGCCGGGTCGCCCGTCGGCCGTATCGGCCGTCGGGCACCTCGGCGGCACATCGCCTAATGTGTAGGGCGCTTTAGTCTGCAGCTACTCTGCACTTGCGAAGTACTGTTACAAGTGTGTTTGCCCTAATTAGCAATTAATTTGCAAATGAATTCACCTGTTGACCAATTACTTGGCAAACACTGCTCTGACAAAATGCTACAAACAGCAATTGTCTGGCCACATAACATTTTTATTGTTAGCACCTATAAATCTGACACGGTACCAAATAATGCATTTTTTATTTAAATTTCAAAATAAACTTTGATGTTAAATGCATGTTGTAATTATTTCTTTAATACTAGCAAATGTAATCAAGTGTGAATAAACCAACTTCTAAACTACATCAGCTAAATCTTCTCGACATAGACATATTCCTTTGTACATACTAAATAACATGAACAACATAATGCAGCCTACACTTAATGTTACTTAATACAATTTTATAAATTTGGTGGGAATATGTCCTATTTTTTTTTTTTATATATATGCCCAGTTAAGTGTTGTGCAAGGCATACATGTTTTAAATTATAATATGCAATGTTTGTATTAGAGATGAGCGGGTTTGGTTCCTCGGAATCCGAACCCCCCCGAACTTCACCCATTTTACACGGGTCCGAGGCATACTCGGATTCTTCCCTATGGCTCGGTTAACCCGAGCGCGCCCGAACGTCATCATCCCGCTGTCGGATTCTCGCGAGATTCGGATTCTATATAAGGAGCCGCGCGTCGCTGCCATTTTTCACTCGTGCATTGGAAATGATAGTGAGAGGACGTGGCTGGCGTCCTCTCACTTTGTTTCAGGGGGCTGCATATCTTTATTCTGGGGACCAGCAGTATTATAGGAGGAGTACAGTGCAGAGTTTTGCTGACCAGTGACCACCAGTATTATACGTTGTCTGCCTGAAAAACGCTCCATATCTGTGCTCAGTGTGCTGCATACAGTATATCTGTGCTCACACTGCTTTATTGTGGGGACTGGGGACCAGCAGTATTATATAGGAAGAGTACAGTGCAGAGTTTTGCTGACTAGTGACCACCAGTATACGTTGTCTGCCTGAAAAACGCTCCATATCTGTGCTCAGTGTGCTGCATATATCTGTGCTCACACTGCTTAATTGTGGGGACTGGGGACCAGCAGTATTATATAGGAGGAGTACAGTGCAGAGTTTTGCTGACCAGTGACCACCAGTATACGTTCTCTGCCTGAAAAATGCTCCATATCTGTGCTCAGTGTGCTGCATATATCTGTGCTCACACTGCTTTATTGTGGGGACTGGGGACCAGCAGTATTATATAGGAGGTGTACAGTGCAGAGTTTTGCTGACCAGTGACCACCAGTATACGTTGTCTGCCTGAAAAACGCTCCATATCTGTGCTCAGTGTGCTGCATATATCTGTGCTCACACTGCTTTATTGTGGGGACTGGGGACCAGCAGTATTATATAGGAGGAGTACAGTGAAGAGTTTTGCTGACCACCAGTATATAATATATAGCAGTACGGTACAGTAGGCCACTGCTCTACCTACCTCTGTGTCGTCAAGTATACTATCCATCCATACCTGTGGTGCATTTAAGTTTTGCACAGTTTTCTGACCACCAGTATATAATATATAGCATTACGGTACAGTAGGCCACTGCTCTACCTACCTCTGTGTCATCAAGTATACTATCCATCCATACCTGTGGTGCATTTCAGTTTTGCACAGTTTGCTGACCACCAGTATATAATATATAGCAGTACGGTACAGTAGGCCACTGCTCTACCTACCTCTGTGTCATCAAGTATACTATCCATCCATACCTGTGGTGCATTTCAGTTGTGCACAGTATATATAGTAGTAGGCCATTGCTATGGATACTGGCATATAATTCCACACATTAAAAAACGGAGAACAAAAATGTGGAGGGTAAAATAGGGAAAGATCAAGATCCACTTCCACCTCGTGCTGTAGCTGCTGCCACTAGTCATGGCCGAGACGATGAAATGCCATCAACGTCGTCTGCCAAGGCCGATGCCCAATGTCATAGTAGAGAGCATGTAAAATCCAAAAAAACAAAAGTTCAGTAAAATGACCCAAAAATCAAAATTAAAAGCGTCTGAGGAGAAGCGTAAACTTGCCAATATGCCATTTACGACACGGAGTGGCAAGGAACGGCTGAGGCCCTGGCCTATGTTCATGGCTAGTGGTTCAGCTTCACATGAGGATGGAAGCACTCATCCTCTCGCTAGAAAAATGAAAAGACTTAAGCTGGCAAAAGCACAGCAAAGAACTGTGCGTTCTTCTAAATCACAAATCCCCAAGGAGAGTCCAATTGTGTCGGCTGCGATGCCTGACCTTCCCAACACTGGACGGGAAGAGGTGGCGCCTTCCACCATTTGCACGCCCCCTGCAAGTGCTGGAAGGAGCACCCGCAGTCCAGTTCCTGATAGTCAAATTGAAGATGTCACTGTTGAAGTACACCAGGATGAGGATATGGGTGTTGCTGGCGCTGAGGAGGAAATTGACAAGGAGGATTCTGATGGTAAGGTGGTTTGTTTAAGTCAGGCAACCGGGGAGACACCTGTTGTCCGTGGGACGAATATGGCCATTGACATGCCTGGTCAAATTACAAAAAAAATCACCTCTTCGGTGTGGAATTATTTTAAAACAAATGCGGACAACAGGTGTCAAGCCGTGTGTTGCCTTTGTCAAGCTGTAATAAGCAGGGGTAAGGACGTTAACCACCTCGGAACATCCTCCCTTATACGTCACCTGCAGCGCATTCATCATAAGTCAGTGACAAGTTCAAAAACTTTGGATGACAGAGGAAGCAGTCCACTGACCACTAAATCCCTTCCTCTTGTAACCAAGCTCCTGCAAACCACACCACCAACTCCCTCAGTGTCAATTTCCTCCTTAGACAGGAAAGCCAATAGTCCTGCAGGCCATGTCACTGTCAAGTCTGACGAGTCCTCTCCTGCCTGGGATTCCTCCGATGCATCCTTGAGTGTAACGCCTACTGCTGCTGGCGCTGCTGTTGTTGCTGCTGGGAGTCGATCGTCATCCCAGAGGGGAAGTCGGAAGACCACTTGTACTACTTCCAGTAAGCAATTGACTGTCCAACAGTCCTTTGCGAGGAAGATGAAATATCACAGCAGTCATCCTGCTGCAAAGCGGATAACTCAGGCCTTGGCAGCCTGGGCGGTGAGAAACGTGTTTCCGGTATCCACCGTTAATTCACAGGCAACTACAGACTTGATTGAGATACTGTGTCCCCGGTACCAAATACCATCTAGGTTCCATTTCTCGAGGCAGGCAATACCGAAAATGTACACAGACCTCAGAAAAAGAGTCACCAGTGTCCTAAAAAATGCAGTTGTACCCAATGTCCACTTAACCACGGACATGTGGACAAGTGGAGCAGGGCAGACTCAGGACTATATGACTGTGACAGCCCACTGGGTAGATGTATTGCCTCCCGCAGCAAGAACAGCAGCGGCGGCACCAGTAGCAGCATCTCGCAAACGCCAACTCGTTCCTAGGCAGGCTACACTTTGTATCACCGCTTTCCAGAAGAGGCACACAGCTGACAACCTCTTACGGAAACTGAGGAAGATCATCGCAGAATGGCTTACCCCAAATGGACTCTCCTGGGGATTTTTGACATCGGACAACGCCAGCAATATTGTGCGTGCATTACATCTGGGCAAATTCCAGCACGTCCCATGTTTTGCACATACATTGAATTTGGTGGTGCAGAATTATTTAAAAAATGACAGGGGCGTGCAAGAGATGCTGTCGGTGGCCCGAAGAATTGCGGGCCACTTTCGGCATTCAGCCACCGCGTGCCAAAGACTGGAGCAACAGCAAACACTCCTGAACCTGCCCTGCCATCATCTGAAGCAAGAGGTGGTAACGAGGTGGAATTCAACCCTCTATATGCTTCAGAGGATGGAGGAGCAGCAAAAGGCCATTCAAGCCTATACATCTGCCTACGATATAGGCAAATGAGGGGGAATGCACCTGACTCAAGCGCAGTGGAGAATGATTTCAACGTTGTGCAAGGTTCTGCAACCCTTTGAACTTGCCACACGTGAAGTCAGTTCAGACACTGCCAGCCTGAGTCAGGTCATTCCCCTCATCAGGCTTTTGCGGAAGAAGCTAGAGACATTGAAGGAGGAGCTAAAACAGAGCAATTCCGCTAGGCATGTGGGACTTGTGGATGGAGCCCTTAATTCGCTTAACCAGGATTCACGGGTGGTCAATCTGTTGAAATCAGAGCACTACATTTTGGCCACCGTGCTCGATTCTAGATTTAAAACCTACGTTGTATCTCTCTTTCCGGCAGACACAAGTCTGCAGAGGTTCAAAGACCTGCTGGTGAGAAAATTGTCAAGTCAAGCGGAACGTGACCCGTCAACAGCTCCTCCTTCACATTCTCCCGCAACTGGGGGTGCGAGGAAAAGGCTAAGAATTCCGAGCCCACCCGCTGGCGGTGATGCAGGGCAGTCTGGAGCGAGTGCTGACATCTGGTCCGGACTGAAGGACCTGCCAACGATTACTGACATGTCGTCTACTGTCACTGCATATGATTCTCTCACCATTGAAAGAATGGTGGAGGATTATATGAGTGACCGCATCCAAGTAGGCACGTCAGACAGTCCGTATGTATACTGGCAGAAAAAAGAGGCAATTTGGAGGCCCTTGCAGAAACTGGCTTTATTTTACCTAAGTTGCGCCCCCTCCAGTGTGTACTCCGAAAGAGTGCTTAGTGCAGCCGGTCACCTTGTCAGCAATCGGCGGACGAGGTTACTTCCACAAAATGTGGAGAAGATGATGTTCATCAAAATGAATTATAATCAATTCCTCCATGGAGACATTCACCAGCAATTGCCTCCAGAAAGTACACAGGGACCTGAGATGGTGGATTCCAGTGGGGACAAATTAATAATCTGTGAGGATGGGGATGTACACAGTGAAAGGGGTGAGGAATCGGACGATGAGGAGGAGGTGGACATCTTGCCTTTGTAGAGCCAGTTTGTGCAAGGAGAGATTGATTGCTTCTTTTTTGGTGGGGGCCCAAACCAACCAGTCATTTCAGTCACAGTTGTGTGGCAGACCCTGTCGCTGAAATGATGGGTTTGTTAAAGTGTGCATGTACCTGTTTATACAACATAAGGGTGGGTGGGAGGGCCCAAGGACAATTCCATCTTGCACCTCTTTTTTTTTTCATTTTTCTTTGCATCATGTGCTGTTTGGGGACTATTTTTTTGAAGTGCCATCCTGCCTGACACTGCAGTGCCACTCCTAGATGGGCCAGGTGTTTGTGTCGGCCACTTGTGTCGCTTAGCTTAGCCATCCAGCGACCTTGGTGCACCTCTTTTTTTCTTTGCATCATATGCTGTTTGGGGACTATTTTTTTGAAGGGCCATCCTGCCTGACACTGCAGTGCCACTCCTAGATGGGCCAGGTGTTTGTGTCGGCCACTCGGGTCGCTTAGCTTAGTCATCCAGCAACCTCGGTGCAAATTTTAGGATTAAAAATAATATTGTGAGGTGTGAGGTGTTCAGAATAGACTGAAAATTAGTGGAAATTATGGTTATCGAGGTTAATAATACTATGGGATCAAAATGACCCCCAAATTCTATGATTTAATCTGTTTTTGAGGGGTTTTTGTAAAAAAACACCCGAATCCAAAACACACCCGAATCCGACAAAAATTTTTCAGGGAGGTTTTGCCAAAACGCATCCGAATCCAAAACACGGCCGTGGAACCGAATCCAAAACCAAAACACAAAACCCGAAAAATGTCCGGTGCACATCACTAGTTTGTATGAATGTTCTGATTGTTCCCTTGTTCCACAAATGTCTATATGCCATGTTAAAGTTTACAGGGCTCAGTTTTCCATAGTGCATAACCTTTAATAAAACACACAAACAATTTTGTAATCAATATTTTTTTATTTCAAAAAATATAATAAATCAGATACACAACATGGCTACAGATGAGCATCACATACAAAGATGGACATAGCAACAAGCAGATGGCAGTGCAAAAATTGACATAGCAGAACCCAGTACTATGGTAACACCATCTTCTGACAAAATATGATGTTTAAAATTTAATAAGTATATGTTGTGAACCCCCAGCCAGACGAAACTTTTAGGGGAACTGAGGTCGATTCTGGAACCAACACACAAACACAACCATACACAGCACGCTAGGAAGAGGAAGATGGCTCAGGTGTAGACGAATATAACTCACAGGCTACAATTTAACTAAACACATATATACCCTTTCACTTTGAGGGAGTTGTACATTCTGGCCACACAAGCCAAAAAAAACCCATCAAGGCAACATGTAAAACATGGGTGCTGCCCATCTGGAGAGACATCACTTTCTCTTCTTTTTACCCGCCTGATGTTGTTCTTCCTGGCTCGGTCTGCGAAGCGACCTTCGAGGGCCCTGCCCAGTGGGATGTTCTTCCTGGGCAGAGGGAGGGGAGGGAGCAGATGTGGCTGGCTCTCTGCCACTGTGGGCAAGGGAGACAGCGATGTCCTGGAGCCCTTGCAGAATGGAATTTGCAATTTGTTGGAAGGAGGAGGCGAGTTGCTCTTGGCCCTGCCTGATTTCTGCCAGACCTTGGCAGAGTTGAGCTACACCTTGCTCCACACTGGTTCTGTGCTCAGTGAGCCGGACAGGTATCTGGCTTACCTCCCGGATCATCCTGTCTTGAAAAGCATTCATGCTCTCACCATACCTTGCAATTTCAGACAGGATGTCCGGGATAGCAGAGGGTTGGGTGGGGGGCGGGGGCAGTTGGAATCTGGACGGATGGAATTTGTGGTCCCACAGTGCCAGAGACACTAGGTCCCCCCACCTCAGCCACATAACCCTCCTCTGACTCTACCTGCTCACCCACCTGTGCTGTGTTATGTTCAAATAAAAAATAAGAATGAGTGGAAAAAGAGTAGAAAAAAACAACATGAGACTTTTTGAACCACTAAATTAGTTGTTTAGGAATATGTGTGTAAACTTACCTGGCAAGTCATGTGCCATCAGTATTTCAGATAGGTCCGTGTCCATATGAGACACCCCAACCCCCTCCTTGTAACTCACACAGTCCATCGCCATCTCCTCAAGATCTGAGTACTCCACAGTGGCAGCTGGACCTCCCCCTGTTGCCCTCGAGGCATTCCACTCCGCAGACCTCTTGCCCTTCAGGCGGGATTTGAAGTCGGCCCAACTACATATGTGATGAAAAATAGGGGCAAGGTACAGAAAAGTTATGAATACCAGCTTTAATTGATAGTACACATGTTAGGTATTTGGTTGCTATAGGCAACATCACTCTAGCTAAGTTTTTAATAATACTTGGGTCAGAAAATGGTGTGTCAATATACACTTACCGTCTTCTAACTTCCTGTGATGTGCGGACTAATGAGCCGACTTCATTAACAGAATCAGTGATGTCCCTCCAGATTCGATGAATTTTTTCCATGGCCTGTGTGACCAAAACACGTATCTCCCTATTAGTGAAGGTGGGCTGTCTTTTTTTTTTTGGGGGGGGGGGCGGGGGGATGTAGCCTGTGAGCTATCGTCCTGGCCCTCCTCACCATCTTCCTCTTCAGTAGCTGCTTGTGTACTTTGTGTTTGAGATGGTATTCCAGAATCTCCCTCAGTTTCCACAGTATCTATGTCTGGCAGGAGATTCACTCCTAACTCCTGGGTATCAGAAGATGGAGTTTGTACAGTACTGGGTCCTGCTATTTCAAAATCCAAACTTGCAGCTTCCAACATCTGCCTCTGCAGCGCTAGGCGCCTGTGTGTCAAAGCGGACATCTGCTGCTGCACCCGGTCCATCTCTGCTGCCATCAGGGTCGTCTTAACAGCAGTGTGGGCCCCTAGGCACAGCAATGCACTGGGGCCCCTACCCATCCTCCATGGGTGGGGGTGCTATCAGCGGCAGCTTTGATGTCCCGCGGGCGGTAGGGGGTGTACTATCTTCCGCTCAGCATGTAGGACCTGGAGCAGTCATTTCTGCTAATTAATCCTTTACTGCACAGATGGGGTGGGAGGGAGAACACTAAACTGTAGAAGGGGGCACTGGGCTGAATGAAGGGGCCCCGGTACATGACTTCCAGCGCGGTATGGGGTGTTTAATATGTAAAGGAGGGGTCGATAGTGGAGTGGGCTCAATATTCATCATTTTTTGGTGAGAGGGCAGCTTGCTTGACTGCAGATATCTCAAGTTCCTGGAAAAAGATTTCTTAGCCTTGAATGGGATAAAAAATTAGAGTGTCTCCCTTGTCAGGAGGTACTGGGCACTTGGGGATCAGAGGTCAGGAGCCAGAGCAATCCACCAACAAATATATAAAACTGCATACCAGGCGTGAGGAGCTGGAGCAGGGAGCAGCTGCTTGAAGGCTGATATCTCTGGTTCTTTGCATAGTAGAGACAAGCTGCCAGTGTCCACCGAAAGTGGAGAGTCCCAGCTTTTGAAATGTTCCCTCAGAAAAGCTGTAAGTTATACAGAGCCCGAGATATCTGGCTGGGAAAAGCAATTAACAGGCTTGGATGGTGACCACTGCTTTGAAGTCGGATATCTCTGGTTCCCTAGGGCCGATTTTCAAAAATCTGGTACCCCTGGAAAGAGGGGACCCTCAGCTATCAGCCTAGGGCCCTTATACTCCTGGGGCCCTCGGGCAAGAGCCCACTGAGCCCATACGAAAAGACGGCCCTGGCTGCCATCTGCTCACGAGTAGCCATGTTGCTGGTGGCATGTGTGTTTGCACAGGTGTCTAGCGATTTATAGTTGCGTGTGGTTTCCAGTGCGGGAATTCGCACAGGTGTCAATTATGCTAATACTTCCATAAATTGTACAGGCTATTTAAAAGCCTGGAGTGCAGCCTGTGTGAGTGGGTGTATGATGCCAAATGCTGTTTGGACGTGTTTCATGCAAGGTGGTCGTGTTTGCTCACACATTTCTGAGTGAGTTTTTATTGCAGTATATTGAAGAAAAATGTGCGTTTGTTTGCTTGCAAATGTTTTACTGTTGTGTTGCGGAGTGCTTATTTTCTGCTAATTTTTGTTTAAAAATATAATTAAATTAGGATATTAACAAACCAAGTATGTATGGGTGTGCAATGGTCCTTTGTAGTGTTTTAAACAGGGTATTAGTATTTTGGTGGTTAATGTTTTTGCCTATAAATTTAATATCATGTACTATCTAATAGTTTTGTCATCCTGTAATTTACAGTGTGTCCGTTCTATTGTTGAGAGTGTATATTTGATTTCTTATAGTCCATTTCTCTCTCTTGTAGGTGTCTCTTTTCTGCAGTTTTGTCAGAAATGTATTTTGTGCCCAAGTAGGCCTCATTTTCTGAGTTTTTTTCTGCAAAAGTTGCTAGTTTATTTTTTGAGCAGGTAAGTTGCCTGTCATGGTGTCATGGTGTGTGTTTGTTGCAAGTGTGTATCTGTTTTCTTATAGTCAATTTCTCTCTCTTGTAGGTGTCTCTTTTCTTTTTGTTTACAAAGCATTTACTATTGACAAAGTAGGCCAGATTTTTGCTCTATTTGCTACTAAAGGAGCCCCGTTTATTTCCGGATGTGTTTTTTTTTCTGGTTTTTTATTTTATAAAATAATACAGACTTAGTATTTTAGAAATATATTGTTGCAGTAATTCTATGGGTATGTTTTAAATCTCAAAAACTTTGTGATTTGTGATGTTAACCTATGTTGGAGGTAATTAGCTATAAAAAATTTTTTTTTTAAATTATGTGTTTTGGACCCGTATTTTCATCTTGAAGAAATGGAGTACGCTCCTGCAGTAAGTGAACATCCATACACTTTGACTTAGATTTTGTTTGACACTGTGTGTTGTTAATTGTTTGTGTTTTTTAATGATTCTTACCTTCTTTTTAAGTTGGTGATGTCCATTCATGTGGCACCACAACCCACGGAACCACTCCCACCCCAACCGCCGCAAGCCCTCCAACCACAACCGGCTCCTCGTCCTCCAAGGCAATGGAGGCGTGCTAGGCCACCAATTTTCCGTACCCATGTCCTCCTTTTTGGGATGCCTGATGATGTAGTGTTGCGCAGATACAGACTGCCACCTCATCTAATCCTAGACACTCTCTCCATAATAGAGAGTGATCTAGAACAATACATTAGGTATCCTACAGCAATACCAGCATTGACACAATTCCTTGCTGTGTTACATTTTGTGGCGACTGGTTCATATCAGCATGTGGTCGGAGATCTGGTTGGCATGTCGCAGGGCCAGTTCAGTAAGGTCCTGCGGCGTGTCAGCCATGCTTTCATAAAGAGAGTAAAGCAATTTATAGCAATGCCTTTGTATGTTAGTGCCCTGGATGTGGTGAAGCGGCAATTTCAGGAAGGTGGTAGTCACTTCCCACATGTTATTGGGGTTGTGGATGGAACACATGTAGCTATTGTGGCACCAAGACATAATGAAGACATTTATAGAAACAGGAAACTGTTTCATTCTCTGAATGTAATGGTTGTTTGTGGGCCATCCCTCCAGATCCTGTCCCTGAATGCTAAGTTCCCTGGGAACTCCCATGATGCACATGTCATTAGACAATCAGGGATATGGCAGAGATTAAGAACGATTTTTTTTTATGTTTTGAACAGTCATATTTTTGTTATTACATTATGTTTTGACCAATTTTACTTTTGCTATTTTCATCTTAATAAACAGGAGACCGTTGATATCCTTGCATCCCCTGGCTCATGACTCCTTACAGTAAACTCTGGCCAGGACCACAGACGGCATTTAACTCCGCGCTTACTGCCACTAGACAGCTGGTGGAGCGCACGATTGGTGTCCTTAAAGGGCGTTTTCGTGTGCTCCACCGCACTGGTGGCGACATCATGTATTCGCCGGAGATGGTAAGTAAAATTGTGGCCCTGTGCGCTATCCTACATAACATCGCTGTAAGGAGTCGCATAGAGCTTCCTCAAACGGAGGAATTGCCTGATGAGGAGCCAGGGGTTGGCCGGGCATTCGGTGGGGGGAGTGTGTCCCGGCGGGGGAATGAAGTAAGTGCAAGAATTGTCCGTGATTATTTCAGGTAATTTTTTATTTTCCTTTCTTTATTTTGGTTTCCAAAGCTCTGTATTTTTACTGTAATTTTGGCCTGATGTCATTTAGGTTGCTTGGTAAAGTTCATAGTGTGTTTGTGTTGTTTTGTGAGTCTATATTTTTTTGAGTTAAAAAATTAATCTGTAATGTTCTCCTGATCATGTTTTTTTTATTAATATTGTTGTTGACAAATTTTTTTTATTTATAATTAATTTTATTTTGGTTTATTGTGTTAATTACCATTTTTTTCCCTTTTTTTATTTTATGTTTGGATTGTGCATCTGTTTACATTACAAATGACACAACATATGATCCTAAATGTCGTAACCTTTATGACTTTGTGTAGCTGATTGTTCCCGCAAAATGTGGTGAGTAAACAGTTTATATTTTTTGTTTTTTTGGTATTTGGTCTTTTGTTGTGTTTTCTCGCTTTCTCTCTCTCTCTCTCATTCTCACTCTCTCTCTGTCTCTCTCTCTCTCTCTCTCTCTCTCTCTATATATATATATATATATATATTTTTTTTTTAAGTTAAATATATATATATATATATAATGTTGTTTTTTTGTAAAACATATATATATATATATATAGAGAGAGAGAGAGAGAGAGAGAGAGAGAGAGAGAGACGTATATGTTTATGATTATCAAACAAAAAAACAGGTATATGTGTGTATGTATATATATATAACTCTATAGAGGCATATTTATAAACCTACTTGGTTTTTAAATTTATCTTTTATCATACAAATCTACAATGCTAGTAATTTATAATCCTGTATGTGGACATCAAATTTGCACCAAGAAGTGTGTGTGTATGTGAGTGTGTAAGTGTGATTGAGTTTGTGTGTGAATGTTTTATTTTGTATTATTTTTTTAACCCAAAAATTTACGCAAATGCGAATTTCCGCTGATGCAAAATGTACACACTGTCCTGAACATTAATGTACACATATCAAGTTTAATACAGATGACACCATCCCATTTCAACCAATCAAAATGCACTCCACACACTATAAATATATGACCATGTATGGAAAAAGCCATTGGCACCATGCGCGCAGCTGCCTTCTCACACCAGGAGCTGCGCGTGCTTGTAGCCGTGATGGACCGCCGTGCAGGCCGTGCAGGGCCCGTTATCCCTAATAGGGTTAAGCGCGAGGCCTGCGCGGAGGTCCGCTGCATACTGCGGAGAAACACCTGCACTCGCCGCAGTATTATACAGTTAGAAATGCGGTGGAGCGAACTCCGCCGTCGCACGCCGGAGCTGTTGGCGGAGCTACGCCAACAAATACGCATACGGTGTAGACGCAGTAAGTTGAACACTACATAAAATTTGATTACACTGAGATTATTTGCTGCACTTTTAAATTGTCTATAAATCACATTTTCACTAAGAGGACCTATAATTATAAATTTTGCAGACTGTGTAATGATACTATTGTAGCCCAAACCTTACACAAGTTTCTACATTGTGTGTGTTTATGGTTTGCAGTACTGAGTGTGTAGCAAAGTGCTTGTGAAACTGTTAATGGCGTTGTACTGAGTTGGTACACATGCTATCGGCTCTACCAAATAAGTTTATATGTGTATTTAACATGGTAACTAACAATGGCCCTCATTCCGAGTTGTTCGCTCGGTATTTTTCATCGCATCGCAGTGAAAATCCGCTTAGTACGCATGCGCAATGTTCGCACTGCGA
This sequence comes from Pseudophryne corroboree, assembly GCF_028390025.1. Lineage (NCBI taxonomy): Eukaryota > Metazoa > Chordata > Amphibia > Anura > Myobatrachidae > Pseudophryne > Pseudophryne corroboree. The sequence continues at coordinate 139,589,849 of NC_086448.1, read as the reverse complement.
CTGCGCCAAGTAACTTTACTATGAAGAAAGTATTTTTACTCACGGCTTTTTCATCACTCCGGCTATCGTAATGTGATTGACAGGAAATGGGTGTTACTGGGCGGAAACACGGCGTTTCAGGGGCGTGTGGCTGAAAACGCTACCGTTTCCGGAAAAAACGCAGGAGTGGCCGGAGAAACGGTGGGAGTGCCTGGGCGAACGCTGGGTGTGTTTGTGACGTCAACCAGGAACGACAAGCACTGAACTGATCGCACAGGCAGAGTAAGTCTGAAGCTACTCTGAAACTGCTAAGTAGTTAGTAATCGCAATATTGCGAATACATCGGTCGCAATTTTAAGAAGCTAAGATTCACTCCCAGTAGGCGGCGGCTTAGCGTGTGTAACTCTGCTAAATTCGCCTTGCGACCGATCAACTCGGAATGAGGGCCAATGTTTTTGAAACATGATGTTTTGTAAACAACAAAAGCCACAACCTAATTATTACATATGTCATTCTAGGGCAAGCACAACGGCGAGCAGTGGCTTTAAGAAGAAGAGGTCCAGCCCAAGCCCCTTCTCCACAAACCTCCCCCTCTCCGGCCCACTCCCCCTCTCCGGCCACCTCCCCCTCTCCGGCCCACTCCCCCTCTCTGGCCACCTCCCCCTCTCTGGCCCACTCCCCGTCTCCGGCCCACTCCCCCTCTCCACCCCACTCCCCCTCTCCGGCCCAATCCCCCTCTCCGGACCAATCCCCCTCTCTTTCACAATCCCCCTCTTCGGCGCAATCCCACTCTCTTTCCCAATCCCCCTCTCCGGCCCAATCCCACTCTCTTTCCCAATCCCCCTCTCCGGCCCAATCCCACTCTCTTTCCCAATCCCACTCTCTTTCCCAATCCCACTCTCCAGCCCAATCCCACTCTCCAGCCCAATACCCCTCTCCAGCCCAATACCCCTCTCTGGCCCAATCCCACTCTCCAGCCCAATACCCCTCTCTTTCCCAATTCCCCTCTCTGCCCCCCTCCCCCTCTGTGTCCCAAACCATCTCTCCACCACCCTCACCCTATCATTCTCAACCCCCCTCTGTAAGGTCCTCCACCTTCCATCCTCTTTCACAAATCGACCCTCCTTCCCCCATCCTGCCTCCTTCCCCCATCCAGCCCCCATCCCCCATCCAGCCAACCTCACCCATCCAGTCTCCATCCCCCAGCCAGCCACCTTCGCCCCCATCAGAATGGGCAGCAGAGGCCCCGGAGCCACTTGAGGGAGGTGGGCAAGTGGCAGAGGAGAGTAAGTTCACACACATTGTTATTTTTTTTTTAAACGTATTTTACAACACATTCAAATAAATGCAGTGTTGTACTGTGGCCAATCTTTTGTCAAGGTTAAATGCTTGTCTTCTTCATCATGGTATGGATGATGCATTTACATTTGTGTGAGGAACATTATATGTACAGTGTCTACATCTGTGTCGACAGGTTTGCCTGCACAACAGGGTTTGTATGTGAAACATTATATGCCAAACATTTAGACCTGAGTGGTACTTTTTGTGTGGTTTTACTTTTACAATTGTGCCTGGTTATTGCAATATTTGCACATTAAAGTCGCAGGAGTCACTTTGTTAGGCAGGCTAAGGACACAGTGATTTGTGTTGTGAAAGTTACACTCCTACTATTGAGGCATTTTCCTTTTTGTAAGCTGTTCGACCTTATGTTGTAAGGCAGGCTTTCATGGAGGGTGGGCATGCTAGGATATGTGGTCCTTCTGAAGATGTGGATATGCAGTGTGATGATGCAGGACCAAAAACAACAAAGAAAAGACTGCTTCACACCAGATGTGAATGAATCCCTGCATGAGGCTACATTTACTAAGATGGTATTACTATTTAAGTTAGGATGTTGCCCATAGCAACCAAGCAGATCAAACTTTTCATTTATTTTGCACCTTCGACAAGATAATATGTTGAATTTGATAGGTTGCTATGGGTAACATCCCATCTAAAATATAACTCCCATATTACTGTATGTACTCCATGGTGTCGTACTCTTTGTTTTTTTATAAAAAAAAAACCTTGCTGATCAGGCTTGTGTGTTGTTCTGCTAATGTTTTCTCATTAAAACATCCATGATGTAGTTACTTGGCCATTAAAGCAGGCCTGCCCAAACTGCGGACCTCCAGCTGTTGAGAAACTACACATCCCAGCATGGCCAGACACAGCTTCTGCATTCTCTGACAGCAAAACTAGGTCAAGGCATGCTGGTATATGTATTTTCCAGACAGCTGGAGGGCCGCAGTTTGGACATGCCTGCATTAAAGTGTGCTTTTGTATAATAGGTAATGTGATGAAGTTAGTAATGTTTATTTTCCATCTTAATTTCAGATGTTGCGGTTGGAGATCCCCCAAGTTTGGCAGGAATTCTGGCAAACATGCGCCAGCAACTCATAAATCTGCTGGAAAATGTTGATTTGTTGCAAAAAATTGTTTAAATCCAAAAATTAGTTCTATTATTATTATTAAAAAAAATTTTATAAAAAAAAATCAAATAAATAATTTTGGTTCAAGTTAATCGGGTGTTGTGTTTATTTATGCAATAAAGGAACTACAGATTGGCTAGCAGAAATTGTTTAGCTTAAACATTTCAGACATGTAACTTAAGAATGTGAATTTAAAATTAAAACAGAAAATAATAAAAAAAAATAGTTAGGAGCTTATTGAATAAAAAAACATGTTAACACATTTATTCACACACTACACCTCTACACAAAAAAAAATAAATAACATTTACCACATCTATATATTAAATTACTTATTTTTAATGTGGATGGGCAATTATGCATACAAAGTGTTCGTCAGGTATTATTTGAAGACTTAATTGGTCATGACCATTAACAATCATTACACTCATTGGATTCGTAATTGAGGAAGGCTTGTGGAGCCTTATTTAACTTAAAAGAGAAAAAAAACCATTGCTGTGCGTTTTTTTAGCAAAAGCGTGTGCAATTTTAAGAGGAATGTGTAAATCTACGAGAAATTAGGATTTTTACGATGAGGTTTGTGGTTTTGCGATGGGTTCGCATTAGTGCGATGTCATTTGTCATATGCCTACTTTGTGTACTACTGCGTACGAAATGGCAAAAATGCGTTGGGGGCGGATATTCGCTATTGTGCAACGTTTTTGCAATTTTGCGAATATGTTGTGCGAGCGAAAAAAATAGTGAACAACTCAGAATCACCTCCATTGTTCCTCACTTCTACGCTGCTATTACATTTTGCCTCTCTTCTGCTTCTCAGACCATGGGCCTAATTCATGTTTGTACGCAAATTCATACTCAGCTGCGTTTTTCCAGTTCAGTCCAGCTATGCAGACTGGCCACGGAAGTAGCACCGCTGGCGCCATGTTTCTCTACATACATAATCGGAGCTTAAGGGAAATACACACCTCGAAAATAGCCATGCCACTCCTGCATTTTTGCCGCCACACACACGTTAACTCCTCCAAGCAGTTCCTTCTTGTCAATCACTCTGCGTATAAAATGTCAGCGTAAGCGCAGTCACAAAAGTACTTTGTCACGTATGCAGTGCGATTACGGCACATGTGCAGTCTACTGATAATCCCGCCATTGCAAAAACATCAGTTTTATGTATAAACATGAATTAGACCCAATATACAGAATACCTCACACCCAGTCTGCCTCTCTCTGCTCCCTAAGGGCCAGCAATATACAGATATCACGTCACGTCATGCCATGTACATACAATATGATTCTATTGGCTGTTAACTGGGGAGCTATAACTCGGCTATCGTCCTCCCGGTCAGTAATGAAATGTATAAATCAGTGTTTCAGGGTAATGGGTGGTTTGGTGCACTCAGGCTTGGACTGGCCCACAGGGGTACGGGGGAAACCACCGGTGGGCCCAACTGCCTGGGGGCCCAACTCCTGCTCTAAGAATCAGGTTCCAGACTGTGCACTTGAATTATACATTATACATATGTTACCTTATACTGGACTATGGTGTATTTTCTACAGAGCATTGCTGGTACATTATCATGCATGCAGCAGCTGAATGTACTGTATATATTTATGAAGGGGCCCAAAAGTTGCACTCTCTAATGGTTAGTCAAACCAATGAGGTGGCAGGCCACACCCCCTCTGCAGACTGGCCACAGCCCTAACATGGGCCCCTACCACTGCATTTCCCCGGGGGGCCCTACATACCCCAGTCCGACACTGGGTGCACCTCCCCGTTCCGCCTATGCGTGGAGAATTTGTACCCTGTGTACGTATGTGCATGCTCAGAGCAATCTACCACCCACTTCCTGTCTGCAGCTGGGCATCCGGAGCACCCCAAGGCAGCCCTACAACT